>NC_056732.1:173807984-174107984 GCF_019279795.1 Protopterus annectens
GATTCCCACTCCTCTCTTCTTGATACACTGGAAAATATTAAGGTACAACCAGACACTCCAATAATGGGTGATTTCAACTACCCTGCCATTAACTGGGAAAACTACTCATGTATCAACTCTTTTGCTCAATGTTTTCTGGAAATCATCAATTCCAATGCCTTGGGGATCAACTTATCCACACCCCCACCAGGGGCAGCAATATCCTAGACCTGGTAATCACCAACATGGGTGACCGGTGTTCCACACCAGAGGTCAGCTCCTTGCTGGTCAGATCCGACCACAAGCTAATCACCCTAGATATCCACATCCCGCTCCCACCCCCATTAGGAAAACAACCGTAAAAAATTTCTCGAAAGCCAACTTCACGCTTCTTAAGTCAGAAGTGGCAAACTTCACGACACCCATGCAGATGGACAATAGAGGTACGACTGTTGAAACCTACACAAATGCACTTTATAAGCACTTACACGAGTTAAAAAAGCTGAAAAGAGATTGTAATGATTTTCAAGTCGGCAATATCTTTATTTGGCCGAGGTACAACGAAGCAGTAGTAACTGGAGAGACTAATCGGGCTAGTAATGATTTAGCAAACAGCTCGATTACTAACATGACTCCTGTTAATTTAGATAGCATCACATCTAACAATGATGTACTTACTTCACCGCAATCAGAAGTAGACATTACTTCTTCTGTTTCATCTTTACCTTGCAATCAACAAGGTTTAAAAAGTTTAATTACAGGAGCCAGACCTAAAGAAGGTATAATTGTATTGAGTGCTACTTCTAATATGGCTTCGGTTTTAAACTCCCCGCTCCCATACAAACAACGAGCCCCAATGCGCTCCACCAGCAGGGGAAGGGGGAAGCGCAAGATGTCAGGAGACAACTGGCAGAACAGGAAGAAGAAACCCTGAATACCCTGTTTTTCAATATTTCGTCTAGGGAATTAACAGAAATTGAATGTTCCGTACTTAACAAGGGTTTATCATATATTCCATCACGAGGTAGTGAACTTTCAGAGACTCTCATAATGCTACGGAAATTTGCAAGAAGGTTGGCTTTGAGGCTCTTGTTTCAGAATCCAGAATGTGTAGATGGCATACCTGATCCTATGGCTCCTAAAAGGAAAAGTACTTTTACTCCACCGATACCTGGTTCTATAGAATGCTTTTTACGAGCATGTGAATTTGACTTTTACATTTATTATAAAAAGAAAGGACATAAAAAATTGTTCTATAATCTGAACAAAATGCAAAGATGTAGTTTAGATTCGCTGTGCAATGATGAAAGTGTGGTATTCAAACCCGCAGATAAAGGGGGGGGGGTGGTAATAATGGACTCCAGCTTCTATAATAATCTGATGACTATGATGTTGAGTGATGATACAGCATATTTAATGATTAATAGACCAGAAGTCATGTTAATAATAAGGAATGTCCAAGACTCATTATATGATCTTCTAATGACAAGATGCATTGATAAACAGCTGTATGATTACTTAGAAATAGAAGCCCCTTTAATTCCCATCATAAAGGGACTCCCTAAAATGCATAAAGGGATATATCCTCCACCAATACGGCCCATAGTATCAGGCCAATCATGGGTGACCGAGAATGCATCACAATATGTGCAATATAAACTAGCTCCTTTGGTAGACAAAATTCCTACTATATTGAAAAATTCATATAAACTATTGGAAGACCTTGAAAACTCATTATGGACTGAAAAAATTAATCAAGAGACACTGTTAGTTACTTTAGACATAAAGAACCTCTTCACGAGTATACCCAATGACTTTGGTGTTGAGGCGGTTAGAAGCTGTTTGAATGATTTTAAAATGGGAAATCAGAATGAACAGTTTGTAATTTGTGCTCTATTAGAGCTTATACTTAATAACAACATTTTTATGTATCAGGATAAGATCTACAGACAGACATGGGGGGTAGCCATGGGCACCCCCTGTGCTAATGTCTATGCTAATATAGCTGTATTTGAGTGGGAGAGAACTTACATCCTAAATAATGAGAATTTTATTACAAATGCAATATATTATAGGAGATTTGTGGATGACATTCTACTCTTTTGGAATGGGAGTAAAGAGTCCTTAGAAGATTTCATTAGATATATGGAATCAACTACCTCGTTCCTCAGCTTCACATATGAAGCTTCTTTATGCAAAGTTAACTACTTAGATGTAGTAATAATAAAAAACAACCTGAATTGATTTACTACATCATTATTCAGAAAACCCTGCTGGAAGAATGCCATATTGCACCATGAGAGCATGCATCCACGCCATATTTTTCCTAACATTGTGAAAAACCAAATGGATAGAATAACTAAAATATGTAGTGATAATAAGGACAGAGAAATGCTCTTGAATTTTCAAAATGAATGTTTTATAAACAGGGGATATTCTGACCACTTGCAAATGATACCCAAAGGCAAAATTAATATGGCTTGTTGTACTAAATACAAGCCAAGTGGATACAGGCATCATATAAGATCAAACAAGGGCAAGATACAATATGATATTAAATTCACTAATGATATTCAATACATAAAAGAGATTATCCAAAAGAATTGGAAGTTACTTTATATGAACAAAGATCTGAAGAATATGGTGGGTGCACACCCCATCTTCAGATATAGCAACTGTCCAAATCTGAAAAGATTATTGTGTAAAGAGAAAACACTACATGTTCCTCTGGACATTAGGATGAAATATAGGCGAGGAACCTATCCGTGTAATAAATGTCGTGTATGTAAACACATTAGTGTCGAACAGTCATATGAAAACATACAGACAGGCTATAATTTTATAACTAACTTTTATGCTACTTGTGATACCTCAAATATTATATATCTGGCGACATGTGACTCTTGCGATGTATACTATGTGGGCATGACAACACGTAGGCTCAAAGATCGAGCCTACAACCACCTATACGACATACAGAAAATGAATATTAATAATGCCCTAGCTAGACATTGTCAAATGTTCACATCGCATCTGTTTAAATTTAGAGTCTTACAGATACTTTATCCAAGTAGAAGGGAAGGTAATGCACGAGACACTTTAGAACTTTATGAGCTAAAATGGATATTATTGCTCAGGGCGCACATAGAGCCAGGTCTAAATACAGCGATCAATATTAGACCAGCGCTACTATAAATGTAATTGCTAAATGAATTTAATATTAGGAATTTATGAATAAGCTGATGACATATACAAGATAGGGACCTATATAAAAATACGTAAAATTTATACTAATTTTAAGTGCTTCTATTGATATGGAAATATGTTGTTAACTTAATTTAATCACACATCTTCCATACAGAATATATTCATATACTGTATATATTCTTATTGCACATTAGTTGATTGTGTTATCTATTTTATATAATACATAGTTTTTGTACATATATATATATCTTAATTTAGACCAATGATAACCATTTGTGTCATGAAATTATTAATATGCTATTTATTTTACTGTAAATATTCATGCATTATTAGTATAAGTCAACATGATATAGTATTTCAGTTCGTAGGCATTAACAATATAAACGTAGCATATGATATCCGTATGAGATTAAATTCCTTGTGGCCAAGAAGATAATAAAATACATTTGAATCCATTCTTATGTTTATCCAGACTGACAGAAGGATAATGGACGGGGAATATTTTTGTTTACATCTACACTTATTTAACGTGGTTTTTAAGAATTTTTGTATGATGTTTTAAAGTAGTCTTACTACAGGAAATGCTTTCCTTATATGGACATGATTTTAAATACAAGTGGTAATCAGGGATTCATAATGGTTTAATTGGTTTTTTTTCCCGCCTGAATCTTAGTTAATTGGGTGATATATTTTACTATATAAGATGAACTTCTGTTGCTTAAAATTTGTAACCTGATGAAGCGCACTGTTAGGTGCGTGAAAGCGCTTGTTTTATTCCAATAAAAAATATTTGCTGGTAATCGTGGAGGCATCAGTGATTTGTTGAACAACACTTACACGAGTGCATGGATTGTGCTATCCCTAACAGAACCAAGATGCTATCCTCCAAAAAAAGGAAGCTAATCTGGTGGTCTTCTGCCATAAACAAACTGTACAACAGAAGAAAGAAACTGCTGCAAAAAAAAAAAAAAAAAAAAAAAAATCCCACAATTGGAGGAACTCCCTGGTCAGCCTCAGTAAGAAGTTGAGAACCCTCATAAAATCCTCCAAAGCTAGTTATGAAAACAATATTGCCACTGATTCTAAAGACAACCACAAAGCATTCTATAGCTATGTCAAGAAAGATCTGCTCCGAGTTACAGCACAATGACACTAAATATACAGAAAGTACAGTTTTGTACCTACCATAAATGTAGATGTCCGATAGGCATGCATCTGCAGTCCTTACAAATGGGTTGTCCTGTCGTCAGGCAGCCCTTCGGTCGGCCGGATTCCAAAGTCTGGGTCTGGCCTCGGCTGGTGTCGCACTTCACCCGACGTCACAGCTGCAGTTCTTCGGGTATAAAGGCATCAGCTGACGCCATTTTCCTCAGTGTTTCTTGCCCCAGATGCCAGGTGCCCTCTAGGAAGGCTAAATTTGGATAAATGTAAATGGTTCCAAATAGTAGAGAGCAAACAAAAAATAAGCATGTATGTACATATATACAAACAAATACACCATAATAGATTCCCCCAGCCAGCTACAAGATGGGCAAATACCCTAGGAGTACCACAGAGGGAAGGAGGGTGGGTAATCCTGACTGCAGATGCATGCCTATCGGACATCTACATTTATGGTAGGTACAAAACTGTACTATGTCCTTCAAGGATGCATCTGCAGTCCTTACAAATGGATAGAATACCATAGCCAAACTGGGGGAGGAGGAGAAATAAGATTATGGTGTAGTTAAGATCCCTTGCAAAACAGCAGTGGCAAAACCTGCTCGGGATCTGGAGTATAAAGGTAAATTATAATGCTTGGCGAATGTATGCACAGAGCTCCAAGTAGCAGCCTCTAAAATGTCTTTGGTAGCCACTCCTCGTAGAAAAGCTGTGGTAGTGGCTGTAGCCCTTGTAGAGTGAGGCCTGATGTTTTCTGGAGTTTTCTTCCCATGGTAGGAGTAACAAAATCTAATGCAATTTCCTATCCACTTAGAGATTGTCTGTTTTGAAATTGCTTTTCCTTCCATTCCTGTTGCATATGCTACCAGTAGCTGGTCAGTTTTTCTATTGCACTTGGTCCTGTCCAGGTAGTAGCGTAATTGTCTATGTACATCCAAGGTATGCAAAAGTCTTTCTCCCCTGTTCTGTGGGTTGGGGAAGAATGCAGGTAGGTGGATAGCTTGATTTAAAGATATCCTGGAGACCACCTTTGGCATAAAAGTAGGATTTGTTCTCATGGACACTCTATCTTGATGGAAGATCAGGAAGGGCTGTACTGCCATTAATGCCTGTAGCTCAGATACCCTTCTTGCTGAAGTGATTGCAAGCAGGAAGGCAGTTTTCCATGATAAGTATTGTAATTCTGCTGTTGCTGCTGGTTCGAAAGGAGGGAGTGTCAACTTTTCTAGCACAAAGTTCAAGTCCCATGCTGGCAATGGTGGCTTCCTAGGTGGTTTTACATTTTTAATTCCTCTCAGAAACTGCCTGAGCAGAGGATGTGAGAAGACTGGAGGATCCAAGTTGTATTCTGCTGAAATAGCTGATGCATGAATCTTAATGGAAGAATAGGACAGGCCGTTGTGGAAGAGCTCTGCCAAGTATTCCAGGATGTTGGCTATGTTTACCAGTGACACATTTTCTCCTTTTGCAGTACTCCAAATGTGATATCTTTTCCATTTTGCTGAATATTTTTTTCTTGTTGAGGGTCTGCGAGCCTCCAAGATAATGTCTTTAACCCTTTGGAATAAATTTGGGTTATTTGGTGTTATGCAATGTTCCAGGCAGTCAGCTGCAGTGTTTTCAGGTTTGGATGCAGGGTGTTGTAGTTGTTCTGTGTTAACAGTAAGGGAACTGGGGGTAGAGGCCATATTTGTTCCCGAGACATGCTCCTCAGTAATGGGTACCAATGTTGCCTTGGCCAGTCCGGAGCTATCAGGATGATCCTTGGACGGTCCTCTTTGATCTTCAATAGCACCTTGTGCATCAAAGGAAGTGGTGGGAATGCATATGCTGTCAGGTTTTTCCAACTGAAAGATAGGAGTCCACTTTCCAAGCAAGTGGGTGGTACGTCCTTGTGCAGAATTTCTTCAGTTGGTGATTGCGTGGGGATGCAAATAAGTCTATTTCTGGTAGTCCCCATTTTCTTGTAATGGTTTTGAAGATGTCCGGATGCAGCATCCATTCGTGGGCATCCGTGGTAGTTCTGCTTAGTATGTCTGCCAGAATGTTTTCTTTTCCTGGCACAAAAATTGCTTGTAACTGAATGTTGAAGCTCAGGGCCACATTCCAGAGGTCCATTCCCATCCGGCATAGAGGGTACGAATGTGTGCCTCCCTGTTTGTTGATGTACCACATAACTGTGGTGTTGGCTGTCCTTATCAACAGTTGACCTTGTCGAAGAAGTGGTCTGAATGTCTGAATTGCCAGTTTTACTGCCAGCATTTCCTTGATTTGTGTGTAGGTGCAGTTGGTCTTGAGTCCATAAGCCTTGTATGCACTTGTCCAGCATGTGCGCCCCCCAACCAAGGTCTGAGGCGTCCGTTGTGATGGTCTGGCTTGGTTGAGTGCTGTGGAAGGGCAGTCCTTTGTTTGATTGACAGGCCTGAGCCCACCATTGGAATTCTTGCTTCAGGCATGGGATTATTGGAATTTGGGTTTCTAGGCTGTGCCTGTGCTGAGACCATAAATTCCTTAGGTACCACTGTAACTTTCTCATATGCAGTCTGGCATGTGGAACCAATAGTATGCAGGATGCCATGAAACCCAAGGCTTGCAGGACTTTTCTTGCTGTTAGCTGGTTCTTCTTTGTTAATGCCAAGAAATAGAGAG
This sequence comes from Protopterus annectens, assembly GCF_019279795.1. Taxonomy (NCBI): domain Eukaryota; kingdom Metazoa; phylum Chordata; order Ceratodontiformes; family Protopteridae; genus Protopterus; species Protopterus annectens. The sequence goes on from NC_056732.1 coordinate 173,814,981, forward strand.
GTAGTTGCTCCTGTTTTTCTACTGTTAGGAATGCCATTTGTTTTGATGTGTCCAGCTCTGCACCCAAAAAGGTTATCCTTTGGGATGGTATCAGCCTTGACTTTGTTATATTAACTGTGTATCCCAGGGCTTGCAGTAGATAAATGACCCTTTTCAAGTCTTCTGCTAGCTTGTTTTTGTTGTCCGCTTGCAACAGGCAGTCGTCCAGGTAAGGGTAGATTTGGATTCCCTGAAGCCTGCAATGAGCAATTACTGATGCCAGGCATTTCGTGAACACTCTGGGCGCAGTAGATAAGCCAAAGGGCAATGCTGAGAATTGATAATGCTCTGATCCTGCAAGAAATCTGAGGTATCTTCTGCAATTTGGTCGTATGGGGACGTGCAGGTATGCCTCCTTGAGATCTAGAGTTACCAGCCAAGACTCCTTGCCCAACATGGGAAGAAGTTGCTGTAGGGTCAGCATTTTGAATTTTGGGACAATGAGGTATGTGTTTACAGCGGACAGATCGAGAATAGGTCTCCATTGGTTTTCTTTTCTTGGTACCAGGAAGAGCCTGGAGTAAAATCCTTGTCCTTGCTCCATAGATGGTACCTTTTCTACAGCTCTCATCCTTACTAAGGGAGTTATTTGTTTTAGAGCTTCTGCCTTTTGATTTGGAGGAAGGTTTGGCATTCCTCTCTTCTTTGGTAGAGTATGGAAGTGAAACCTGTAACCTTGGTCTATTGTCTGCAAAATCCACTTGTTTCCTGTGATGTAATGCCAGTTTACTGAAAATAAGGCTAGTTTCCCGCCTAAGGGTGCTTCTAGTTGTTCCCTGGTAGGCGGTGCCAGAGCCAAGTCACTGTGATTTTCCTGTAGTAGTGGTGGCGGCTGTATCTGTGGCTGTACCTCGCTGGTTGTTAGCCTGCCACTGACGTCCCCTGTAGGCACCTCTGGATTGACCTCTGCCTCTTGAGCGCCTATTCCTGCCTCTCTGAGCTCTGGAAGTGTCTGGAAAGGACCAATTCTTGGAGGGCCAATTCCTGCTAAACCTTGGAGGTTGGACCTGTAAGAAATCTTTGACTGTCTGGACAGATTTTGCCTTCTCTTCCATCTTCTTCAGCACCTGTTGTGCAGGAGAGCCAAACAAATTGATCTTGTCCATGGGAGCATCTAGTAGCTTTGATTTGACATGGTCTGGTAAGGCCTGCTCTTTTAACCATACATGTCTTTTGATCACTGTGCCAGTCATGGCTGATCTAAAGGAAGCCTCCAGTGCATCATAGCCACATTTTAAGGAATGATTACTGACCTGCTGAATGTTATGTACCATTTCCTGAACAGATTTTTTGTCTAATGGTTCATCTGAGGACAGCTGTTTAGTTAATTGGTCTAACATAAATTCTTGATACTGGATCATGTGTAATTGACAGTTCAAGGCCCTAGCTGAAAGAGTAGCAGAAGTGTAAACTTTTTTACCCCATCTCTCTAAGGCCCTGGATTCCCTTTCAGAGGGGAGGGGGTTTTTGGCAGAGGTAGCTGCTACGGCCTTAGGTCCCTGGGAGATAGTTTCAGGATCTGCAAAAGGAGCCTTATACAAATGATAATGTGTGTCCGGGACCCTGTAGTACCTATCGGGCTTAGCAGGGGCCGGAGGAAGTGAATCAGGAGCAGTACAAGCATCATTAAATGCATCATCCACAACAGTAAGAACTGGAGGGATGGCTAAAGGCCTATGCTGTGGTAAATGCAGAAAGGTTCTAAGCCTTTTTCTAGAGTCTGAAAAATCCTGGCCCTGCCACTGAAATTGTTCCCTCATAGCATGCAAGGTTTGCCCAAAGGAAAATTCCTCAGGCGGAGAGGCAGAAGGAATGGACTCTTCAGCATCAGAGTCTTCATAAGGGGAGAAAGGGCCCTCTGGAGGGTTTGAATTATCTGAATCATCAGAAGAGTCATCCGTAGAAACTGGCTCAGGGGGCTCTGCTCTAGGCCTCTTCTCTGGAGGTGGGTGAGAGGCCCTGTCTGGGTGAGGTTGGGATCCCCGGATCAAAGAAATGAGATCCTCTGCTAGAGTAAGCATTTGTGAACTAGAGCTAGGCCTGTGAGAGGGGGTCTTAGCAGGCACAGATTTGGTAGATTTAGCTGCTTTAGCCCTGGCAAAGGCCTTAATCGACATGGTTGCAGGTGGCCTAGCAGCTCCACGTGCAGGGGTTGAAATATCCAAGGGGATAGTATCATATAAATCCTGGGAACCTGCAAGAGCAGGTGGGATTTCAGTAGCCGATTCCACCAGGTTGGATGAGGCCTCGGTAGGAGGTAAGCTTTCGGCTGAAGGAAGAACCGCGAGCTCGGTTTCAGCTGAAACAGAGACACTCGCGGTTGGCTTAACTGCGGTTCCGGCCGAAACCGCGGACCGCGAGTGTCGGTCCTTTTCCTTGCGCTTTTTAGATATTTGCGTAGTCGGAGGATCAGACGGCATAATGTAAGCAAAAGCGGAGCCGAAAAACTCCTCAGCAAATTCCGACCGAGGTCTAAGCGTCCGTCGGTTAAAAGAAGCACAGGCTAGACAAGCTGCTACGTCGTGGTCTGGGCCTAAACAAGGTAAGCAGTAAGAGTGGAAATCTTTATGAGGTATTTGTTTCCCACAAGTTAAACAGTTATTCACTTTTTCTGACATCGGCTGAGGCAAGAAAGAGTCCCCAATGGGGAACTTAGCTTTTTAGAAGTCTTCGGTAGTAGTAGAAGTATTCGGTAGTAGTAATCTCTGGTTCTGACCGACCGGCACTTGCGAACAGCTTCTGCTTTGGGCGCCACGCGGCAAGAAAGACTGAGGAAAATGGCGTCGGCTGATGCCTTTATACCCGAAGAACTGCAGCTGTGACGTCGGGTGAAGTGCGACACCAGCCGAGGCCAGACCCAGACTTTGGAATCCGGCCAACTGAAGGGCTGCCTGACGACAGGACAACCTCAGTGCTAACTTTACCCCCATCTCACCCCCTAAACGGCCCATCTTTATACTGGAAGAATGCAAAGTTCCTGCAATCACGGCTGCACAGGTAAAAAAGTACAGTTGTGTACCTACTATAAATACAGATGTTCGAGTGTATTCACTGTTGCAGTCATTACACTTGGGTTATCCTGCTGGCAGGCTACCCACAGTCGGCCTGAATTCCAAAGTCCTGGTCCAGCGTCGGTTGCCGTCGTCTCTTCCCTGATGTCAGTGCACCAGGGGTATACAAGATGCAGCTGACGCCATTTTCTTCAATTTTTCTTGCCCCAGATGTCAGGTGCCCCCAATAAGGTAGGCATAACATAATCCTTATAAAAACATACAGTAAAATAAAAACAATACCTTCATCTACAAGCAAATACACCACATAGGTTGTATAGGATAGAAAGTATAGATAAGTCCCAGCAAAGAAAGGGGGATGGAAAGTGGGTGACCTGGACTGCAACAGTGAATACACTCGAACATCTACATTTATGGTAGGTACACAACTGCACTATGTTCACCGTGTTTCACTGTTGCAGTCAATACATTTGGGTTGAATCCCAAAGCTGAGGTAGGGCGGCTGGGTCTAAATAGGATTAGGAGTGGCTATGAGGCCCTGCAGAACTGCAGTGGCAAAGCCTGCTCTGGATTTAGAGTAAAGAGGTAAGGGATAATGCTTGGTAAAAGTGTGCACTGAACTCCAAGTTGTAGCCTCCAAAATTTCCTTGGTTGGTACTCCTCTGAGAAAGGCTGCTGAAGTGGCTGCTGCCCTGGTAGAATGTGGCCTAATATTCTTAGGCACTGACTTGCCATGCTGTGCATAGCAGAAAAGAATGCAGTGTCCTATCTATTTTGAAATAGTCTGCTTTGAGATAGCCTTTCCTTGTGATCCTGCAGCATATGCTACTAACAGCTGCTCAGTTTTTCTGAAAGCTTTTGTTTTGTCCAAGTAGAAGCATAGCTGCCTGTGCATGTCCAAAGAGTGCAGAAGTCTTTCCCCTTTATTCTGGGGATTTGGATAAAATGTTGGCAAATGAATGGTTTTGGTTAAGAGCCACACTGGATACTACCTTTGGCATAAATGTTGGGTTTGTCCTTAGAGAAACCCTGTCTAGATGAAAAATGATAAAAGGTTCCACTGCCATTAATGCCTGTAACTCTGAGACTCTTCTTGCTTCAGAGAGAGGTGTGCTCTGAGTGGCTATATTATTTGCCATGCAGCCAGATTTAAGGTCCTGAGTGGGCTGTACAGGATCTGATTGTTTTGTTGAGTCAGAAGATGAGGAATTTGAGGTAAAGTCCAGGCTGGGCCTTGAGACAAGCTCTTTAGAATTGGGTACCAGTGCTGGTGAGGCCAGTCTGGGGCAATCAGAATCATTTTTGGCTTCTCTTGTCTGACTTTTAGGAGTACCTTGGGAAGGAGAGGCAGTGGTGAAAAGGCATAAACTGTTAGGGTTTTCCAGCTGAATGATAGAGCATCCACTTTCCATGCTTGTGAGTGATAAGTCCTTGTGCAGAATCTCTGTAGTTGGCAGTTCTGAGGGGAAGCAAATAGATCTATGTTTGGCCATCCCCATTTCCTTGTTATCATGCTAAAGACCTGTGGATCTAGTTTCAACTCATGAGGGTCCATGAGGTTTCTGCTTAGTTCATCTGCCAGAGTATTTTTCTTTCCTGACAGGAATTGTGCCTGCAGATGTACTTGATAAGTTAGTGCTGTGTTCCACAAAGTCATGGCTTGCCTGCAGAGGGGGTAGGAATGAGTGCCCCCTTGCTTGTTTATGTACCACATAACTGTAGTATTGTCCGTCTTTAGCAATAGTTCTCCTGGATGTAGTAGATCCATGAAGGCTGTCATAGGTTCATACTAGGCTATCTGCTCTAGGGCATTTATAAGCCTAGCCAGAGTGTGTTTGGCTTTCGCCACCAATTTTAAAATAATTTTGCTATGCCCTTTTTCGAAGTTAGTATACTGTGCCTCTGTCTAACAGTGACACAGAAGTGATACCCGGGGTAAACCTACGATCTCCCATCCACTCATCAAGATTCCTCTTGAAGAGAGTCAATGAGGGACACTGCCTAACCTGGACTGGGATTTTATTCCAGAGTGAAGGGAGCCTCTGGGTTATGAATCTGTCCCTCCAGCATGTCCTATTTATTTCAGTGCTGAGGTTCAAGTCTCTCGAGCGCGTAGCTCGATGGGATTTGGATTTTCTGAGGTGCAGCATGTCCATTAATTCCGGGTTGGACATGGCTTTATACGTCAGGCAGAGATCGCCTCTGAGCAGGCGGTATGCCACTGAGTAGAGCTGGAGTTTCTTTAACCGGGCAGCATATGGCATCTGTTTGAGCCCTATGATCCTCCTGTTGAGGTACTTTTGGGGTCTTTCCAGTTGCTGCAGGTGTCTGGTAAGGTACATCCCAAAAGGGGCATTGTACTCAATTATGGGCCTGATGAGGGATGAGTAAAGAGGCACGATGACCTCCCCTGATCTAGATGCGAATCCCTTCATGATTAGGTGGGCTATATAAAATGTTTTTCTAACCACTTTGGCCACGTGGTTGTCAAATGAGAGATTGCAATCAACTTGGGTCCCCAGGTCCCTAATTACTTCTTCTGTACTTAATGGATTACCACCTATGTGGTAATTTGTGGGCACTTTGTTTTTGCCAAAGGGGATGATTATACAACTTTTGGCGTTTAGCTTGAGGCCATGGCTCTGGCACCAGTTGTCTATTTCTATGAGGCCCTTTTGGAGGATGCTTGTGTCGGCTGGAGTGTCGATTATGGCACCCAGTTTGCAGTCATCTGCAAACTTGGTCAGCCACAGTCCTTCCATGTTGGCCTGTACCTCCGAGAAATATATACCAAACAAGAGAGGTCCCAGGACTGAGCCTTGGGGACACCACTTGTAACTGGTTTGGAGTCTGACATGGCTCCAGCAATTCGAACCATGTGGGTTCTGTCCTTGAGCCAGTTTGCAACCCATCTAGTGACATAGGGGTTTATATTTAAGCTGGTGAGCTTATCTATAATGCCCGAGTGGGGTATTGTATCGAAGGCTTTTGCAAGGTCCAGGTAGGCTATGTGGACCACCTTCCCCTTGTCAATGGCCTTAGTGACTATTTCAAAGAAATCAACCAGGTTTAAGAGGCAGGATCTGCCCTTAACAAAGCCAAACTGGGTAGGATACAGTGTCTGTAGGTCCTCAATATCTTTATTTATGAGGTCCATGATGATCCTTTCCATAGCTTTGCAGACCAAGCTAGTCAGACCTATGGGGCGATAGTTTCCAGGATCCGTTGAGGCACCATCTTTGTGGAGAGGGACCACTGTTGCTGTACGCCACTCTTTGGGTACATATCCTGTAGTAAGGCTGAGATTGAACAGTAGTTTTATGTTTGGGTTTAGCTCTTCTTGGAGTTCATGTAGGAAGCAGCCCAGGACACCGTCTGGTCCCACTGATGCTGTGTTTTTTGCTTTGGAGAGGGCAGCTCTTTCCTGAGCATCTGAGATGTCAGGGGGGCAGCACTCTGCTGGGATAGATACTTGCCCTTTTGGTGGGGAGGGGGGGGGGGGAGTTTGCGCTGAACCTGTCAGCTAGGATGTTGGCAATGTCTGTGGGTTTGGTGTATTTTTTGTCATTTTGGACCAAGTCTGAGCATATCTGGGAATTCCCACCCAGGTTCCTAACATAACTAAAGAAAGCCTTGTGATTATCCTTAGTGTCCTGTGCAATTTTTCTCTCGAAGCTGGCCTTAGACGATTTTATGAGTGCCCGTAGTTTTTTGCTAATACTGGCCAGAGATGCCTTCCCTTTTTGGGAATTTGCTCTATCATGTAGTAGCTTCCTCCTTCTATTGTATAGTTTGTTTATGGCTGGGGTCCACCAGACAGGACATCTGCCTTTGGAAGATTGGGACTTGGTTTTATTTGGGATTGCATGATCCATGCATTCCTGAAGGTGTTCATAGAATCCGTTTATAAAGGATTCTGCGGTCTGGGCCGTATTTTCCACAGGCCCAGGGGCTTTGAAGGATTCCACCTCGGTTTTGAGGAGTGTGAAATTTGCATTAGAGAAGTTTTTCGCTGTGGTTTTCAGGGCAGGGGGTGGAGTCGGGATGTGAATATCTAGTGAGATTAGTTTATGGTCTGATCTTACCAATGAGGGATACACTTCTGGTCTGGAGCATAGAGTCCCCATGTTGGTGGTGATCAGGTCCAGTATGTTTTCCCCTCTTATGGGAGTGGTAACAAGTTGTTCCATAGCATTTGAGTTTATAAATTCTAGGAACCTTTGGGCTAGGGTGCTGGAGCTAGAGTAATGCTCCCAGTCTACGTTTGGGTAGTTGAAGTCGCCCAATATAATGGTGATTGGAGAGACCTTCATATTTTCCAGTGTTCTCAGGAAGGCCGAGTGGGGTTCCTGGGTTTGGGAGGGTGGTCTGTAGCAGGCTATAAACTGGAAGGCAGTTTTACCCACTGTTAGTTGCACATGGATAGTCTCTGATGCTTCGTGCTGTGCCACCAACCTAGAGGTGTGGGTATCTTTGACGAATATTGATACTCCCTCTCCTTTTGCGGTTCGGTCCAAGTTTTGGGGCCGAAAAGCATGGTATGAGGTATAACCTGGTAGTGCTGGGGTGCTCTCGGGAGCCTTGAACCAGGTTTCTGTTACTGCACAGATATTGATGTTGTCCATGCTAAGGAGAGTTTCGAGTGCGTGCATCTTGAGGTTTAGACTTCTGGCATTGAGTAGCATTACTCTTAGTTTCTTATCCCTTGTGATACCTATGTCAGGGCATTCTGTACAGCTAGCATCTCTTTTTGATTGACATGAAGATGCATTTGGTCCGCGGGCCATGTGCCCTGAATACATTTTCCTGCTGTGCGCCCCCCCAGGCATAATCCGATACATCTGCTGACACTTGTCTGCCTGGCTGTGGGTGTAGTGAAAGGCTGTCCCTTGTTGTGGTGACAGGCCAGTGCCCACCATCGAAACTCCTGTTGCAGGCAGGGAATAAGAGTTATTATTGTTTCCAGGCTGTGGCAATGTTGAGTCCAAACACTTTTTAGATACCACTGTAATTTCCTCATATGCAGTCTTGCATATGGAATTAGCAGGATGCAGGATGCCATGAAGCCCAAAGCCTGCAGAATTTTTCTTGCAGGTAGCTGGGTCTTTGTTGTCATCATTTGAACGTAATGAGTCAGTTGCCTTTGCTTGTCTGGCGTGAGATAAGCCATCTGGGCAGTTGTATTTAAGCTTGCACCCAGGAATATTATTCTCTTGAGAGGGCACTAGTTTTGACTTCTTTTTGTTTACTGTGTACCCTAGGCAAATTAGCAATCTTTTTACAAACGCCAGATGCTTTAGTAGAATGTCCTTGCTCTCTGCTTGAATAAGTCAGTCGTCCAAGTAGGGATTTATCTGGATTCCTTTTTGTCTGCAAAACGCAATTACTGGTGCCAGGCATTTTGTGAAGACCCTTGGCACAGTAGATAAGCCAAAGGGCAGTGCAGAGAATTGGTAATGCATTGAACCAGCTATAAATCTGAGGTATCTTCTGCAAGTTTGTCTGATTGGGACATGCAGGTATGCCTCTTTGAGGTTCAAAGTAACTAGCCAAGCCTTCTTGCCCAGCATGGGAAGAACTTGCTGTAGTGTCAACATTTTGAATTTTGGAACGTCCAGGAAAGTATTTAAAGCAGACAGGTCCAGTATTGGTCTCAAAGCGTTACCCTTTCTAGGTACCAAGAAAAGTCTTGAGTAAAATCGTTGCCCCTGCTCTTCCTGTGGTACGTTTTGAATAGCCCTCATGTCCATGAGAGCAGAAAGTTGTCTTTGTGTCTCTGCCCATTGATTGTATGGCAGGTCTGGCATACCTTTTGGCCTTGGTAAGGTGTGACAGTGGAACCTGTAACCCTGAGAAACAATATTTAGTACCTACTTGTCCTGGGTGATCGTGTGCCAATTTTGTGAGAACAGTGCTAATTTTCCCCCTAAGGGTGCTGCCAAAAGGTAAGTGCTTGGCATAGGTAGAGGAAAGTCATTGGGACTGTTTCCTATAAGGTTATGATTTGTCTTCTCCACCTTTGGGGGCTGGAGCACCCCACTGCTTAGGTCTGTATGAGCCTTGGGGCTGAGATCTGCCTCTTGGGCGTCTGTATCTGCCTCTTTGTGGCCTGTCTGACACTGGAAAGGACCAATTTTTTGAAGGCCAGTTCCTGCTAAATCTGGGTGGCTGAACCTGTAAAAAATCCTTTACTGTCTGCATTGATTTTGCTTTATCCTCCATTTTCTTAACACCTCTTCTGCCTTAACACCAAACAAAGTATCATGCTGTAATGGAGCATCCAATAATTTTGCTTTAACATGATCAGGTAAACTTTGTTCTTTTAACCAAGCATGCCTTTGAATGACAGAACCTGTAACTGCGGCTCTGCAAGAAGCCTCTAATGAATCCAAACCACATTGCAAAGTAGGCTTTCCCACTTCTTCAGCTGCATGCAATAAATCCTGCATTTCCTTATTTTCAGGACATTCTGAGTTTGTAAGCACTTTCTGTTTTAGTAAAGACATTAGGTATTGTTGATATTTAAGCATGTGAAACTGGCAGTTTAAAGCCCTTACAGCTAAAGTAGCAGAAGTGTAAACTTATTTCCCCCATCTGTCCAGTGCCCTAGAATCCCGAATCAGAGGGAACAGGGTTTTTTTGCAGTGGAAGCCTTGACCCCTTTGGGACCCTGAGAAATTATTTCTGGGTCAGCAGCAGTGTTTTTATAAAGAAATTTATGAGAATCTGGGACCCTGTAGTACCTATCTGGCTTGACTGGTGCAGGGGGTAAAGAATCAGGAGACAAACTGGATTTAGAGAAAACATCATCAACAATATCTAGTACAGGGGGGATAGCAATGGGCCTGTGCTGAGGCAGTAAAAGAAAGTCTCGGAGCCTTTGCTTGGATTCTGAATAATCCTGGCTCTCCCAATGGAAATACTCCCTCATGGTGTCCAAGGCTTCCCCAACAGAGTAATCCTCAGGAGGAGAGGCTGAAGGGATACATTCTTCAGCGTCAGAGTCCTCATAGGGAGGAAGAGAATATCCCTGTCCTGAAGAGGAATCAGAGGAAATAGAAACCTGGTCAGAGGAGTCATAGTCAGTGTCTTGCCTAGGCCTTTTATCAGGAGGGGGATGGGAACCCCTGATCAAAGTAATAAGGTCCTCGGCCATTTTAAGCATCTGTTTCTTTGGCATGGATGACTGTCCTGGAGAATGCAGTACTTGTTTCTTTGTCTTTAATGGTGTTTTAGACTTTGCCTTGGCTGCTGAAATGGTCTTGATAGTAAGCTGTGTAGGTCTGAAAACACCCTCAGAAGCCGATGCCTGCTCAGCGGCTCTGGACCCATCTGAAGGAATAGTTTCCATAGGCCCAATACCTTGAGGTTCCAGAGGCCTAGTTGTCTCCACGTGGGAGTCGGAGGCGGCCTGTGGCTCTGAGGTAGTGGGTGTCAGGGGCTGCGAAAGCGCCTCACTGAGAACCGGCGACTGGCCTAGAAGAGGCTTCGTCGGTTTTGGACCTCAGATGCCTGTCCTTTTCTTTGTCCTTGCGCTTTTTATGAACTCCGGTCATCAGTTGTTCCGACGGCATTATATAGTTAAACCTTCGGCCAAAGTAATGTAAAGCAAAATCAAACAGACGCTTAATAGTGCATTGGTTGAGTCTAGCACAAAACCGACAACTAGCAATGTCGTGGTCAGGCCCTAGGCAAGGACTACAGTAAGAGTGAAAATCCATATGAGGTATTTGCTTCCCACAAGAAATACAATTGTTAACTTTTACTGACATCGGTCTGGAGCAAGAAAAAGTTTCCCCAACGGGGTACTTAGCTTTATTGAAGACTTAGGATATGAAATTCAAATTCGAAAATCTCAGGAGTCGGCCAACCGGCACTTGCTAACTGCTTTTGCTTCGGGCACCGCGTGGCAAGAAAGACTGAAGAAAATGGCGTTGGCTGCATCTTATATACCCCTGGCGCACTGACATCAGGGAATAGGCGACAGCAAACGAAGCCAGACCAGGACTTTGGAATTCAGGCAGAATGCGGGTAGCCTGCCAGCAGGATAACCCAAGTGTAATGACTGCAACAGTGAAACATGAACATCCTCACTCCCCAAAGCCAAGAAAGTACAGTTTTGTACCTACCATAAATGTAGATGTTCGAGTGTAAACACTGCTGCAGTCATTACACTTGGGTTATCCTGCTGTCAGGCGGTTCCCCAGTCAGCCTGAGTTACAAAGTCTTGGTCCGGCGTCAGTTGCTGCCACCTCTTCCCTGACGTCAGTGCGACCGGGGTATATAAGATGCAGCCAACGCCATTTTCTTCAGTCTTTCTTGCCCCAGATGTCAGGTGCCCCCAAATAGGTAGTAAATTCAAATTGCTAGTAAAATATACAAAAGAAAAGCAAACAACCATTTTTAATTACCAGCAAATACTCCCCATAGGTAATAAAGGGTAGATGACCTAGGTACGTACCAGAAAATAAGAGGGGAAGGAGGGAGGGTAACCTGGACTGCAGCAGTGTTTACACTTGAACATCTACATTTATGGTAGGTACAAAACTGTACTATGTTCATTGTGTTACACTGCTGCAGTCATTATACTTGGGTGGAATCCCAAAGCTGAGGTAGGGAGGCTGGATCTATAAGGCATTAGGGGTGGCTATAAGGCCCTGCAGCACAGCAGTGGCGAAGCCAGCTCTGGATCTGGAGTATAAAGGCAAATGGTAATGTTTGGTGAAGGTATGCACAGAACTCCATGTTGCTGCTTCCAAAATATCAATGGTAGGCACTCCTCTGAGGTAGGCAGTTGAAGTGGCTGTTGTCCTGGTGGAGTGAGATCTAATACTACTAGGTACAGGTTTCCCATGGTGGGTATAGCAAAAACGTATATAGTGTGCTATCCATTTTGAAATAGTCTGCTTTGAAATGGCTTTTCCACGTGCTCCTGCAGCTTATGCTACCAATAAATGCTCAGATTTTCTGAAAGCTTTGGTTTTGTCCAAATAGAAGCGTAACTGCCTGTGAATGTCCAAAGAATATAGTAGTCTCTCCCCTTTGTTCTGTGGTTTTGGATAAAAAGTTGGCAAGTGAATAGTTTGGTTTAGAGCCACACTTGATACCACCTTTGGCATAAACGTAGGGTTAGTTCTTAAAGACACCCTGTCCTGGTGGAAGATGATGAAAGGCTCCACTGCCATTAGTGTCTGTAATTCTGAAACTCTTCGTGCTGATGTTATTGCCAGTAGCAGAGCAGTCTTCCAAGAGATGTATTTTAATTCTGCTGTGTTAGCTGGCTCAAAAGGAGGTAAAGTTAATTTTTCTAAAACAAAGTTGAGGTCCCAAGTTGGTGTAGGTGCTCTACGGGGCGGTCTCATGTTTTTAGCCCCTCTGAGGTACTGTTTGAGCAAAGGATTAAGAGAAAATTGGTGGATCTGTGTTGTAATGAGCAGAAATGGCTGAGGCGTGGATCTTGATGGCTGAGAAATAGAGGCCCTTGTCCAGCATCTCAGTTAAGTATTGAAGTATCTGAGGAATGTTTGGGACTAGAGGGTCAAGGCTGTGCGCTTGGTTCCAGGCACAGAATCTCTTCCATTTATCCGAGTATGCTTTCCTGGTGTTAGGCCTTCTGGCCTCCAGAATGACATCCATAACAGCTTTGGAGAGAGGCAATGCTTGCTTGACTAAGGAATTTTCCATGCAGCTAGATTTAAGGTCTTTAGCTGGCTGTGAAGTATCTGATTGTTGTGCTGCGTCAACAACTGTGGGATTTGAGGCAAAATCCAGGGTGGTTCTTGTGCGAAGTTCTTTAAGATTTGGTACCAGTCCTGGCATGGCCAGTCTGGTGCAATCAGGATCATCTTTGGCTCTTCCTGCCTGGCTTTTATGAGTACCTTTTGAAGGAGAGGTAGAGGGGGGAAAGCATATACTTTTAGTTTATTCCAGCTGAATGACAAGACATCCAGTTTCGATGCTTGTGGATGGTAGCTCCTTGTGCAGAATTTCTGTAATTGGCAGTTCACTGGGGATGCAAACAGATCTATGGCCGGGCTCCACCATTTTTGTGATATCATTCTGAATATTTGCAGGTTCAATTCCCATTCGTGGGGATCCATGACGTTTCTGCTTAGGTCATCTGCCAGTGTGTTTTTCCTCTCCTGGCAGGAATTGTGCTTGCAGATGAACTTGGTAGTTTAAAGTTGTGTTCCACAAGGTCATGGCTTGTCTGCAGAGGGGGTAGGAGTGTGTGCCCCCTTGCTTATGTACCACATAACTGTAGTGTTGTCCGTTTTTAGTAGTAATTGTCCTGGATGCAGCAGGTCCTTGAAAGATATAATTCCTTTTTGTACAGCTAGCATCTCTTTTTGATTGATGTGGAGATGTCATTGCTCTGTGGGCCACTTGCCCTGAATACATTTTCCCGCCATGTGTGCTCCCCAGGCGTAATCCGATGCATCTGTTGTCAGTGTTTGCCTGGCTGTCGGTTGAGTAAAAGGCTGTCCCTTGTTGAGGTGACAAGCTTGAGCCCACCATCGAATCTCCTGTTGAAGGCAAAGAATTAGTGGTATAACTGTTTCCAAACTTTGACAGTGTTGAGACCATACACTCTTTAGGTACTATTGCAGTTTCCTCATATGCAGTCTGGCATATGGAATTAGTAGTATGCAAGATGCCATGTAGCCCAAGGCCTGCAGAATTTTTCTTGCAGGGAGTTGGGTCTTTGTTGCCATTAAATGAAAGTATCAAGTCAGTTGTCCTTGCTTGTCTGGTGTGAGATAAGCCATCTGGGCCGTTGCGTTCAAGCTGGCACCCAGGAATATTATCTGTTGTGAGGGCACTAGTTTTGATTTCATTTCATTTACTGTGTACCCCAGGCAACTTAATAACTTTTTTTTACAAACGCCAGATGATTTAGAAGAATGTCCTTGCTCTCTGCTTGAATCAGGCAGCTGTCCAGGTATGGATAAATTTGAATTCCTTTTTGCCTGCAAAATGCAATTACTGGTGCCAGGCACTTTGTGAAGACCCTGGGCACAGTAGATAAGCCAAAGGGCAGTGCAGAGAATTGATAGTGCATTGAACCAGCTAGAAATCTGAGGTATATTCTGCAGTTTTGTCTGATAGGGACATCCAGGTATGCCTCTTTGAGGTCCAAAGTCACGAGCCAAGCTTTCTTGCTCAGCATGGGAAAAAGCTGCTGTAGTGTCAACATTCTGAATTTCAGAACATCCAGGTAAGTGTTTAGAGAAGAAAGGTTCAGAATGGGTCTCCAGGCTTTGTCCTTTCTGGGAACCAGAAAGAGTCTTGAGTAAAATCCTTGTCCTTGCTCCTGCGGTGGTACCTTTTGAATAGCTCTCATGTCCATGAGTGCTGTAATTTGTTTTTGAGCCTCTGCCCATTGATTTGGTGGCAGGTTTGGCATTCCTTTTAACCTTGGCCGAGTGTGAAAGTGGAACCTGTAACCTTGAGATATAATGTTGAGAACCCATTTGTCTTTGGTGATGCAATGCCAATTGTGATAGAAAAGTGCCAGTTTTCCTCCTAAGGGGGGCTGCCAAGAGAGAGCTGTTCGGCAACTGTAGTGGAAAGTCATTGAGGCTGCTTTTTATAAGGTTGAGGCCCGTCTTCCCCTTCTTTCTGGCCTAGTGTAACCCATTGTCGAGGTCTGTAAGGGCCTTGTGCCTGACCTGTACCTCTTGGACGTCTATATCTGCCCCTTTGAGGTCTGTCTGTGACTGGAAAGGACCAATTTTTTGTTGGCCAATTTCTGCTAAAACGAGGAGGCTGAACCTGTAAGAAATCTTTCACCGTTTGCATAGATTTTGCCTTATCCTCCATCTTCTTTAATACCTCCTCTGCCTTAACTCCAAACAACACATTCCACTGCAAAGGTGCATCCAATAATTTGGCCTTAACATGATCTGGTAACGTATGTTCTTTTAACCAAGCATGCCTTCTAATGACAGGGCCTGTAACTGCTGCTCTACAGGAGGCCTCTAAGGAATCAAACCCACATTGCAAAGTATGTTTTCCCACTTGTTCAGCTGCATGCAATAAATCCTGCATTTCTTTAAAATTAGGAGGATCTGAATCTGGAAGTATCTTTTGTTTCAACTGAGACATTAAAAATTGCTGATATTTTAGCATGTGAAACTGGAAATTCAAGGCTCTCATTGCTCATTGAAATTGTCTGTTTGGAAATTGCTTTTCCTTGTGTACCAGCAGCATATGCTACCAACAGCTGGTCAGTTTTTCTGTTACCTTTAGTTCTGTCCAAGTAGTAGCGCAACTGTCTGTGTATGTCCAGGGTGTGCAGAAGTTTCTCCCCATTGTTTTGTGGATTTGGAAAGAAGGTAGGCAAGTGAATAGCTTGATTTAATGAAACCCTGGATACCACCTTTGGCATAAATGTAGGACTGGTTCTCAATGAAACTCTGTCCTGATGAAAAATAAGAAATGGCTGTACTGCCATAAGGGCCTGTAACTCAGATACTCTCCTTGCTGAGGTTATGGCCAGAAGGAAAGCAGTCTTCCAAGACAGGAACTGTAGTTCTGCAGATGCTGCTGGTTCAAAGGGAGGCAGTGTTAGTTTTTCCAACACAAAGTTAAGGTCCCAAGTAGCTAGAGGTGGTTTCCTTGGAGGATTGAGGTTTCTGATTCCTCTTAGAAACTGTCTTAGGAGAGGATGAGAGAAGACAGGTGGATCAGTATTGTACTCTGCTGAAGCATGAATTTTAATGGAAGAGTAAGACAGACCATTGTGGAACATTTCTGCCAAGTATTCCAGGATATGTGCCATGTTCATCACTGTCGCATCTAGGCCCTTTGTGGTGTTCCAAATGTGAAATCTTTTCCATTTTGCTGAATATGCCTTTCTTGTGGAAGGCCGGCGAGCTTCCACAATAATATCTTTCACTCTCTGGGATAGCTTGTCCTGAGGAGGATTCAAGGTATTTTCCAGGCTATTAGTTGCAAGGTTTTCAGGTTGGAATGCAGAGTTTTGTAATTGTGCTGTGTCAGTAGAAGTGGCCATAGAGGAAGAGGCCATGGTTTTGTGCGTGACAGGCTCTTTAACAGTGGGTACCAGTGTTGTCTTGGCCAGTCCGGAGCTATCAGAATCACTTTTGGCTGCTCTGTCCTGATCTTAAGTAAAACCTTGGTCATTAATGGGAGAGGCGGAAATGCATACACTGTTAGAGTTCTCCAGCTGAAAGAGAGGGCGTCCACTTTCCATGCTTGTGGGTGGTATGTCCTTGAGCAGAATTTCTTCAGTTGATGATTGTGGGGGGAGGCAAAGAGATCTAAGTCCGGCCTCCCCCATGATTGTGTTATCTGTAGAAAGATGTCTGGATGCAGCATCCATTCGTGTGCATCCATGATATTTCTGCTTAAGCTGTCCGCCAGTATATTGTCTTTCCCTGGCACAAACTGGGATTGTAGCTGTATATTGAGTTTCAAGGAAAGTTCCCATAGATTCATAGCCAGCCTGCAAAGAGGATAGGAATGGGTGCCTCCTTGCTTGTTTATGTACCACATAACCGTGGTGTTGTCTGTCCTTATTAGCAGATGGCCGTGATGCAGAAAGGGTTTGAAGGCTTCGACTGCATGTATCACTGCCAGCATTTCCTTTTGCTTTATGTGCATGCGTAGCTCTTTTTGTGACCATAGACCTTGAATGCATCTGCCCTCCATGTGCGCTCCCCATCCGTGGTCTGAAGTGTCTGTTGTAATGGTTTGGCTGGCTATTGGTTTGCTGAAAGGCAGACCCCTGTTTGACTGGCTTGCTTGAGCCCACCACAGAAATTCCTTTTGAAGGCATGGAATGAGTGGAATCAAAGTTTCCAGACTGTGACTGTGCTGAGTCCATAAACTCCTTAGGTACCATTGTAGTTTCCTCATATGTAGTCTTGCTTGCGGAATCAGAAGGATGCAAGAAGCCATGTAACCCAGGGCCTGCAGGATTTTCCTTGCAGTCAGCTGGGTTTGTCTTGTCAGATTTTTGAAGTAATCTGGTAGTTGATTTTGTTTTTCTTCTGTGAGAAAGGCCATTTGGGTGGTTGTATCTAGATCTGCACCCAGAAAGGTTATTCTTTGGGATGGAACAAGTCTTGATTTGTGAAAGTTGACTGTATATCCCAAGGCCTGAAGTAGGTGGATGGCATAATTTAAGTGTTTTACCAAAGTTTGTTGGCTGTCCGCTTGTATAAGGCAGTCGTCCAGATATGGGTATATTTGAATCCCCTGAAGTCTGCAGTGTGCAATTACTGATGCCAGGCATTTCGTGAATACTCTGGGTGCAGTAGTTAAGCCAAAAGGCAATGCTGAGAATTGATAATGCTCTGACCCTGCAAGAAATCTGAGGTGTCATCTGCAACTTTGTCTGATAGGGACATGCAGGTATGCCTCCTTGAGGTCTAGAGTTACCAGCCAAGACCCCTTGCCCAGCATGGGAAGGAGCTGCTGTAGAGTCAGCATTTTGAACTTTGGCACAATGAGATAAGTATTCAGTGCGGACAAGTCGAGAGTAGGCCTCCATTGTTTTTCTTTTCTTGGAACAAGGAATAGTCTGGAATAAAATCCTTGGCCTTGTTCTGAGAGAGGAACCTTTTCTATAGCTTTCATTTGCATTAAGCTGGAAATTTGTTTCAAAGCCTCTGCCCTTTGATTCGGTGGCAGGTCTGGCATGCCCTTTCTGTTTGGTAATGTGTGGAAATGAAACCTGTATCCTTTGTCTATTATTTGAAGCATCCATTTGTCCCTTGTAATACTGTGCCAATTTTCTGAGAATAAAGAAAGCTTTCCGCCCAAAGGTGCTTCCAATTGAGCCCTGGTTGGCGGTGTCAAAGTAAAGTCATTGAGCCTGTCCTTGTGCAGCAGTTGAAAGTCCTGCATTACCTCTCTGGTTGGGAGGCTGCCATTGACGTCCTCTGTAGGAGCCTCTAGCTTGCCCTCTACCTCTGGCACGCCTGCTCTTGCCTCTCTGAAACCTCTCTGTGTCTGGAAAGGACCAATTCTTGGAAGGCCAATTCCTGCTGAATCTTGGTGGTTGTACTTGTAGAAAATCTTTGACTGTTTGTACGGATTTTGCCTTTTCTTCAAATTTCTTTAGGACCTCCTGAGCCGTGGAGCCAAATAACTTTTGCTTTTCCAGAGGAGCATCCAGCAGCTTTGCTTTAACATGGTCTGGCAGAGATTGTTCCTTCAGCCAAGCATGCCTACGTATGACTGCGCCAGTCATAGCTGACCTACATGAAGCTTACAATGCATCATAACCACATTGCAAGAAATGGTTGCTAACCTGTTGTGAGTTATGTACCAGATCCTGAAGTGACTTGCGGTCTAGGGGGTTAGGTGAAGACAGTCTTTTATGCAATTCATCCAACAAATACTCTTGGCACTGTATCATATGAAATTGACAATTTAAAGCCCTCATAGAAAGAGTAGCAGAAGTATACACTTTTTTACCCCATCTCTCTAAAGCTCTGGACTCCCTTTCAGAGGGGAGAGGATTTATAGCAGTGGCAGCTGCAACCCCTTTAGGGCCCTGGGAAATAGTTTCTGGATCAGCAGAGTGGGCCTTGTAAAGGTAAAGATGTGAGTCCGGGACCCTGTAGTACCTATCGGGTTTGGCAGGAGACGGAGGGAGAGAATCAGGAGTTGTGCTAGAGTCAGAGTACACATCATCAATGACATTCAGAACAGGAGGAATAGCTAAAGGTCTATGCTGAGGCAAACGTAAAAAGGTCCTTAATCTTTTCCTGGAATCGGAAAATTCCTGGCCCTGCCATTGGAAATGCTCTCTCATGGAGTGTAGTGTCTCCCCAAAGGAAAACTCTTCGGGAGGGGAGGCCGAGGGAATAGATTCCTCTGCATCAGAATCCTCATAGGCCGAAAAAGCCTCCTCCTGGTGGTCCGAGAGAGTAGAGCCATCAGCGGCCTCATCTGAGGAGTGGGGATCAGAGGGCTCAACCCTGGGCCTTTTGTCTGGAGGAGGTTGAGAGCCCCTGTCCGGATGAAGTTGAGAGCCCCTAATTAAGGAGATAAGATCCTCTGCTAAGCTTAGAATCTGTGAACCAGTAGAGCGTCCCTGAGGGATAACCTTGGGAGGCAAAGCTTTTGAGAGTTTAGCAGCTTTAGCCCTGGAGAATGCCTTAATGGACATGGATGCAGGAGGCCTGGCTGCACCACGTGCTGGAGTAGATTTGTCTAAAGGAATGGTGTCGAAAGGTTCCAGGACACCAGTTTCTGTTGGAAATTCAATAACAGACTCAGCCGGGGCCTCCGGGACCAAGGTAGTCGGTTGAGCGGTTTCGGTAATTGGAAGTACCAAGGACTCGGTTTCAGCCGAGACCGAGACTTCTAGCAGTAGGCCTGGCCGTGGTTTCTGCCGAAACCGCGGCCCGCGTGTGTCGGTCCTTGTCCTTCCATTTTTTAACTAAATGAGAAGTCGGAGTCTCTGACATCATCTTATACGAAAAACTAGCCCCAAAAAATTCCTCTGCAAACTCCGCCCGACATCTAAGAGTGCGTCGGTTGAAGGAAGCACAGGCTGAATAGGCCGAGACGTCGTGGTCTGGGCTTAGGCAGGGTAGGCAGTAAGAGTGGAAATCCTTATGAGGTATTTGTTTCCCACAAGTTAAACAATTATTAACTTTATCTGACATCGGCTGAGGCAAGAAAGAGTCCCCAACGGGGTACTTAGCTTTTTGAAGTCTTCGGTAGCTGAATTACAGGAGCTGGCCGACCGGCACTTGCGAACTGCTTCTGCTTCGGGCACCACGTGGCAAGAAAGACTGGGGAAGATGGCGTCGGCTGATGCTTTTATACCCCAGGCGCTCTGACGTCGGGGAAAGTGCGACAGCAGCCGACGCCGGACCCAGACTTTGGAATCCGGCCAACCGAAGGGCTGCCTGAGGCAGGACAACCCATATGTGATGACTGCAGATGCATCCTTGAAGGACATCTACATACAAACCTGCTAACTACTGATATATCCCCTAGCTGAATAAAGCTGCAATATACTGAATGTATTGAATGTGTTATATGATTTTTAAAAATGTTTTTTAATACATTTTTTTCCTTTTTCTGGCTAGTTATTTGATTTGGATTGGATTAACAACATAATTGATTTGAATTTTATTAATTGAATCATTGATTCTTTGGCAGTATATTTAAAGAATGTGAATTGTTTGTAACTTCAGATTCTGATGAAGTCTTGCGATACAAGACGAAAGCGCACTCAGTCTGGTTGTTTTATGTGGAAATAAAGAGCTTTGGTTTTACTTTGGAAGAGTTCGCCTTTCTATAGTATTGTGGTGTTGGAGGACAACCTTTATTGTGCCAAACAGTGGATTTCATTTTTGTGTTTTGGTGCTACGTGTTCGTGTGGCTTGTGTGTACAGAATGTATTATACTGTAAGATGAGTTTACTGACGTCTATGAGCCTTGCTAACTGGCCATATTTACCTACGACTGTAAACCTGTTTTTGTATGTGTAATCCATCATTTCTATTAACTTATTCATTAATGTACCTCTTATGTAACTGGAAATTTTCTCCCCAGGCCTCCGCTGAAAATGGATGCGTCCAGTCGGACTTTCCCGGTCAACAAATGTAAAATAAATAAACACATGCACACACACACACACACACATTATATATATATATATATATATATATATATATATATATATATACACACACACATATTGTGTGTACGTATATATCTCATCATCAAACATTCATATGTATTGAATACAACACATACGTGTGTGTGTGCGCGTGTGTGTATATACACAAACAAATGTGTTGTGTATAACACACCCATACACCCACGCAGGAAAGTTGCATAAAATCTTACCATAGCCATAGATGCAGTTCTCTTCCATGTTGCAGTATTCTACATATATGGGTTTACCTTCCAGCTCGTCCTGCCAGGTTTCCAAAGATTTTCAGCCCCTCTAGGTGAGTTGGACATCTGACGTGGCAGCAGGTATGTGGGCCATAAAAGTGACGTCTGCACGCACCAGCCCTCAGAACATAAAAGAGCCCCAATCCGAGCAAGTCCTATAAGGGCACAGACTGTCCAGTGTCACGCAGGAGAACAAGTGCAGTCTGACAAGAGGGGAAGGTGGAATGGAAGGAATATTGCAACATGGAAGAGAAGGACATCTATGGTTATTGTAAGATGTTACACAACTTTCCTATGTCCTTCTATTCCAGTGTTGCAATATTCTATACATGGGTGAGTGCCAAAGCTCACTGAGGATTGGGAGGTGGCCTAGATGATGTTTCCAGGAATCCATTTAGGATAGCCCTGGCTCTGAAGATATGGTCCAGTTTGCAGTGTTTGGTGAAGGTGTGCACTGAGGACCAAGTAGCTGCCTCAAGTATGGAATTAGTGCTTAGCCCCTTTACAAAAGGCTCCAGAAGAGGCCATAGTCCTGGTGGAGTGGGCTTTGACATTGGCCTGCAGGGGGTCTTTCCATGGTGTACGTAGCTGAAAGAAATGGCCCTGAAGATCCCGGGAGAAATGGTCTGTTTGCTCACAGCTTTGCCTATGGCTCTGGGGTGGAAGGAGACAAACAGTTGATCTGATTCTTAAAAGGTTTGGTTTTATGAAAACAAAATTTAAGTTGTTGGTGGATATTTTTATCTCTATACACTCTATCATGTATCCTTGTCTCTAATTTGATAAAGTAACATGTTTAGTATCACAAAGGAGACACAAAAATTGTTCGTTATATCATGAATTCTAAACATTCTAGTTTCTGATGATGTACATCTGGAAAAGGTTACAGGAATTCTGTTATCTTTGTAGATTTATATTTTTATATATGAATTAATATATAGGATTCATCTAAAAATATACTCCAGGACTTTATTTCATCAATATTTAGCTTGGTTACTTTATATTTTAATATGTTATCATTACTATTTTATATGATAGTGATTTTTATGAAGTGTTCCGTATACCTCAGATTAAATGCTGAAACAATGTTTATTTAGACATATGTAATATACAGTGAATGCTTAAAAGAAAAGGCTGAATTAGGGAGAGATGAGTTTTGCCTTGATTTTAGACAGGTTTTAATTGATTAATTGATTGATTACTTAATTATGTACTTAATTAGTTTTAATGAAGTGCTATATAAAAAAGGATTTCAAACCTGTATTTTGTTAAATCTGAAGAAGCGTACGTGATACGCGAAAGCGCTTATTTTATTTCAAATAAAGTTCCTTTTTGGTTGATTCCTGGTCCATGGTGGTCGTTTTCCAGTTGTTTTTACCTGGTGCTTCTGTTTTTTGGGAATACGACTTTTGGACTTGAGCGGTGCTTTTTGTATTCTTTATTGCTGCTCTTTTATACATCTTTAGCATCGGCTCTAGTCACACGATGGACATATCGGCTACAGAGTTGGATTATAATCCTGAAAATGCTCAGTTAAACCATAAATGGACTAACATTTTGGTTTCACAAGTTAATCCACTACTCAACTTAGAACTGCATCCCTTGGAGGTCCTAAATGACACAGGTACTGTTGAAAATATGAACGAATTTAATCAACTGAGTAGAGAAATGGAGAATGAACTGTATAAATTGCAGAGGCTAGTTTGGCAAAGAAGGCACATGGAAGCTAGCCTTCATTTCCACATAGTACCGAGAGGCATGCGTGTACTATGTATACCCACTTACGGAGATAGTCATCCGGAACTGTTGAAAAAATGGCAGAAACTTAATTTAGAATTGAGCTATAATTATATGAGACTATTAATTGATTATTTTTCCCCAACTGAAGCGGAGTTACAACGTAAAGTAGAGGCTTTGAATAAAGATCTACGAACCCACTTCAAGGGGAATACATATGAAAAAAGACTAGATAACATTTACATGCAAGTTATTTCATATAGAGACAAGTTGCAACAAATTAAATATCATAAATTAGAGAGAAACTATAGAGATTTCACTACAGGACAGGTGTTTGTTTGGTCCAGAGGAGCACATAATAATGAATATACTACTGTTCCCTTTCATAATGAAAATAATGAGCACCAAATGGTCAATGGAGATGTTAATAATCGAACTACTTTCTTCTGGTGATATCCCTTTAAATCTTGTTCACAGCGTTGCAGGGAACGTTTATAATGCATCAGACACACCCACCATTTCTAATCAGCAAGTAACGAACCTGAATACCTCACCTACAATGACAACACCACCGCCTAATCAGCAGGCGTTTGAAGCGGACAACAGAGATATAGTGTTGGGAGCTAAACCAAAGGTTTGGAATAAAAATTTGGAACACTTTTTTCCGTTTCCGGTAAAATCAAGAGAAGCTCCAAGAACAAGATCCAGGAGCCGTGGTCGAGTGAAACGGAAGTTCTCGGGCAATTATCAAGGTATGAAAAACAAAACCAAAAACTTAATGAACTAATATTTAACTACTCTGATTATAAACTCAGTCCTTCGGATAGTTCTTTATTAAACAAGGGATTATCCTTCATCCCCTCACAATCTAGCAATTTAAGTGAGTTACTAGTGGACTTGAGACTGTTTGGGCGAGCTATAGCGCTCAAGTTAATGTTTGCTTCTAATCATAAAGTATACGAACTACTCAAGAACCTAGGAACAAAAGTTCGTTTATTCCTTCTTTACCGAATAATGTGGACAGTTTTATTAAACTATGTGAAAATGATTTTTATGCAGAGTTTGCAAAACTACAACATAAATGTATATTTTATAATTTAACCAGGGAGCAACAACAGTCACTGCATGATCTAAGTAACAATGATAAAATAATGATAAAACCAGCAGACAAGGGGGGGGGGTGGTATTGATGAATATTGAAGATTATGATAAGATCATGCTGGAAATGTTAAACAAAGCTAATACATATGTAAATATTGACCGCAATCATCTTTTGAAAGTAACAGAAAGGGTTCATGATGATATTTATGACCTGTTAATGTGTGGACAGATATCTAAAGACTTGTATAATTATTTTTTGATACAGCATCCTAAGGTCCCTTATATTAAGGGCCTACCCAAAGTACATAAAAATGTTTTGCCTTTACCCATGAGGCCTATTGTAGTAGGTAATGGCTGGGTAAAAGTTATATAGATAGTTTATTGGGCCCTTTAAGAAAAATCCCTAGCATTTTGAGAGATAGCTACCAGTTACTTGAACAGTTAGCTGAGTTTAACAATGAAGTGTCTGACTCAAATTATATACTAGTTACCCTTGATGCTAAAAACTTATTTACTTCCATCCCAAATGATTTTGGGATGGAAGCAATAAGAGAAGTCTTGAAATCACATCAAGATGTCAATAAAGATAAACTTATACTCATTACCATGTTATTAGATACTATACTTCATAATAACATATTTATGTACAGAGGCGAGTTATATGCACAACAATGGGGGGGGGGTGCTATGGGCACCCCCTGTGCCAACTCATATGCTAATATGGTTGTTTATTATTGGGAGAATGAATATTTGTTCAGCAGTAAGTTTTTTTCACAAGTGATGTTCTACAAAAGATTTGTAGATGACATACTTCTTTTTTGGAGAGGTACAATAGATGAATTAAGAGTATTTATTAATGAAATGGAAACTACAACTGAGTTCCTGAGATTCACTTTAGAATACTCACATAAGATAAACTTTTTATATGTTACTATAACCAAGAAGGAAGGGGGTAAAGTCTCTACTTCACTTTACAGGAAAGCTTGCTGGAAGAATGCGATTTTACACCATACTAGCATGCATCCAAGGTTTGTTTTTTCGAACGTAGTTAAAGGACAATTTACAAGGATAATGAGAATATGTGAGGATATATGAGTTATGCAGGCTGAGTTAGACAATATGCATAAGCTGTTTTTAGATAGGGGCTATAATAGTAACATGTTGGAGCATAATAAAAATTGGTTGACTAAGAAGGAGAAATGTTGTTTTAGAACACATGCTAGCCATGACAATTTTAACAAGATGGGATTTGACTCGTGTGACTTTTATTACCAGATATACTAATGATAACAACATGATAGTAAACATAATTAAGAAAAATTGGCATGTCTTAATGGATTCGAAAACATCTAAAATAGTTGGATCTACATCTAGTTTCAGTTATAGGAACAGCAAGAACTTGAAGAGGATTCTTTGCAAAGACCATCATTTTGATTCACATGAAGTGAATAAAAATAAATTAGGTACTTATACATGCAATAGATGCAAGATGTGTGGATATATAACAAACTCAGATTTTTATTCATCCTAATATGACTTATAGTTTTGAACCAAGGTTTTATGCCAATTGTGATAGTACGAATTTGATATACCTGGCTACCTGCACACTATGTACAGCTTTTTATGGCAGGTTAACATCTAGGAAGCTAAAAGAAAGAATTTATGGTCATTTATATGATATAAGGAAGAATAACCAGAAAAATGCATTATCTAAACATACAACAGAAATTTCTGATCATCAGTTTAGGTTCAGGGTATTACAACTTGTTAAACAGAATAAAAGAGGGGGTAACATCAATAATTTTTTAGAAACCACTGAACTTTCATGGATTTTTAGATTAAAGGCCCATATAGAACCTGGCCTTAATCAAGCAGTCAATATTAAACCTATCCTTGATGCAAGGTAATGAAGTTAGAGATTTTAGCTATTTTATTAATATTAATATCTATTTTCCAACAGATGCACCCTGATAAGATATCATATATATTTTTATATTTTTTATATTTTTATCTCTATATACTCTATCATGTATCCTTGTCTCTAATTTGATAAAGTAGCATGTTTAGTATCACAAAGGAGACACAAAAATTGTTAGTTATATCATGAATTCTAAAAATTCTAGTTTCTGATGATGTACATCTGGAAAAGGTTACAGGAATTCTGTTATCTTTGTAGAATTATATTTTTATATATGAATTAATATATAGGATTCATCTAAAAATATACTCCAGGACTTTATTTCATCAATATTTAGCTTGGTTACTTTATATTTTAATATGTCATCATTACTATTTTATATGATAGTGATTTTTATGAAGTGTTCCGTATACCACAGATTAAATGCTGAAACATAATGTTTATTTAGACATATGTAATATACAGTGAATGCTTAAAAGAAAAGGCTGAATTAGGGAGAGATGATTTTTGCCTTGATTTTAGACAGGTTTTAATTGATTAATTGATTGATTACTTAATTATGTACTTAATTAGTTTTAATGAAGTGCTATATAAAAAAGGATTTCAAACCTGTATTTTGTTAAATCTGAAGAAGTGTATGTGATACGCGAAAGCGCTTATTTTATTTCAAATAAAGTTCCTTTTTGGTTGATTCCTGGTCCAGGGTGGTTGTTTTCCAGTTGTTTTTACCTTGTTGGTGGATGTCTAGGGAATGAAGTACTCTCTCACTATCCCCCTGTGGATTGGTGTAGAAGGTAGGCAGGTGGATGGCCTGGTTCAAGGATAGGTCATTCACTACTTTTGGGGGGTGAATGAGGGGTCAAGTCCTGAGAATTACTCTGTCCAGGTAGACAACTAAAAATGGTGGTGTAGTCATAAAGGTTTGTAATTCTGAGACCCTTCTGGCAGAGGTCAGGGCTACCAATAAAACAGTTTTCCATGTGCAAAATTTTATGGGAGCTTTGTCTGCTGGCTCAAAGGGGGCTAGAGTGTTTTTCTAGTACATAGTCAAGATCTCAGGGAGGAGGAGACGGTTTTCTGGATCACAATCCTATCAGCCATAGGGTGAGGTGCAGGGATTGCAACTGTGGGTGTATCTGAGTCCCCTTGTGCTGTGTGATCAGGTCCACTGAGGGGGGTAACTTTGGTGATTGCCCTTGGACAAATAAAGGAGAAGGGGGAACCAGTGCTGTCTTGGCCAGTTAGGGAGGCACCAACAAGATTTTTGGTGTGTCCTGCCGAATTTTCAGCAGCACCTTTTGTATCAAGGGGAAAGGTAAGAATGCATACAGAAATTTCCCCTTCCAGGTCATCAAGAAGGCATCTGTCGCCAGTGCCTTGGGGTCGTGTGTCCTCGTGCAGTATTCCAGGACGTTGCCTGTTTATGGAGGCAAACAGGCCTATTTGTGGTATACCCCACTTGTGGACCAGATTTAGGAAAGCATCTTTTTGAAGCATCCATTCGTGGTCGTTTGAAATGGTTCTGCTTAGGAGATCTGCCTGGGAGTTGCATGGGGACAGTATGTAGGCTGCCTACAGGGTAATTCTCTGTGAAGTGGCTAGTTTCCACAACTGCAGTGCTAGTCTGCGTAGAAGGTATGACTTCGTCCCTCCTTGTTTGTGGGCACCACAGAACTGTGGTGTTGTATGTGAATATCTTGAGAGGACTAAGCTCTAGATAGGGTTGAAAGGATTGTAGAGCAAGGAGGATCACTCTCATTTCTCTGACATTTAAGTGGTCTAGTTTGTGTCTGTCTACAAACCTTGCACTTTCCTCTGTCCTAGGGTTGCTCCCCAACCCAGATCTAAGGCATCTGTGTGCATAGTCTGGGAGGGATTGGGTATTTGTAGGGGTAAGGCCTGGGTTCTGGGCCACCTGAGCCACCCACCATCTCAGTTCGTGTTTCAAACAAGGAAGGAGGGGGACCCTGAACTCTAGAGGATGGGAGTGCAGAGTCCACACTGATTGAAGATACCACTGTACTTCCCTCATGTGCATTCTTGCCATTGGCCAACATGGGTATGATGGCTGCCACGTAACCTGGAAGTCTCAGAAAAGTACAGTTATGTACACTTACCATAAATGTAGATGTTCGAATGTATTCACTGTTGCAGTCATTACATTTGGGTAATCTGCTGGCAGGTTGCCCTCAGTCGGCCTGAATTCCAAAGTCTTGGGTCCTGTGTCGGTTGCTGTCTTCTCTTCCATGACGTCAGGTCATCAGGGGTATAAAACATGCAGCCGACGCCATTTTCTTTAGTTTTTCTTGCCCCAGATGTAAGGTGCCCCCAAAAAGGTAGCAATATTATATATAATATATATATGTATATACATGCATCAAAATAAACTACCTTCATCTACAAGCAAATACACCACATAGGTTGTAGAATATAGAGAAGGAAAGATAAACTGTAGAATGATGGAGATGGCGGGAGGGTAACCTGGACTGCAACAGTGAATACACTCGAACATCTACATTTATGGTAAATGTACACAACTGTACTATGTTCTTCATGTTTCACTGCTGCAGTCATTACATTTGGGTAGATTCCCACAGCTATGGTTGGGAGGGGGAATTTAGATAGCATTAGGGTCAGCTATAAGGCCCTGCAAGACTGCAGTAGCAAAGCCAGCTCTGGATTTAGAGAAAACTGGCAAATGATAATGCTTGGTGAAAGTATGTACAGAACTCCAGGTAGCAGCTTCTAGGATGTCCCTGGTAGGCACGCCTCTGAGAAAGGCTGTAGAGGTAGATGCAGCCCTGGTGGAGTGAGGTCTGATCCCCTGGGGGATAGGTTTTCCATGGTGCTTATAGCAGAAATGAATGCAATGGCTTATCGATTTAGAAATGGTACGCTTTGAAATAGCCTTCTCCTCTGCCCCTGCAGCAAATGCCACCAGCAGTTGTTCAGATTTCCTTTGAGGTTTAGTCCTGTCCAAGTAGAATCTAAGTTGTCTGTGCACATCTAAGGAATGCAGTATCTATTCCCCTTTATTCTGTGGATTGGGAAAGAAGGTTGGCAAATGAATGGACTGATTAAGAGCCACACTAGATACCACCTTGGGTATGAAGGATGGATTGGTTCTGAGGGACACCCTGTCCACATGAAAGATGATGAAAGGCTCCACTGCCATAAGTGACTGTAATTCAGATACCCTTCTAGCTGAAGTGATTGCTAAAAGGAAAGCTACTTTCCAAGAAAGAAATTTTAAGTCTGCAGTAGCAGCTGGCTCTAAAGGAGGTAGAGTGAGTTTCTCCAAGACAAAGTTAAGGTCCCAGGTTGGGGTTGGAGCCCTCCTGGGTGGTCTCAAATTGTTGGCCCCTCTAAGGAACTGCTTGAGCAGTGGATGAGAGAAGAGGGGAGGTTCTGTGTTACAATGAGCTGAAATAGCTGAGGCGTGGATTTTAATGGAGGAAAAAAACAGGCCCTTATAGAAGCATCTCAGTTAAGTATTGTAAAATCCGGGGTAAATTGGGCGCTGTTGTGCTCATCCCTTGAGATTGGTTCCAGGCACAGAATCTTTTCCATTTTTCAGCATAAGATTTTCTAGTACTAGGCCTCCTTGCCTCTAAAATGATATCCATCACAGGTTTGAAAAGGGATGGTAAAGGAGAGATTAAGTAATTAGCCAGGCTGCAAGGTTCAGTGTTAGAAGCTGAGGGTGTAGAATCTGGTTGGGAAGGAGTCTGAGGCAGGTGCCATGGAGATAACCGTGACACACTGCGCAGGAGGGGGTAATAGTGTTGGCGTGGCCAGTCTGGAGCAATCAAAATCATCCTTGGTTTGTCCTGTTTGATTTTTAGTAGTACTTTGGAGAACAGAGGCAGAGGAGGGGGCATAGACAGATAGGTTTTTCCAGCTGAAGGACAGAGCATCCACTTTCCAGGCTTATTTGTGGGGAGTCCTTGTGCAAAATTTGTCCAATTGGTAGTTCTGGGGAAGAGACAAACAGGTCTATATCTAGGCTCCCACATTTGCTTGTCAACATGTTGAAAATTCCTTGGTTCCAGTTTCCACTCGTGTGGGTCTATGAGGTTTCTGCTTAGTCCGTCTGCCAGTGTATTTAATTTTCCTGGCAGGAATTCAGCTTGGAGGTGCACTTGGTAGCTCAAGGCTGTGTTCCACAATGCCATGGCTAGTCTGCAGAGGGGGTAAGAATGAGTGGTGCTGTCCATCTTTACCATTAATTGTCCTGGAAGAATGTGGTCCTTGAAGGCTGTCGAAGCATTCTGTACAGCTAACATTTCTTTTTGATTGATATGCAGGTGCATTTGACTTGGGTTCAATTTCCCTGAATGCACTTCCCTGCCAGGTGAGCCCATGCATAATCTGATGCATTTGTTGTCGGGGTTTGGCTGGCAAGGGGTGGTGTGAAAGGTAGTCTCTTGTTTTGGTGGCAGGCCTTTGCACACCAAAGGAACTCTAGGCGTAGGCAAGGAATGATAGGAATCATTGTTTCTAGATCTTGAGAATGTTGACACCATAGGCTTTTTAGATACCACTGTAGTTTCCTCATAAGCAGTCTTGCATATGGAATTAGAAGAATGCAGGAGGCCATGAACCCCAAGGCTTGTAGTATTTGTCTTGCAGATAGCAGGGTTTTTGTGGCCACTTGTTTGAAGTAGGTTGTCAAATGAATTTGTTTCTCTGGCATGAGGTAAGCCATCTGGGAAGTTGTATTCAAGCTTGCTCCCAGGAATATAATTTGTTGACAGGGTACCAGGTGTGATTTTTTTTCATTTATGGTGTACCCCAGACAACTTAGAACCCTTTGTACAAAGGCCAGATGATTCAAAAGTATGTCCTGGCTTTTTTCTGCCTGAATTAGACAATTGTCCAGGTATGGGTATATTTAAACATTTCTTTGCCTGCAAAATGCAATGACTGCAGCTAGGCACTATGTGAACACCCTGGGAGCAGTAGATAAGCTAAAGGGCAATGCAGAGAACTGATAGTGCATGTAGCCTGCTCTGAAGTGTAGGTATCTTCTGCAAGATTCCCTCATTGGGATATGCAGGTATGCTTCTTTTAAATTTAGTGTTGCCAACTAGGCATCTTTGCCTAGCATAGGAAGTAATTGGTGAAGAGTCAGCATCTTGAATTTTTGAATCTCCAAACAGGTGCTTAGAGTAGACAGGTCCAGGACAGAAAGCCATGAATTGCCTTTTCTGGGTACCAAGAAAAGTCTTGAATAGAAACCTTGTCCATTTTCCTCTTCTGGTACCAGCTGAATAGCCCCCATGCTTAAGAGAGAAAGTACTTGTTTTTGGGCCTCTGCCCACTGATTTGGGGCTAGGTCCAGATACCCACATGTGGAAGTGAAATTTGTATCCCTGGGACACTATTTAAAACCCATTTGCCCTGGGTAATGAGCTCCCAATTCTTTGCATGAAGAGCAATCTTTCTCCCCAAAGGGGCAGTCAGTTGATCTAGGTGGCTGAACTTGTAAAAAATCTTTAACAGTTTGCATAGATTTAGCTTTATCTTCCATCTTTTTAAGAACTTCCTCAGCCTTGTTGCCAAACAGGCGGTCCTGATTTATAGGAGCATCCAACAATTTAGCTTTAACATGATCAGGCAAAGATTGCTCCTTAAGCCAAGCATGCCTTCTGAGCACAGAACAGGTAACAGCAGCCCTGCAAGAGGCCTCTAATGAATCAAAACCATATTGCAAAGTATGTTTTCCAACTTGTTCTGCAGAAAGCATTAAATCCTGTAATTCTTTATTTTCCACACAGTCAGGAATCAACATAATTTTCTGTTTAACATATGAAACTGGCAGTTTAACGCCCTAATGGCCCAAGGTTGAAGAAGTGTAAACCTTCTTACCCCATCTAGCCAGCGCCCTGAAGTCTCTTATCAGAAGGGGTAGGATTTTCAGCAGTAAAAGCCTTAATGCCCTTGGGCCCCTGTGAAATAGTCTCTGGATCTGTAATAGGATTTTTAAAAAGGAACTTGTGGGACTCCGGGACCCTGTAGTATCTGTCAGGTTTTCTGGGAGCAGGAGGCAGGGAATCAGGAGCCAAACTAGATTCCAAAAAAGCATCACCAATGTCTGGTACAGGAGGATTAGCTAAAGGCCTATGCTGAGGTAGGAGAAAGAAAACCCTAAGCCTCTTTTCTTAATCGGAAACATCCTGGCTTTCCCAGTGGAAATGCTCCCTTAGAGTATGTAAGGTTTCCCCAAAAGAAAAATCCTCAGGAGGGGAATCAGAGGGAATTGAGTCCTCTGCATCAGAATCTTCATAAGTAGATAAGGGCAAATCCAGATCATTAGAAGAATCAGAAACAGAATCCTGATCAGAAGATTTATAATCAACTTCAGTCCTAGGCCTCTTAGAGGGGGGGGGGGGGTTGGCTACCCCTGATTAGAGCTATTAGATCTTCAGCCATTCTTATCATTTGTTTTTTAGGCATAGAGGCCGGAGCATGTGGCCTGGGCGTCGATTTTTTAGGCATGGATCGAGATTTAGTCCTAAGTAAAGAAGGAGGCGTAGGTTTAATATGCAAGTCCGTAGGCCTGAATACACCCTCAGAAGCCAGTGCCTGCACAGCGGCTCCAGATCCATCCAAGGTAGAGACATCCGCGGGTTCCACAGTTGAAGCATCTCCGGCATACTGGACTCCGAATGGGTCTCAGTAGAGGCCTGCGAATCAGAAGTAGCAGGTATCAGGGGCTGCAAAAGCACCTCACTGAGTACTGGCGAACTGGAGACTGGCTTGTGAGAAGTGTTGTCTGCAGTTATGGACTTCGGCAGCCTGTCTCTGTCTTTATCTTTACGTTTTTTTCGGAATCCCGGTAGTCGGATGGCTAACTGACATTTCGGGATAATTAAACCGAGAACCAAAATATTTAGAGGCGAAAATATACAGACGACGGATAGTGCGCTGATTAAATAAAGCACAAAACCGACAGGAAGGTACATCGTGGTCAGGGCCTAGGCAAGGAATACAGTATGAATGAAAATCTTTATGTGGTATTTGCTTTCCACAAGTAATGCAATTAACTTTTACTGACATTGGTAAGGAGCAAGAAAAAGTTTCCCCAATGGGGTACTTAGCTTTAGTTGAAGACTTCGGTTCTAAAACGAGAAAACAAAAATTTCAGGAGTCGGCCGACTGGCACTTGTGAACTGCTTCTGCTTCGGGCACCGCACGGCAAGAAAGACTGATGTAAGGGCGTCTGCTGCATGTTTTATACCCCTGACAATCTAACATCATGGAAGAAGTGACAGCAACTGACGCAGGACCCACAACTTTGTTAATCAGGTCGACTGAAGGCTACCTGCAAGCAGATAACCCAAATGTAATGACTGCAACAGTGAAACACGAAGAACATCGCCCCAAGGGCAATGCACAGAACTAAAAATTGGTTTGAGCCTGCAAGAAATCTGAGATATTTTCTGAAAGTGGGCTTTATAGGTTTGTGAAGGTAGGCATCCTTTATGTCCAGGGTTGCCATGAATCCCTGTGAGAAGAGAAGGGGAAGAGGGTAGGCAGAGTGAGCATCTTGAAGGTAGGAACTTAAAAGGGGTTGAGGCAGGAGAGGTCTAAAATAGGCCTCCATTGTCCATCCTGTCTGGGAACCAAAAGGATTCTATACTAGAATCCTTTTCTTTTTGATTCTGTAGGCACTGGTTCTATAGTGCCTTGTATTAGTAGGGTTTGCAGGACCTGTCGTAGGACAAGTACTTGACTGGTGGGTGGCTGGGTACGCCCAGCTTTGGGGGTGAGCCAGGACATGAAGTAACCATTCTGTATGATGGACAGGACCCACTTGTCTGAGGTAATAAGTGACCATGCAGGGAGACAGTGAGAGAGACTGGCAGACAGGGGGAGCGATGGGGGGGTTAAAGATTGGCAGGCTGTGAGACACTATCTGCCCTATCAGGAAATGAAGGCCTTTGGCTGTAGGAAGGAAAAGCTCTAGCCGGAGGGGGCTGTCTGCTTTCCTGATAAACTGAGTCTTCGCCGAGTAGTTCCTACAGAACTTAGAGACGGGCGAGACTAGGTGTTTTAGATCCTGTAATTCTTTTCGTTTTTGTTGCAGGGACTTAAACAGGTCAGCAACTTTTTCACCAAACAGGGCAGAGTGATCCAGAGGTGCATCAATAAGTTTGGCTCTGAAGTCATCAGGGAGAGGCTGAAGGCGTAGTCATGAGTATTGTCTTAGTGCAGAGGCTGATGCAGATGAGCTAGATGAGGCTTCAGCTGCATCATAACTGCATCTTAAGGAATGTCTATTCACCTGAAAGTTGAGGGCTAGAAGGGAGGTCAAGGAAGCTTTGGCTGCACAATCTGGAATGTCAGCAAGTTCCTTACTGGCTTTGTCCAGCAGAGCTGAAGAATATTTGGTCATGTGAGTTTGGTAGTAAATGGCTCAGAATGACAGGGTAGCAGAGGTGTAAATTTTCTTTCCCAATCTCTCCACAGTCTTGTTGTCCTTATCAGATGGTAGTGGTAGTAAGAAGCTTGGAAGCCCTATCAATTGGGATGGAGATAGTGGCCGAGTCAGCAGGTGGGCACAATCAGAAATTTTGCTGTCTCAGGGACTTTGTAAAGTCTATCTGCTCTCCTTGGGGCTGGGGGTTGGGAGTCCAGGTTGATGGAAGATGAAGCAAAAGCTTCCGGGAAAGCTGGCTGAATATGGTGCAGTGCTAGAGGTTTCTGGGGCAGTAGGCCTAAGGGCCATAAAGGCATTAAACAAACTCTGGCTGAAGGCCTGCCAATCGGGCATGCTTTCAGTAGCAGGAGAAACAGGTTTTGTTTTCTGTTTTTTTCTTTAGAGGCCTTGCTGGCGTCTGGTTGGGAGAAGGCTTTGGGACAGGCACAGGGATGGCGGCAGCAGTGTGCGACGAGCCCAGAGTGAACGGTGGTCCCCCTCCGGCGTGCAAATGTAATACCTGTAAATGGTGACGTAAGGTCTTAGGGACAAATGAGTTACAGATGGTGCAGTTTTCGTGGTCGTGTTCCTTGACTAAACAGAAGAGACACTGATCGTGGGTGTCTTTGTGGGGAATCTGTCGACCACACTTACACCTGCCCTTTCCGGGTGACATGAACAGACTATAAGCAATAACAGTAATATTGAAAGGATCCCCAATGGGGTACTTAACTGAATTTTTCTGATCTGACGCCTGCAAGAAGCAGGAGCACTTGGCGTACGACTGGTGGCTGAAAAGTTCTGAGGGCTGGTGCATGCAGACGTCACTTTTATGTCCCCACGTACCTGCCGTCACATCAGACGCACCTAAAGGGACTGAAAATCTTTGGAAACCTGGCCAGATGAGCTGGAGGGTACCCACATATGTAGAATACTGCAACATTTGAATAGGAGGACACAGACACACACTCACACATACATACATTAACATTTCTGGAAAACAAATATCTAGTTTAATCAAATTTGAACTTTAACCAGCTTTGCCAAGAAGTAGATTAAGAGTACCCAAACATCATTTCTCACAAAATGCTAGACAAACATTTATATTTTAAACTAAAAAAAAATATGCTGAGATACAATCATATTTGTTTCTAGTTAACCTGGAGTTGCTCGCAACACAACTGTGCTGCATGGTCCAATAATTTGGTTTATAAAAGCAACAAATTCATGCCTAATGAAGCACTGTAAACAAAATGTACATATTCCCATTTCTTGTAGAATCAAATGCAAGTGCAGTCTAAAAGATGAGCCTATAATGCAGCAGTGCTCGAAGTAACTTGTGGCACTGCTTGCAGCTTACCTCTTAAAACATCTACGATCGCAGGTTGAAGGAGGAGGATATGATGATACAGGTACATTTCACTGAAAACAAGTCACACTCGTGGGGCTCTATCAGCACCAATTGTACAAGATGTCCTACTTATAGCATTGCATACATATGGCACTTCTCTGTATAAATTAAATCTGAATAGCAACATCGGAAAAAGGATATAGTCAAAGAATGTGTTACTGAGACAGTTTCCTAGCTGGGACAGAATATACATTTTTAAGATGGTAAGAGAAAACCTGTAGAAATAAGGTAGGCAATTCTTCCATAAGCAGAGTTTAAGGTATAGGTGCGCAAAAGGCAAAAGATATTCTGATAAGAAAACTATTCAAATAGTGCAAAGTATAACCAATTTTTATGTCTTTCCTCTTCAGTCACAAAACAAAATGTTTTCATGTATTTTCCATAAAAATGTTAACATTTATGAGGACCAAGCAGCACTACATTGTGCATAGGCCAAACTGTACTTACGTTAGTTCATGTAGTTTACGACTTTTTTCCTGATCTACGTTTTTTAACTTTTCATGTTCAGCCATTAAGCGTTCCTGTTCAAGCATAGTCTTCTGATTCGCACTGAAAAGATTAAAGTGATTACTTACAACTGTGATTAAACAGCTATGACTAATTTTCACTACACTCTTAACAGTTCTTAAACTGCAATTAGAATGAGTACTAATTCAGGTTGTTTTTCAAACTGCATACCTTTTTTGTAATAACATCCAAGCATTACCACAATTACACTTCCTCATAAATTCAACTCAAATTTCAACAGAGGTGGGCAGCAAGCCATTAGAAGATAATTCCAAATGCAAACTTCTACTCAGTTCACAAGAGGGATGGACACTATCAGTCAATACAGTGGCAATCACATAGGCACTAGCATTATGGGGATACCTCCTGAAAAAGCTCATCTGTTACCCTGTTATGGAAAGGAGAGAAAATAAGATTCTGTAAAGATGCAAATGAATGCAAACCTACAAGAAGCCTAATATAACCAGAATCCAAAATCATGCCTTCTAAACAAAGGAAAGGGAGGGAGAGAGGGTACGTAAACATATTTGCTGACTGATATTCTTAACGATCCAGTATGCAGATACTCTTACATAAAAGTACACCAGTCTGAAGTACTCAAACAGCAGATGACTGAAGTGCCCGTCTTCAAAGTAAAAGGACTAGAAATACAGCTGCACTGCTGGGGCTCCCTGGCTAAGCCAAATTTATAATCAATAAATCAGACGGATCCCAGAAAAATGGGCTTGGGTGATGCATAATACATGCAAAATAACTACCAATCCTGGATGCAAATGTTAGATTCAAAAGCAAGAAAGGGGTAGAGCCATACTTTTCCACAATACAATAAAACAGCAACTCAACAAGTAGCACATTTGTCTTTGGTGTTGGAAGATCAGAAGGCTGTGGGTTCATTTCCATACCATGTGCTTGGAGTAATTTTCCAGTACTGACACTACAGTGCAGCATAAGGAAGGTATTGCATTCTTGATTGTGCCATCCTTTGGATGAGATAAACTGATGCCCTACCTGCCAGAGTTACTGGTAGCTCAGGTGGGTATAAAAGATCACTACTGAAAACAAGAGTAGGGGAAGTTCCCCAGTGCCTTGTCCGAACTTCCCATACTCAGTATTAATATCTCGAGTATTTACTGAAAAGAGTTCATTGGCCTGGTGGGACTAACCCGGTCAACTAAGTGTAAATAAATACATGCATGCATACAGACAAACATACATAAATAAATACGTACATACAAATTAGGCATAAACCTAAGGACGTGTGTCCTGGAGTTGTAACTCATGTTATGTCAGTCTCTGTGATATATACAGAAGATGCCAGTCATCTTCAGAGAAAATCACACCATTATGGTATATAATCCTACTCCAGCCAGACGTTACTCTATGTGCATAAATCAAGATGTACTATGCAAGTAAAACTGTCTTCACACTGTCTTGCCTCACCAACAGGACATCTTCCAAGCAATAAGCTCATTTACCTTACTGCTAAGGTGACAAACCACAGGTTAAACGTGCAATGGAAGGTGCGACTTACCTAACATCTTCCATCACTGTAGCCCTCATCGTATTATTTATCCTGTAGCATAATTTGAATAAACCACCAAAGATTTTCCTGGTTATAAAAAGTTAAAAAGGGCACTGCTTTCTTGCACTGCTCACATGCTGTATTTACCCTATGTCATCACTCTCAGCATGCTGATGACATAAGGTTGGTGCTGCAGGTGTTTGGACTTTCTCCAGCGTTGCTTGAAATTATATTCAAACACTTATAAACAAAACAGAAATCAATGACCAAGCACCCAGGCAATAGTAATAAGTAAAGAATACAGTTGCATTCCTCAAATATTAATGTTGCTCTGGTAACAACTGAGACTTTTTTTCTCCTTAATGTGTACTTCCTTCTTACCTTAGTAGCCATAAAAGTGCAAAGAAAAGAAAAATCAATAACACACTCATTTCCCATTTTATCACTTTGGGGAAATGGGGTATATACATAATTTAATAAAACGGAACTGTAGTCGCTTAAATGCTGTACCATCTATGGAAACAGACAGCAAGTTATAATCACTGACGAGACAACATAGAGCAAGGCCCAACACAGAAGTATACCAGAAAGAGCAATTGGAATGGCTGTGAAGTGCTGCTTTTTTTTTTCCATCCCTATTTTCACACAAATTATTTTATGTGAAAAAAGCAGAGCAGCCGCCTCTAGCCACCACAGAACTTCTTGGAAAAAGTTACACAGAATGTTGATGCTACATTTTGTTTCACTAGACTGCAAATTATCTTTCAAGTTTACAGTCACCTTACAACCCTGTATGGCTATCAGATGCTAGTTTTCACATCATTGCAACCTTTTCAAGGTAACAAGGTAATCCACTGT
Source organism: Protopterus annectens (assembly GCF_019279795.1). Lineage (NCBI taxonomy): Eukaryota > Metazoa > Chordata > Ceratodontiformes > Protopteridae > Protopterus > Protopterus annectens. The sequence continues at coordinate 173,853,405 of NC_056732.1, forward strand.
ACTTCTATAGTGGTCAAAGTCAACCTAATAATGTAAGAGTACATCAAATACTTTCTTGTTTTGACATGCAATTAAGACTAAACAAGGAAAAAAAAACATGCTTACAGGGAAACATAGGAGACCAACCTAATATATTTAAATTGAGAATAGTGCATTTCGAACACCTTATGTTACAGGAAATAAATTGCCAAAAACTGCCAACAGGTCAAAAAGTAACTAAAAAACCATATGCCAAGACCCTGGAAGAAAACACAATGAAGCTTACGGACAGGGCGACATAGTCAGGCCTTGTAGTTGTTGATTTAACAGTGTAGTCCACAGAAATCCACAAGATAAAAATGCCAAGGAACAAAGCTTTTCAGCTGTTAAAATTGTTTAATCCAAGCATTCGCTTCACAGGAAAAAACACTGAAATCACACTAACACTCCAAATGCAAGTACGTTTTCGTTTCAAAAACTTCCTCAGATGTGGGCTGGTAACTGCATCAGTGCATATATATATATATATATATATATATATATATATATATATATATATATATATATATATATATCAATTAACATTTAAAACCACCAATCTCATGCTGCATAGTAAATGAGGCATAACTGAAAAGTATTCCATGAAAACTTTTAAAGGCACATTCTAAATGCCTTATTTTTTGCATAAAAAGTACTACTGACTGTGCTCAGTGTCCACATATTATAAACAGGGAAACAGTGTTCCTTGAAAGTAGACAACTGGTTCTCCAGGGGAAAGAATACAGTAACTGTGAGGACAAAAGAATAGTATATTTGGCAAACTGTGGAACCTGTCAAGCCTTCTATGTTGGGAAGACAGAACGAAAGTTGAAAAGAAGAATTTATGAGCACATGTATGAGATACAAAACAAAAAAGAAACTAATGTGCTCTATAAACATAAGTTACAATGTGAAGAGTCATATTATGAAATTTTTGTACTGGAAAAAGTGAAATATGTCAGGGGTGGTTTATGGGAGGAAAGAATTGAGCACCGTGAGCTTTGGTGGCAAGTTAAGTTGCAAGCCAACAAGCACCCGAGACTCAATGAAAGTATTTCCATTGCCCCCCCTCCTCAAATTAAGAGCTGCAAAATTATAGATCCCAAGTAGGAATCTAATGTTCTTCCTTTACTTAATTATTAAGTTATTAACCAATTTCCATGTCAGGACTTACCTCAGTTGTATTTCAACAATATATTTTTCAACATAAGATGATGAACTACACTGACATCAAGAAACTGAAATAATTTTTAAAGTGTTTTTAGAATGTTTTTAAAGTATTTGTATTTTGCATTTTGTTATTTTGCACGTTATTCATTTATTTAACATGAAGATTTTAAACATATTTATATTAACATGGATAGCTGCTTATTACTGTATTCCTCTGAATTTTTTAAGCATGATTACAACAGTTACTCCATATAAGTTCTGGGTTCAGAGAAATTCCTAGGAAACATACATTCTTTATAACAGAAAATTGTAGTTCAACTTTGTGCCACAAGATGGCATTGTATTAAAAGTTGTTTTAGAAAAGGTTTTAAAAGGTTTTAGAGATTTTAAAGTTTAAATTAAAGTAATAAAAATGACTGTATCAAAGAGTTTGCAAACTTTTAGACAACTGGTATGATATTTGATTATCATTAGTACAATTAGGTCAATATTACTTTTTAATGCAAGAAATAAGGCATTTAGAATGTGCCTTTAAATGTTTTCATGGCATACTTTTCAACTATGCCTCATTTACTATGCAGCATGAGATTGGTGGTTTTAAATGTTAATTGACATATATATATATATATATATATATATGCACGGATGCAGTTACCAGCCCACATCTGAGGAAGTTTTTGAAACGAAAACGTACTTTCATTTGGAGCGTTAGTGTGATTTCAGTGTTTTTTCCTGTGAAGCGAATGCTTGGATTAAACAATTTTAACAGCTGAAAAGCTTTGTTCCTTGGCGTTTTTATCCTGTGGATTTCTGTGGACTACACTGTTAAATCAACAACTACAAGGCTTGACTAAGTCGCCCTGTCTGTAAGCTTCATTGTGTTTTCTTCCAGGGTCTTGGCATATGTTTTTTTAGGAAATAAATTGCACAAACACACTGTTTCCGAGTCCCTGTTTTCCTAGATTTTTGGCTGTGTAGAATATCAACCTTTGTATCAAGAAATTGGGCAGAGTTTTCAGTTAGAACTCCTTGGACTACAACAGCAAAACCAACTCTGAGGAAGGAAATGACATCCAGTAATGAATACCGTGTAGAAGTGTGCAGAACAAACCATGCTGCTGCTTCAGATATAAAAGTGAAGCAAGTACCTCTGAAGAAAGGGTTTGTGGTCTGCACTCTTGTGGGAGGAGAGGCTGGACTCTGCCCTTCTGAGCTGGGAATTTCTTGTTAAAGGCTTATAGTGCCTGCATATTTGAACTGCTTCTTACTGAAATTGGTACACCTTGTTTGCTGTAGCGTAGACTAGATCCAGGCCTGCTGAATCTAGCTTTGTTTGTATAACTTGAGCACTAATCCAGGCATTCTTCAAAGTATTCAATTGTATTTATTACTGCTTGGTAGTAACTTGATTAAAGTGTAGCTATCATTCTAAGTCTTTTGGATTAAGCACTTGGGCTTCAGACCAATTGTTTTACATTAGGAAGGTTTGTGGCCTGCACTGTGGTGGCAGGACAGGTGGCTTACATCCTTCTAAGTTGGGAACTGCTGATTGAGGGCTCAGTGTCTGTTATTCTTAAAGTGTATTAGTTCTGGTTTAAGCACTTGGGCTTCAGGCCAGTTATTTTACATTAAGAAGGTTCGTGGTCTGCACTCTTGTGGGAGGACAGGCTGGACTCTGCCCTTCTGAGCTGGGAATTTCTGGTTAAAGGCTTATAGTGTCTGCATATTTCAACTGTTTCTTACTGAAATTGGTACACCTTGTTTGCTGTAGCATAGACTAGATCCAGGCCTGCTGAATCTAGCTCTGTTTGTATGCGTGTTGTTTGTTTGCTTGTTATTTCCCTGAAACGTTAATACCACCTAAAACGCGGCTTTTCAGCGCTTCTGTGGATCCCTAGTGATATCTGCATTGCTTACTGTACTCATTTCCTTGTTTCACTTAAAAGAAAGTTACTGTTTGTCGTTTTTGCATTTAAGTTACCGATAACACATTGCATTTAAATTACCTGGCACTTGCTTACTAAAGGCACTTGCTCACTAAAGCAATTATATAAGTCAGCACTAAAAAATTAAAAGCACTACACTCTCACAAAGTCCTCTTGAGTACCTTGTTCCCCATTGGCCCTTTTTTTTTCAATTATAAAGGAATTCCCAATACTATTCTAGCATGTCTACAGGTCAGCTGTCAATCTTCTCTCCAGTCCAGCTGGTGAATCTGGGAATCTTGAGGCAATGTTACAACTGCCTCATGCACACAGACAACCCTCTCCTCCTCCCAATAAATTCCAACACATGTGAGAGATGCATCCATATAGCCAAACTGGAGGCTAAGCTCTCTCAACTCAGTACTGGCGTAACCAGTCAGGAGGAGAAGGAAACCACACTCAGTACAATTCCAGTCTCACATAGACCTACCACGACAGCAGGCCAAACACATAAACACACAAAAACATACTCGGAGGCTCTAAATAAAAATCTGCCTAAGCAGCAGAGACCTCCAAAGCAGACACCCAAGCAACCGCTACCTCAAGACAAAACACGTGCAACACATAGCTCACAAAGCCAGTGTGCCGAACAGTCACAGTCCTTAAGGCTAAACAACACACCTGATACACTTGTAATAGGTGACACTATCATCAGGCACACTGACGTCCCGCTCACCAGGCTGAACAAGGAGAAGGTCACGGTGAGCTGCCTGTCGGGCGCTAGGATCCGCCACATAACACAAGCACTCAGGTCACTCCAAGGCAAGTACAAATATGACTCAGTCATTGTCCATGCTGTTGTGAATGACCTGAGACGTACCTCCCTGGACTACATGAAAAGAGACATAGAGGAGCTCTCTGAGCATGTGGCCCTGGCCGGTATGACCCTGACCTTGAGTAGCATCTTACCCTCACCAAGAATGATGCCACAATATGAAGACAAGATGATCAATTTCAACAACTGGCTTAATTATTGGTGTCATTCAAAGGGGATCCAATGCCTGTCAGCCTGGGATGACATGCTCGACAAGCCACGATGCTTCGCTAGGGACGGCTTGCAGCTGTGACGCCTGGGGTTTCAGATATAGGCAAAGGCTCTTGCTACCCCATAGTGCCTTTTTAGGCAAGGCTCAAAGACAAACCCACCTCCACAGGTATCACAAGGATAAGAAACTAAGAGTAATGCTACTCAATGCCAGAAGTCTAAACCTCAAGATGCACTTTTCGAAACTCTCCTTAGCATGGAGAAAATCGATATCTGTGCAGTAACAGAAACCTGGTTCTAGGCTCCCGAGAGCACCTCAGCACTACCAGGTTATACCTCATACCATGCTTTTCGGCCCCAAAACTTGGACCGACCCACAAAAGGAGGGGGAGCATCAATATTCGTCAAAGATACCCACACCTCCAGGTTGGTGGCACAGCACGAAGCATCAGAGACTATCCATGTGCAACTAACAGTGGGTAAAACTGCCTTCCAGTTTATAGCCTGCTACAGACCACCCTCCCTAACCCAGGAACCCCACTCAGCCTTCATGAGAACACTGGAAAATATGAACAAACACCATTATATTGGGCGACTTCAACTACCCAAACATAGACTGGGAGCATTACTCTAGCTCCAACACCCTAGCCCAAAGGTTCCCAGAATTTATAAACTCAAATGCTATGGAACAACTTGTTACCACTCCCACAAGAGGGGAAAACATATTGGACCTGATCACCAACATGGGGACTCTATGCTCCAGACCAGAAGTGTATCCCTCACTGGTAAGATCAGACCATAAACTAATCTCACTGGATGTTCACATCCAGACACCAGCCCCTGCCCAGAAAACAACAGTGAAAAACTTCTCTAAAGCAAATTTCACACTCCTCAAAACTGAGGTGGAATCCTTCAAAGCCCCCGGGCCAGTGGAAAATATGGCCCAGACCGCAGAATCCTTTATAAACGCATTCTATGAACACCTTCAGGAATGCATGGATCATGCGATCCCAAATAAAACCAAGACCCAATCCTCCAAAGGCAGACGTCCTGTCTGGTGGACCCCAGCCATAAACAAGCTATACAATAGAAGGAGGAAGCTACTAAATGATAGAGCAAAATTCCAAAAAGGGAAGGCATCTCTGATCAGTATTAGCAAAAAACTACGGGCACTCATAAAATCGTCTAAGGCCAGCTTCGAGAGAAAAATTGCACAGGACACTAAGGATAATCACAAGGCTTTCTTTAGTTATGTTAGGAACGTGGGTGGTAATTCCCAGATATGCTCAGAATTAGTCCAAAATGACAAAAAATACACCGAACCCAACAGACATTGCCAACATCCTAGCTGACAGGTTCAGTGCAAACTTCTCCTCCCCCCTCCCCACCAAAAGGGCAAATATCTATTCCAGCAGAGTGCTGCCCCCCTGACATCTCAGATGCTCAGGTAAGAGCCACCCTCTCCAAAGCAAAAAACACAGCATCAATGGGACCAGACGGTGTCCCGGGCTGCGTCCTACATGAACTCCAAGAAGAGCTAAACCCAAACATAAAACTACTGTTCAATCTCAGCCTTACTACAGGATATGTACCCAAAGAGTGGCGTACAGCAACTGTGGTCCCTCTCCACAAAGGTGGTGCCTCAACGGATCCTGGAAACTATCGCCCCATAAGCCTGACTAGCTTGGTATGCAAAGCTATGGAAAGGATAATCATGGACCTCATAAATAAAGATATTGGGGACCTACAGACACTGGATCCTACCCAGTTCGGCTTTAAGGGCAGATCCTGCCTCTTAAACCTGGTTGAAATCTTTGAAACAGTCACCAAGGCCATTGACGAGGGGAAGGTGGTCCACACAGCCTACCTGGACCTCGCAAAAGCCTTCGATACAATACCCCACTCGGGCATTATAGATAAGCTCACCAGCTTAAATATAAACCCCTATGTCACTAGATGGGTTGCAAACTGGCTCAAGGACAGAACCCACATGGTTAGAATTGCTGGAGCCATGTCAGACTCCAAAAAAGTTACAAATTGCGTCCCACAAGGCTCAGTCCTGGGACCTCTCTTGTTCGGTATATATTTCTCGGAGGTACAGGCCATCACGGAAAGACTGTGGCTGACCAAGTTTGCAGATGACTGCAAACTGGGCGCCATAATCAACTCTCCAGCCGACACAAGCATCCTCCAAAAGGGCCTCATAGAAACAGACAACTGGTGCCAGAGCCATGGCCTCAAGCTAAACGCCAAAAAGTGTATAGTCATCCCCTTTGGCAAAAACAAAGTGCCCAGAAATTACCACATAGGTGGTAATCCATTAAGTACAGAAGAAGTAATTAGGGACCTGGGGACCCAAGTTGATAGCAATCTCTCATTTGACAACCATGTGGCCAAAGTGGTTAGAAAAACATTTTATATAGCCCACCCAACATGAAGGGATTCACATCTAGATCAGGGGAGGTCATCGTGCCTCTTTACTCATCCCTCATCAGGCCCATAATTGAGTACAATGCCCCTTTTAGGATGTACCTTACCAGACACCTGCAGCAACTGGAAAGACCCCAAAAGTACCTCACCAAGAGGATCAAAGGGCTCAAACAGATGCCATATACTGCCCGGTTAAAGAAACTCCAGCTGTACTCAGTGGCATACCGCCTGTTCAGAGGCGATCTGTGCCTGACGTATAAAGCAATGTCCAACCCGGAATTAATGGACATGCTGCACCTCAGAAAATCCAAATCCTATCGAGCTACACACTCGAGAGACTTGAACCTCAGCACTGTAATAAATAGGACATTCTGGAGGGATAGATTTATAACCCAGAGGCTCCCTTCACTCTGGAATAAAATCCCAATCCAGGTTAGGCAGAGTCCCTCATTGACTCTCTTCAAGAGGAATCTTGATGAGTGGATGGGAGATCATAGGTTTACCCCGGGTATCACTTCTGTGTCACTGTTAGACAGAGGCACAGTATACTAACCTCAAAAAAAGGGCATAGCAAAATTAATTTAAAATGGGTGGCGAAAGCCAAACACATTCTGGCTAGGCTTATAAATGTCCTAGGGCAGATAGCCTAGTATGAACCTATGAAAGCAGAAGAGGTAGGCACTGCTGTTACAGAAAATGCAATGCATCCACAGCAATCCTACTGAAAACAGTGTTTGCCTACTATAGCGCTCAGATTGCTCAATGCAAAGAAAATGAAAAGTAACTTGGTCTGAATTACTGAGCTGCTCAGTGACTTTAGAGAAGATCTGCAATAGGCAACCATTGGTAAAAATTCCTAAGCAGTGAAAAGAAACCTTCTGGGAGACAAACTGGAAAAAGACCTAAAAAAAGAAGCTATGTACTCACCATAATGTTCCATCTGTGTTGCTGCCTCTCATTTGTTCTTCAACCTTTGGGTTTCGGATCCGACTAGGCGGTATACCAAAACTGTCCGTCTCAAACATCTGAGCTCCTCCACAACCCACGATGCCCCCTCTCCAAATCCCTCAGATAGGGTTTGTTGCAACCTAGCATATCACACAAACAAAACATCCAAAGGCAAGAGACATTACTTAGAATAAAGTAATCAGACACGCTAGGATACTTCAGGAGGTCAAAGAGAAAACAGACGTATCTGCCCAAAACAATATCTGTTAGGTCCTTAAAGAGGTAGGGGAATGGAGGGAGGGAGGGAAGGCTGAAGAGCAAATGAGAGGCAACAATACAGATGGAATGTTATGGTGAGTACATGACTTCTTTATCTGATGATGATGTCTTCATTTGTTCTTCAATTTATGGGACAGAGTCCCAGCTACTGAAGGAATTTGGGAGGCCCTCAAGGAAGGGCATTCCAGAGCAAAGCATAAGCTAAGGATGCCGATGCCCTGGCCCTGGAGATAATGTCCAGCTTGTAATGGGAAATAAAGGTATGGTGATGGTGAATGGACCACACAGCAGCTGCACAAATTTCGCTATGGGAAGCTTGGACCAAAAGGCTGAAGAAGCAGAAACAGATCTGGTAGAATGGCCTTTAATACAACCAGGTAATGAAAGGCCTTTGGAGGAATAAGCAAGTTTGACACAACTGGTAATCCAATGGGCTAGTGTAACCTTGGAAAATGGTTTACCTAATCTGGACTTAGAAAAAGATATGAAAAGTTGATTAGATTTCCTGAATGTTTAAGTTCTGTCCAAACAAGAGTAGCTGTCTATGCACATTCATATGGAGAAGATACTCTCCCTTGTTTTGAAAGTTAGGAAAGAACACCGGAAAACTGATGACTTTGTTTAAGTTAGCCTCAGATGTGACCTTGGGCAAAAAGGATTAGCATGTAAGGTAACTGTCGTTATGGAAGATAAGATATGGAGATTTGCAAAATGAGGCCTGTAGTTCTGAAACCCTCTTAGATGAAATGATGGCCATCAAGCAAAACAGTTTTCCAGGTAAGGAATGTTAAAGCAGGGGCGGCTCATGCTATTGGACTGCAGTCCCCCCCCCAGCTGTAAAACATGAAAATAAAATAACAAGAATGAAAAAATAAAACTCAACCACAAGTCCCGGAACATTATGCATGTGCACTCGCAACATTTCCTAATATTTGGACTGCTGGTGGTGAAAAGTACAGTTTTGTACCTGCCATAAATGTAGATGTTCGAGTGCTAATACAGCTGCAGTCATAACAGATGGGTTTTCCTGCCGTCAGGCGGGTCCTCGGTCAGCCGAATTCCAAAGTCTAGGTCCGGCGTCAGATGTCGTCGCTTCTTCCCTGACGTCAATGTGACAGGGGTATAAAAGAACCAGCCAACGCCATTTTCTTCAGTTTTTCTTGCCCCAGATGTCAGGTGCCCCCAAAAGGAAGGCAATACATAAATTTATGTAATAATGCAATGCAATATAATCAAAAAACAGTAGTTGCAAGCAAATACACCATAAAAGAATACCCCAATCAGGTTGCATGAGTAGGTGTTAGCCCTTAGGCCTGCCCCAAGAGGGGAAGGAGGGAGGGAAACCTGGACTGCAGCTGTATTAGCACTCGAACATCTACATTTATGGTAGGTACAAAACTGTACTATGTTCATCGTGCATACAGCTGCAGTCGTAACAGATGGGTAGAATCCCAAAGCTAAAAAAGGGGTGGTAGGCACTAGGTGGAGCTAGGAGGAGCCAGGATGCCCTGCAAGACTGCAGTGGCAAAGCCTGCTCTAGATTTGGAGTATAATGGTAGGAGATAGTGCTTGGAGAAGGTATGTACAGAACTCCAAGTGGCTGCTTCCAAAATATCTTTGGTAGGAATCCCCCTGAGGAATGCAGCAGAGGTAGCTGTGGCCCTTGTGGAGTGAGATCTGATCCCTGCAGGTACAGTTTTACCACGAAAAGAGTAACAAAAACGTATGCAGTGGGCTATAATTTTGAAATTGTCTGTTTGGAAATAGGCTTCCCTTGAGCTCCTGTAGGATAGGACACAAAGAGTTGCTCTGATTTTCTGAATGGCTTTGTTCTGTCCAAATAATAACGCAGCTGTCTGTGAATGTCCAAGGAATGTAGTAGTCTCTCCCCTTTGTTTTGAGGATTAGTAGCCTGATTCAAGGCTACCCTGGATACTACCTTTGGCATAAAGGATGGATTGCTTCGTAAGGAAACTCTGTCCTGATGGAAAATGATGAAAGGCTGCACAGCCATGAGGGCTTGTAGTTCCGAAACCCTGCGAGCTGAGGTGATAGCCAGAAGGAAGGCTGTTTTCCAGGACAAATATTGCAGTTCTGTTGAAGCAGCTGGCTCAAAAGGAGGCAAGGTTAGTTTTTCTAGAATGAAATTGAGGTCCCAAGCCAGTATTGGCTGTTTCCTTGGGGGCTTAATATTCTTAGCCCCTCTGAGGAACGGTCTTAAAAGGGGGTGAGAGAATAAAGGAGGATCAGTGTTGTATTCTGCAGAAATGGCTGAGGCATGGATTTTGATGGAGGAGAATGAAAGTCCACTGCTTAGCATCTCAGCTAGGTACTGTAATATTTGAGGTAAATTCAGTATTCCAGGATTCTGACCCTTTTTCTCATTCCAGGCACAAAACCGTTTCCATTTTGCGGAGTAGGCTTTTCTAGTAGAAGGCCTTCTGGCCTCCAAAATGACATCCTGCACCTCCTTGGAGAGTAGGATCTGTTGTGAATTTAAGGAATTTTCCATGCGGCTAGATTGAGTGTTTTCAGCTGACTGTGAAGGGTTTTGAAGTTGTGCTGTGTCAGTAGAAGAGGCATTAGAGGCAGGATCCATGGTGGGGAATGCGTCAGGCTTCTCAGGAGTGGGTACCAGTGTTGTCTTGGCCAGTCTGGAGCAATGAGAATCATCTTTGGTCTGTCTGCTCTGGTTTTTAATAGAACTTTGGGCAGCAGAGGAAGAGGTGGAAAGGCATAAACTGTCATTGTTGTCCAACTGAAAGAGAGTGCGTCCACTTTCCAGGCCTGTGGGTGAAAGGTCCTTGAGCAGAATTTTGCCAACTGGTGATTTCTGTGGGAGGCAAAGAGATCTATATCTGGCCTTCCCCATGCTTGAATTATCTTTGTAAACACTTGAGGATGCAACTTCCATTCGTGTGGATCTGTCATATTTCTGCTTAGGTTGTCTGCCAGCGTGTTTTCCTTGCCTGGCAGGTAATGTGCTTGAAGTTCGATTTGTAATTCCAGAGCCCTGTTCCAAAGAGACATGGCTAGCCTGCATAGGGGGTATGAATGTGTTCCTCCCTGTTTGTTTATGTACCACATTACTGTGGTGTTGTCTGTCCTTATCAATAGTTGGCCTGGATGCAGTAGGTCTTTGAAAGCTATAATAGCATTTATTACTGCTAGCACTTCCTTTTGATTGATGTGTAGGTGCTTTTCTTTTTGGGACCATTTGCCCTGAATGCACCGATCTGTCATGTTCGCCCCCCAGGTGTAGTCCGAGGCATCTGTTGTGATGACTTGAATTGCTTGAGGCTTGCAGAATGGGAGACCTGTGTTTCTTTGGCATGCTTGAGCCCACCACAGAAATTCCTTTTGAAGACATGGAATCAGTGGTATTATTGTTTCCAAACTGTGGCTGTGTTGAGACCATAGGTTTTTTAGGTACCACTGAAGTTTGGTCATATGCAGCTTTGCACATGGAATTAGTAGGATGCAAGATGCCATGAATCCCAGAGCCTGCAGGATTTTCCTTGCAGTCAGCCTGGTGAAAGTTGCCAGTTTTCTGAAGTATTGAGTTAGTTGCCCTTGTTTCTCTGGTGTGAGGTAGGCCATGTGGGTGTTTGTATCCAAGCTGGCACCCAGGAAAATTATTGTTTGAGAGGGTATTAGCCTTGATTTCTTTTTGTTGACTGTGTATCCCAGAGAATTCAGCAACATTATTACAAACGCCAGATGTTTCAGAAGTATGTGCTTGCTGTCCGCTTGGATCAGGCAGTCGTCCAGATATGGGTATATTTGTATCCCTTGAAGTCTGCAGTAGGCAATTACTGATGCCAGGCATTTCGTGAACACTCTGGGCGCAGTAGATAAGCCAAAGGGCAATGCAGAGAATTGATAATGGGTTGAACCTGCAAGAAATCTGAGGTATCTTCTGCAATCTTGTCTGATTGGGACATGCAGGTATGCCTCCTTGAGGTCCAATGTTACCAGCCAAGACTCCTTGCCCAGCATGGGAAGAAGCTGCTGTAATGTGAGCATCTTGAATTTTGGCACAAGTAAAATGTGTTTAGGATGGATAGGTCCAAAATAGGTCTCCAATCTTTTCCCTTCCTTGGTACCAGGAATAGTCTGAAATAAAAACCTTGACCCTGTTCTTGTGCAGGTACCTCTTGAATAGCTTTCATGTCCATGAGATCTGAAATTTGTTTTTGTGCCTCTGCCCTTTGATTGTGTGGCAGGTTTGGCATGCCTCTCATTGTTGGAAGGGTGTGAAAGTGGAATCTGTAGCCTCTGTCTATAATGTCCAGGATCCATTTGTCTTTTGTGACAATATGCCAATTTTTCGAAAATAATGCCAGTTTTCCGCCTAAAGGTGCTGCCATTTGAGCCTTGCTTGGCATGCAAAGGGGAAAGTCATTGGTTCTGCTTTCTGAATGGCTGTGAACTATCCTCACCACCTCTTTGTGTAGGTGCTTGCCATTGTCTGCCTCTAAACGATCCTTGAGATTGTCCTCTGCCCCTCGGGCACCTGTATCTGCCTCTTTGGGTCTGTCCGTGGCTGGAAAGGACCAATTTTTGGAAGGCCAATTTCTACTGAAACGTGGAGGTTGCACCTGTAGGAAATATTTCACTGTTTGCATTGATTTTGCCTTTTCCTCCATTTTCTTTAATACCTCCTCAGCTTTAACACCGAGCAATACATCTTTTTGCAGAGGGGCATCTAGTAGTTTAGCTTTGACATGATCTGGTAAGGTTTGCTCTTTGAGCCAGGCATGTCTTCGTATGACTGATCCTGTAACAGCAACTCTACATGAGGCCTCTAAAGCATCAAAACCACATTGCAAGGTATGTTTACCCACTTGTTCTGCACTATGTATCAAATCCTACAACTCCTTCAAGTCTGGTTGTTCAGGTTGTGACATTTTGCTTCGCAACTGTGATAACAGAAACTGTTGGTACTTTAACATATGGAACTGACAGTTTAATGCTCTCATGGTTAAGGTGGCAGAGGTGTATACCCCCCCCCCAAACCTTTCTAAAGCTCTGGAATCTCTCTCTGAAGGTAATGGATTTTGAGCAGTGGAGGCCTTAATTCCCTTGGGACCCTGTGAAATAGTTTCTGGGTCAGCCGCATAGCTTTTGTATAGGAATTGGTGTGAGTCAGGAACCCGGTAATACCTGTCTGGCTTGACTGGAGCTGGAGGTAAAGAATCTGGGTTAAAGCAGGCCTCCGAATACACATCATCTAGAATGTCTAAGACAGTAGGTATAGTCAGAGGCCTGTGCTGAGGGAGCAAGAGGAAATCCCTAAGCCTTTTCTTGGAGTCTGAGTACTCTTGGCCTTCCCAGTGGAAGTGTTCCCTCAAGGTATGTAAGGTTTCCCCAAAAGAATAATCCTCATGGGGGGAGACACAGGGAATGGACTCCTCTGCATCAGAATCTTCAAAAGGGGAGTAAGAATGTTCCTGGTCTTCAGAATGTTCTGAAATAATGGAGGCCTGGTCCGAGGAGGGGGATTCTTCCTCCACTCTGGGCCTTTTGTCCAGGGGGGTTTGGGAACCCCTGATAAGAGTAATCAAATCCTCAGCCATTTTGAGCATCTGTTTTTTAGGCATAGGGCTTTGAGAAGGGCCCTGTGGAGCCTGTCTTTTAGTATGCATGGCTGCTTTAGACTTAGTGAAAGCCTTGATGGAAAAAAGAAGAGGAAGGCCTGTAAACACCTTGAGAGGTGGCAGGTCTGTCTAAACTCTGAGTTACACCGCCAAAAGTGGCTTTGGTATCTGTAGTCGGGGTACGGGCCGAAGAGCCTGCGACCTCGATCACAGAAAACACCGCCAGTGAAGTGTTGTCAGTAGTCAGGGGCTGCGTAGGCGCCTCACTGAGAACCGGACCACCTGTGTTCGGCTTTGGCGTGGTGTCGGTAGAAGTCGCGGACCTCGTATGTCGGTCCTTATCTTTGCATTTTTTAGTCAAAACTGGAGTCGGAGTATCCGACGACATAAATGTAATTAAATTTTTTGCCAAAAAAGTGTTGGGCGAACTCCGCCCGACGCTTAATAGTGCGTTTGTTGAATGTACCACAAAAATGACAGGCTGAGATGTCGTGGTCTGGGCCTAATCAAGGTATGCAAAGGGAATGAAAATCCTTATGCGGTATTTGCTTCCCACATGAAATGCAATTATTAACTTTGTCTGACATTGGTCTGAGGCAAGAAAAGTTTCCCCTACGGGGTACTTAGCTTTCAAGATGACTTCGGATGAAAAATATTCATAATCTCAGGAGCTGGCCGACCGTTACTTGCGAACTGCTTCGGGCACTGCGCATCAAGAAAGACTGAAGAAAATGGCGTCGGCTGGTTCTTTTATACCCCTGTCGCACTGACGTCAGGGAAGAAGTGACGACATCAAACGCCAGACCTAGACTTTGGAATTCGTCAGACCAAGGACCCGCCTGATGGCAGGAAAACCCATCTGTTATGACTGCAGCTGTATGCACGATGAACATCAGTCTGGAGCATGAGCACAGAATCCAGACGGTCTACACCAGCAGTCCAGACTACAAAGGCAACATGCAACTCCAAATTTTCCCAGCAGTCTGTGCAGTTAAGAATTGCATAGACTGGAAGGGGATCGGACTGCAACATCTGCAGTCAGGCTGAAGCTGGTGCTCTCGTGGGAAGGATAGGATGACGAGGCTGGTGCTTTCACAGGACAGATAGGTCGAGTGGGTGTGTGAATGTCCTACTAGGATGGATTTCCAACTTGAGGCTGGATCTGGTGACTTGTTTGGCTCAGCTAGGGTGTTTGTGGAGATATGTTTGTTTGTAGATGTGTGTATATGCGCGAAATGCCCCAGTTGCTACATGGTGGTGGGTAGAGAATAAGGCTTGAACCCTGTACCTTGGGCCCATGTGGCAAGCGCCTGAATTCCCTGCCCACCACCATTTGTAAACAATCTGCAGATTTTTGCCTCATTATTTGCTCTGTTCCTCATAAAATCTGTGGTTTCTGTATTTTTGTTTCTTAACACAGCCAGCAGCGCAGTGGTAGCAATGTTGCCTAACTGCTATAGGTGGTCTGGTTTGATTATTGGCTGAGGTGCCTTCTGTGTGGAGTCTGCATGTCCTCCCTGTGTTTGTGTGGGTTTGCTCTGGTGTCCTCAATGGATATTTGAAATTTGTCCCTATTTTTGGGACTGTATTCCCCCATTATTGGCTTCATCCAGGTTTTTTGTGCCAAGGTTGAGAGCTATGGTGATAACTGAACTCACTGAATATGTTTGGGGGCTGTATTTCCCCATTATTGGCTTTGTTCAGGTATTTTGTGCTAAGATGTTGACAGCTATGGTGAGAACTGAATTCACTAAATAGTAGCCATTTAACTTTCAGTCTTCCTTTCTTTCATAAAACAGATCTGGCATAGTGGTATATTGCTCTGCCTGTTTTGCACAGAGTCCTGGTTTCAATACTTGGTAGTGAAATATATGGTGGTAACACAGCATTTTATTCCAACAACTTTCCAACATTATACAAGCAATGTTTAAAATGTGTCCCTGTTTTTGGTCTTTTGCCCCCCCCCCTAAATTTTGGCTTTTTCCAGATTTCTTGTGCTGCAAAGTTCAGAGATACAGCTGAGTGTCAAGTATATTTTACAAGAAGCTGAGAGCTGCATGGGAAAAAAAGTTTAGTGCTGCTTATGCCAAATCGGATTGCATTGTTAATAGCACAATAGGTAGTGTGCTTCCTTTTGATGCAGAAGGCTGTGAGTTCTACTCCCACAGTAGGTAGATGCATTTGTAAAGGGGGTGGATGCTGCAGTCCTTTTTGGTGAAGATACCTAGTAAATATGAACTTATCAGTTTGCCATCCACTCCCTATTGCAATATTACTAGCTTATCATTTTTTTAAAGCAACTTAGGAAAATTATTCCTCAAGGGCAACAGGCACTTTATTTGTAGATGAAACAATGAAATATATAAAGTTGTTTGCTAGCAGCAACCTCTTCATTAGTTACAGATTAATTTGGAATTATTTAGATGACTTTTACTTCTTCAGAGATTTTGCATTTTACTGATACTGGTGGACTGTAGAAGTCTGAACAGACTTTTATGATAGAAATGTTCTGAATTGGGCCGTTTTGTTGTTATTGGTGCATGCATTTTGTTTCATTGTTTACTGGAAAAATGTTCTGAATTGGGCAATTTTGACATTGTTGGTGCATGCATTTTGTTTCATTGTTTACTGGAAAAATGTTCAAAACAAATTTAAAACACCCTCTAACAACTGCACTATATTGTACAAGGAATATAATTTAATACAATCAGGAAGGTGCATCAAAGACCATGTGTATGTTTCGTGTGCAAGGGGCCTAAGATTTGAAAACAGCTCAAAGTTAATCTTAATTTGCCACTGGCAAAATGTAGATTCTTTGAATGTGGGCTTCAATGCTGTTTCAATTAATGTGAGTTTCAAGGGCAGAGTTTTAATGCTAAGTGTTTTCATTGTGAGATTGCATTGCTTTATTTAGCAGATGTCTTAGTGTTTGCGCTGTAAAATGCAAAATAAAACTTTCAAATGAAGTCCAAATCATCGTAGAAGTAAAGCAGTATGCACATTAGTGTTTCTGGCAAATGGGGTGAAATATCCAAGTAATGGTTCATTGGAATGGCTGCAGGGGGGAGGCTCCATTCGACCATGATTTTGTGAGGGGGGAAGGGCGGCAAACTCAAAGACAGCCCCGGTTGAACTATATCTCTCAGCTGTCCAGATTTTCACAGAATGAATAGATTTTTGCTTCTTATTTTTGGTTTGCTCCTCATAAAATGTGTGGTTTTCTGGCAAATAATTTAGGAATTGAGTCACTAAATAATGACAGACATGGAGTTTCAGACTTCATAACCTTCAGAAAATGCATGCTAAAGCAAGACCTGTTATTCTATCAATTGTCTCAGTTTATACAACAATTTATAGTACTGTTTATATGTCCTCCAGTATATTTGGCCTTGTCCAGAATTCCTGCATTAACAGGTTGGAAGGTACATGCAAATAAATTGCTTTATAGAATTAGGCATATCCAAACCTCTCAACTGTCCCCGATTTTGGCTCAAAATGTTGCACTTCCCCTAATAATCCCACCGCAAAATGGCAATTTTGGAAGACAAAGTACAGTTTTGTACCTACCATAAATGTAGATGTCCGATAGATATGCAACAGCAGTCATAACATATGGGTTTGTCCTGCCTCAGGCAGCCCTCGGTCGGCCGGATTCCAAAGTCTGGGTCCGGCGTCGGCTGGTGTCGCCTCCTCTCCGACGTCAGAACGGCTGGAGTATAAAGGCATCGGCCGACGCCATCTTCTTCAGTGTTTCTTGCCCCAGATGCCAGGTGCCCTCCTAGGAAGGCTAAATTTGGTGAATGGATAAACAATTCCAGACATTCACAACAGTAATAAACAGATACACCATAGGAGATACCCCCAGCTAATAGGAATAGGGGTAGTGGACCCATAAAGAAGGTTGCAGAGGGGTAGGAGGGTGGAAAATCAACTGCAGTTGCATATCTATCGGACATCTACATTTATGGTAGGTACAAAACTGTACTATGTCCTTCAAGAATGCAACTGCAGTCATAACATATGGGTTGAATACCATAGCCAAGCTGGGGGTGGTTGGAACTAAGAAAGTGATGGTGTAGCTAAAATGCCCTGCAGGACTGCCGAAGCAAAGTCTGCTCGGGATCTGGAGTATAAAGGCAGGTTGTAGTGCTTGGTAAATGTATGCATGGAGCTCCATGTAGCAGCCTCTAGAATGTCCTTTGTAGCCACTCCTCTTAGGAAAGCTGTGGATGTGGCTATAGCTCTGGTGGAGTGTGGCCTAATATTGGCTGGCACACCTTTTCCATGAAAAGAATAGCAGAATCTGATGCAGTGTCCAATCCATTTGGAAATTGTTTGTTTGGAGATTGCTTTTCCTTGTACTCCAGCAGCATAGGCTACAAACAGTTGGTCAGACTTTCTGGTGGCCTTAGTTCTGTCCAAGTAGTAGCGTAGTTGCCTGTGGATGTCCAAAGTATGCAGCAGTGCTTCCCCCCTGTTTTGAGGATTGGGGAAGAAAGTAGGCAGGTGAATGGCTTGATTTAGAGACACCCTGGAAATTACTTTTGGCATGAATGAAGTATTGGTTCTTAGAGAGACTCTGTCCTGATGAAAAATGAGAAAAGGAGGTACTGCCATGAGTGCCTGTATCTCCGAGACTCTTCTTGCTGATGTGACTGCCAATAGGAAAACTGTTTTCCAGGAGAGAAATTGCATTTCTGAAGTTGCTGCTGGTTCAAAGGGGAGAAGAGTTCATTTTTCCAAGACGAAGTTGAGGTCCCATGCAGGTACTGGCGGTTTCCTGGGAGGTTTGATATTCTTTATCCCTCTTAGGAACTGTCTTAGCAAAGGATGTGAAAACACAGGTGGATCACAATTGTATTTTGCTGAGGCATGAATCTTTATGGAAAAATATGAGAGACCAGTATGAAACATTTCTGCCAAGTATTCCAATATCTGAGGTATACTCAATACTGTTGTATCCTGACCCCTGTTAGCATTCCAGATGATGAATCTCTTCCACTTGCTGAATAGGTTTTTCTGGTGGAAGGTCTGCGTGCTTCCAGTAAGATCTCTTGAACTTTTTTGGAAAGAGAGATATCGGAAGGAGTTATGGTAACCTCCAGGCTGTCAGATGCAATGTTTTCAGGTTTTGATGAACAGTCCTGTAATTGTGTTGTGTTAGAAGCAGAGGCCATAGGGGCAGAGGCCACGGTTTGGTCCGAGTTATGCTCAACAGCAATGGGTACCAGTGCTGCCTTGGCCAGTCTGGAGCTATCAAAATGCCTGTTGGTTGTTCTGCTTTGATCTTCAGTATCACCTTGGTTAGCAGTGGTAGAGGAGGGAATGCATAAATTGTTAGGGAATTCCAGCTGAAGAAGAGAGCATCCGTTTTCCAGGCTAGAGGATGGTGGGTCCTTGTACAGAACTTTTCTAGGTGATGATTCATGTGAGAAGCAAAGAGATCTATGTCCGGTCTTCCCCATGTCCTTATTTGTGAGAAAATGTGAGGATGCAGCATCCATTCGTGTGGATCCAAGAAATTTCTGCTCAGCTTGTCCGCCAGTACATTGTCCTTGCCTGGCACAAACTGGGATTGCAAATGTATCTTCAGACTTAGGGATTTTTCCCAGAGAATCATTGTTAGTCTGCAGAGGGGATAAGAATGAGTGCCTCCCTGCTTGTTTATATACCACATAACAGTGGTATTGTCTGTCCTTATTAGCAAATGTCCTTGTTGAAGTGATTTTTCGAAAGTCTCGATTGCATGTATCACTGCCAACATCTCTTTTTGATTTATGTGCAGATGCCTTTCCCCTTGGTGTCCATTGACCTTGAATGCATCTGCCCTCCATGTGCGCCCCCCATCCATTGTCCGAGGCGTCTGTTGTAATCATTTGGCCTGCTTGAGGTTTGTTGAAAGACATGCCTTTGTTTAACTGACTTGTTTGAGCCCACCACAAAAATTCTCTTCGCAGACATGGAATGAGTGGGATTACGTCCTCTAGGCTTTGGCTGTGTTGGGACCATAAACTTTTTAAGCACCATTGCAGCTTTCTCATATGAAGTCTTGCCAAAGGTATCAGAAGAATGCAAGATGCCATGAACCCCAGGGCCTGCAGGATTTTCCTTGCAGTCAGCTGGGAGAGCTTTGCTAGGCCTTTGAAGTACTCTGGTAACTGCTGCTGTTTTTCCTCTGTGAGATAAGCCATTTGTGTTTTTGTGTCCAGTTTGGCTCCTAGGAAAATAATCTGTTGGGATGGCAGAAGTCTTGATTTCGGAATGTTGACTGTGTATCCCAAAGCCTGTAGTAATTGAATGACATAGTCCAAGTTTGCTATCAAGGTTTGTTTGTTGTCTGCTTGTATGAGGCAGTCGTCCAGGTAGGGGTATATTTGAATCCCCTGGAGTCTGCAGTGTGCCACTACTGATGCCAGGCATTTCGTGAACACTCTGGGCGCAGTAGATAAGCCAAACGGCAATGCTGAGAATTGATAATGCTCTGTCCCTGCAAGAAATCTGAGGTATCTTCTGCAGCTTTGTCTGATTGGGACATGCAGGTATGCCTCCTTGAGATCCAGAGTGACCAGCCAAGACCCCTTGCCCTGCATATGAAGGAGTTGCTGCAACGTCAGCATTTTGAACTTTGGCACAATGAGATAAGTATTTAGAGTAGACAAGTCCAGTATAGGCCTCCATCTGTTTTCCTTTCTTGGAACAAGGAACAGTCTTGAATAAAATCCCTGGTCTTGTTCCTGTGGAGGGACCTTTTCTATTGCTTTTATATTTAACAGCTTTGAAACTTGAATGAGTGCCTCTGCCCTTTGATGGAGTGGCAGGTTTGGCATGCCTTGTCTTATTGGTAAAGTATGGAAGTGGAATCTGTAACCTTTGTCTATTAAATCCAGAATCCAGTTGTCCTTGGTTAAAATATGCCAGTTTTTTGAGAATAAGGATAATTTTCCGCCCAAAGGTGCTTCTCTTTGAGCCTTTGTAGGCTGTATGAAAGTCAAGTCATTGTGGTTGTCCTTGTGGTGCAGCTGGACTGCCTGCGCCACTTCTTTGATTTGGTGGTTGCCATTGGCGGCCCCTGTAGGAGCCTCGGTATTGCCCTCTACCTCGGGCACGCCTGTTTTTTCCCCTTTGAAACTTGCCAGTGTCCAGAAAGGACCAATTCTTTGAAGGCCAATTCCTGCTGAATCTGGGTGGCTGAACCTGGAGGAAATCTTTGACTGTCTGTACTGATTTAGCTTTTTCCTCAATGGACTTCAACACATCTTGTGCATTAGCACCAAAAAGCTTCTGTTTTTCCAGAGGTGCATCAAGTAACTTTACTTAAACATGGTCTGGCAGTGGCTGTTGTTTTAACCAAGCATGTCTACGAATAACAGCCCCAGTCATAGCTGCCCTACATGAAGCCTCCAATGCATCATAACCACACTGAAGAAAATGATTGCTAACCTGCTGAGTGTTATGTACTAGATCCTGCAATGCCTTTCTATCAATAGGCTCAGGAGAGGCTAGCTTTTTCTGTAAATCATCCAGAAAAAAATCCTGGTACTGAAACATATGAAAAAGGCAGTTAAGAGACCTCATGGCCAGGGTGGTAGAGGTATAAACTTTCTTACCCCATCTCTCCAGGGACCTAGCTTCCCTATCCGCTGGCAGTGGATTCTTGGCTGTGGAAGTAGCCACTCCCTTGGGGCCCTGTGTAATAGTTTCTAGATCCACAGAATGGGCCTTAAAGAGATGTTTGTGGGTGTCAGGGACCCTATAATATCTGTCTGGCTTGACAGGAGCAGGAGGGAGAGAATCAGGGTTAGCACTGGAGTCGGAGAGGTTAGCACTGGAGTCGGAGAAAACATCATCCAGGACATCCATAACTGGAGGGATAGCTAAAGGTCTGTGCTGGGGTAGCTTGAGGAAGGTACGTAGCCTTTTCCTGGAATCAGAGAATTCCTGACCCTGCCATTTAAAATGCTCCCTCATAGAGTGAAGGACCTCACCGAACGATTCCTCAGCATCAGAGTCCTCATAGGCCTGGAAGGATTCTTCTTGGGTATCTGAATGCTCAGAATCCCCAGAGGCCTCATCTGAAGAGAGGTTGTCGGCCTGCTCGGTTCTGGGCCTTTTCTCTGCAGGCGGCTGAGAACCTCTGTCTGGATGAGGCTGAGACCCCCCCCCTGATAAGAGAAATAAGATCTGCAGCAAGAGACATGATCTGTTTATCAGAAGAAGAAGAAATTCTGCCCGGCGCCTGAGAGTGCGCTTATTAAAGCAAGCACAGGCAGCACAGGCTGAGACGTCGTGGTCTGGGCCCAGGCAAGGGAGGCAATAAGAATGGAAGTCCTTATGAGGTATTTGTTTACCACAAGACAAACAATTATTAACTTTCTCAATTTGTTCTGACATCGGCTGAGGCAAGAAAAAATGTTCCCCAACGGGGTACTTAGCTTTTAGATGACTTCGGTATTGAAAACACAGGAGCTGACCGACCGGCACTTGCGAACTGCTTCTGCTTCGGGCACCGCGCGGCAAGAAAGACTGAAGAAGACGGCGTCGGCCGATGCCTTTATACTCCAGCCGTTCTGACGTCGGAGAGGAGGCGACACCAGCCGACGCCGGACCCAGACTTTGGAATCCGGCCGACCGAGGGGTGCCTGAGGCAGGACAATCCATATGTTATGACTGCAGTTGCATTCTTGAAGGACATCGTGGAGTGCTTTCAATTAAGAAATAACTGTAATAATCAGAGTTATACATTACTTTTATTTCAGAAATGCATGTAGATTCTTTTATTTTGTCAGCTGCTCAAGTTAGCAGTACTAATATTAAAAAAAGTGTCCCTTCTCTGACAGGTTCCCAGCTGTATTGTGTGGCTATTTTATATTTTTGCATCACATTTTTGGTCCGTTTTTCATAAAATTGTGTTTTCTGGCAAATTAGTGGCAAATCATTAAAGACTGAAGTTAGAAAATAATGACAGACATTTGAGTTTCAGATTTCATACCTTTCAGAAAATTCATATTAATGCAAAACCTACTATTCTATTATCTTTCTAAGTATATAAGAGCGATATTTTAAAAATTGTCCTTATTTTTGGGCCTTTGTCCCACTTCTATGTATGGCTCTGTCCATATTTCTTGTTCTCAGGTTGAGAAGTATGACAAATGTGTCAAGGCCATCACAGTCAGCCAGAGACATTTCAAATTGTGGCACACGTGTTGCACCCCACTCCCCCATGTAGTGACTCTGGATGTGTCCAAGCAAGGCAAGGAGCAGTTATGCAGTGTAAATGTGCAGAGTATTCCCCCATCCATGGTAGACACAAGTGCTACTTTTATTCTGTCCTTGATTTTGCAGAATGTTCTGGTTTCTGTCATATTTTTATACTGTTGAGTTATGCTGATTATTACTCAGAAAGTGCCTGTTGGTCTGTGTTTAAGTAGCAATGCTTTAATGACCATCAGGTAAGTTTGTCTGAGATTGTAAAATGCAAGCAAGCTTTAATAAGCATATTGTTAAAGAATTGCCAACATTGAAAGCCTTACTGTTGTTGCCATGAGGACAATACTTACATAACTAGATAATGTATAAGCCTTGGGTACTGAAATGCATATGAGAGTATTTGAAATAAAGGACAGGATTACATTATTTTAAGAAGCTCATTACATTTGTTGGAGACTTGCAGTCATCTTTGCAGGCTTTACATGTAAACCAAACAGAATGTCAATCTATAATGTGTGGTCCATTACCTGTACAGTAATCCTTTAAGCAATGTATCTTGAGCTTGTTTGCTTTTCATTTTTTACTTTGATCATGTTTTCCCCGTGAAACAAGTAGATAGTTGTTGTCAGGAAGCAGGTCTTTTTTGGATAAGAACACTTTTACAAGTGGGGGTGTCACAGAGATTGCCACTTTCAGCATGTTACTTGGTACTTTAATAAAGCTGAATATACATTATAATTAGAACTGCAGTGCAAGGAGAAGTGGTTTGAGTTGAGTGCTGCTTGTTTTTCTTATACTTGATTTTGACTGGGATTCCAGTAATGTATTTAAAAAGTAATTTATTTTTTCATGCCTCACAACCTTTTTGTTTCCATCTAGATATTAAGTAAGCTGTCATGCAGCAAATGCATTGAAATATTTTTTTTCTTCTACACTTCGTTTTGTCTTGATTGGACTCTCATAATGACGGTTTGGCACCCAGGGCAGCATATTTAATTACAATTAAAGTTTTTGTGGTTTTGAGCATAGCTCCTCCCCTTTCTAGTTGGCCACACCCCATCCCCTTCCCACTGACCCCACCTATTCAGCTGTCTCCTGCAGCCCCCCTTTGATTTGAAGTCACCAGCCGCCACTGCGTTAAGTCTAACTTCGCTGCAGGTTCAAAAGGGAATGAGACTAAAGCCTGAAGAACGAAGGTGAGGTCCCAAGGAAGGGCAAGATCCTTCACAGGAGGACATAGGAGAAAGGTACAATTCAGGAAAGCCTTGCATAAATGAGGCGACAGAGAAAGAGTTCTCCCCTACATGAAAATTGGAAATGGCAAGTTGTAACTTAACTGTAGAAAAGCTCTCATCGGTATTAAAAAGATGAGCCAAAAAGTCCAAAACTGCTGATACTGGTGCAGGGAAGGGGTCTAAATTGTTCTGATGGACTCAGAAAGAAAATCTCTTCCATTTACTGACGTAAAGCTTTGTCATGGAAGGTTTGTGGGCTGCATCCAAAATTTTTTGAACTGGGTAGGAAAGCCCAGGATTTCTAGCTGTCACTGGAAGTGGAGAAACCAAGCGGTTAGTTTCAAGTTCAGGAGATCTGAATGGGCGAGTCCCGAGGATGGGACAAGAGATCTGGAGAAGCCTCTGGAGTCCAACGTGGAAAACCCACATGAGACCAAAGGAACGGGAACCACACTTGATGGGGCCAAAATGGGACAATGAGGATAACTTGGCACTTGACTTTTTGTGCTTTCTGAAGAAATTTGGGAATGAGTGGAAAGGGAGGGAATGCATAAAGCAGACTGGGAGGCCAAGCATGGACTAGAGTATCTTTCGATGATTGTCCCTGCGGAGGGATGAGGGCAAAAAGGTTGCTGCACTTGGTGTTGGAGGGAGATGCAAAAAGGTCACAGCAAGGCTGACCCAGTCTCTGAAAGATCATATTTGCCACTCCAGGGTTTAGAGACCACTCGTGAGGCATCAGGATGGTTCTGCTGAGCTTGTCCGCTAGAATGTTCGACTTCCCCAGAATGTGAGTCACTATGAGAAAGCGATCTGAAGAGATCGCCCATTGCCACAACCTCATGGGCTCTCTACACAAGGCATAAGACCTGGTTTGTCCTTGCTTGTTAATGTACCAGACTACCGACATGACTATCTGAATCAAAATAGTTCTGGCAGGGAGAGAAGAATAGAGGCTTGCAATGCGAGAAGCACCGTTCTCACCTGCAGATCATTTGCATGCAAACTGGTCACTGGGGGACCACGTGCCTTGAACTGTCTGTCCCAGATGGTGTCCCCCCACTGGAGTTGGGAAGTGTCAGTGGTCAGAGTGGCCGGGGACAAACACACATGAAAGGAGGCCCTGGAGAAGGTCATCTGACTGCATCCACCAGATGAGAGACTGTCTGCATGCGCAGGAGATCCTGATATGGTGGTTAAGAGGAAAACGCAGAAGTGACCATTGCACGGCTAGGTTCCATTGAAGCACACTCATGTGAAGAAGGGCCAAGGGTACCAAAATGATAGTCACTGCCATGGACTTCAAGACCCAAAGAACAAGACTGGTTCGGGACAAAGGAGTGTCCATAATCTGTCTGACATGGGATCTCAGACTGGAGATTCTGTTGGGAGTAAGAAGTGCAAGGGACAGAGGGGTGTCCAAGCAAGCTCCAATAAAGACTATGACCTGAACAGGAACCAAATGGGACTTGTTTGGATTGACAGACATGCCCAAGGTCGAGGCTAGCTGAAGTAGGTATACTCTGGCTTAAAGTTGTCGATGCGTGGTGGGAGCAGTTAGGAGCCAATCGTATAAGTAAGGAAACACCTGGAATCCTTGCAGTCTCAGGTGAGCTGCTACCACTGGCACACACTTTGTGAACACCCTGGGGGCTGTAGTGAGACCAAACGGCAGTGCTCAGAATTGGTAGTGATTGGCTCCCAGCCTGAGCGGAGATATCTTCTGGAGCACCTGTCTATCCTGATGTGATAGTACGCATCCTGAAGGTCTACAGAGCGCATCTAATCATCTTTCTGCAGCAAGGGTAGAATGAACTATGGTGTGACCATTTGGAACTTTGAGTTGGCAGCTGACTTGTTGAGGAGTGTAAGACCCAGAATGGGTTAGAGGTCCCCCATCTTTTGGGCACTAAAGAATCTTGAGTAAAAGCTGGATCCGAGGTAGTCTACGGGGGTGCTCTGGATGACTCTTTTAGAGAGCAGCTTCGTAATCTCTGACACTGCAGCCTCTCGCCAACTGGGTGGGACATGGGGGAAGATCTTCCCTTAAGGAAGTTTTTTGGGAAAAGGGTAGAGAACAGCCTCTGGATATGATCTTTAACACCCAATTATCTTTTGTGATGGCTTCCCAGGGTGTTGGGTGTAGACACAAACATTCCCAGACTGCCTCCAGAGTAGAACAGTCGGGCAATCCTTCAGGACCTCTGATTGGGCCTGTCAGAGAAAGAATCTCAAGACCCCAGATACATCAGACTCCCTTTCTCCATGAGGTCGTCATCTGCTGTTATAACCGATTTCCCCCCTCTGCCTCTAGCAGCACAGTTCTCTAGTGAATCCTGGAAAGGACCCTGCGGCTAACAGAACCACAACTTCTCATCTCCACACACTGGTTCCTGGAAAAAGACCACTGTGGGGTAGAGAAGTGTATCCCCAACAGCAGACAAGGTCTTTCCATTCTTTGGGAGAGTGTCTAACCATTGGACCAAAAAGGGTCGATCCATCAAAGGGAACTGACAAGAGACACCTTATAGGGTTCTGAAAAATCACACAGCTGAATCCAAGTGTGGCGTCTGACTGTAATGTCTGATACAGTCACCAGTGAGGCACTCTTGGCTTGCAATGTGATATTAACCTCATGGACATGCTGGAAACAGACTTGAAGGTGGCCATTCTTGAGGAATAGGATTTCTGATCCTCACCAGACATGGACCTGGGGCCGAACTAGAGGGTTCCTTAACCAAGTCCCCTCTGTAGCCTGGTTACATGTGCCAGGTAGTTCAGCACTCGCAAAGTGAAGGTTGCTGAAGCATAAATCTGTCTTCTTTTCAAAGCCCTAAACTCACTATTAGGGAGATGGACAGTGGAGCTCTGTTGGGCTAGCTCCTTTACGGTGGCGCACACCATCAACTGGAATCCCTTTAGTTCAATGTGTTTGGGGCATTAAGGATCTTATTGGGCCACTTAGGGATCGGTTCCACTATGTGCAGTTCCTTACACGCTCTGCAAGACACAAGGTCGATAAGGGGTTCCGCAGGGGGGAATCTAACAAGTAGATGGGCCCGATCCAAAGGATTCCAGAAACACAGATTCCTCTGGATTAGGGCTTTTGGAAGACCAGCCACCCTTCTGGCGAAGGATTTCCATGATGTCTACAAAGAGACAGCCTTTGGTGGAGATCTAGGGGGCCCTTCTCAGTCATCGAGATCGATGTCTTCAGTGAGGGATTCCAAAGGGGAATCCAGGTGTCTCCTTTTACACGTATGCTTCCAAGGGACCTCTTCGGTGGAGTGTTGCGGAGAGGTATCTGAAGACTCTGGGGGTTCCACATGGGAAACAGACTGGGCTCCACATGGGAAACAGACTGGGAGTCCTTCTGGGCAGGCTGTCCTGAGGGGACAGAGTTGATGTCTCAGGCACAGATGCAGCTAAAGAGGTACCAGAGTCCGAAGCAGGAAGAGCTGAAGCTCTTCTGGGTGCAGAGAGGACCATCTCCACCAACTCAAAAGCAGGGGGAGAACAGGACACCCCATGCACCCCCACTGGAGCTGAAGCTGTTAATGGGGAAGCTCTGGGAGCCCCTAGCCAGCCACCCCCGGATCTGAGTGGGGAGTCAGAGCTGAGCTGTAAAGCAACGAAGCTCAGAGAATTTCATAGCCGACATCAACCGCCTTGGGCCCCAGCGCCACAGCTACCATTCCAAGAATTGGCAGGCTCCAAAACCATTGGAGCCAGGTGAGACAGAGACCAGAGATGAGGTAACCATACCAGGCAGCTCTGACGTCTCAGCTCCAGGGAGGCTCGGACTTGATAACTCAGAAATTTGGGGTCAGATTGGAGAAGGAGCAATAGGAGTGAAGGCAGGGATGTTGCGCGCGAATCCAGGAGGGGGCTAGAGCAGGCAAGATCCCCAGCTGGATTTGTGCCTTGAGGAATTTCACCATCATGCTGTCCACCTCTGCTTCGGAGAGGTTACGGGAGGACCTAACAGACGAAGCCACAGAAGCAGGCCTGGAAGTGGGCTTAGGCTGCTGCAAGAGAGGTGACTTGGGTCTTGACGACACAAACTCGGGGGAGAAACTACGACTCCGATGAGGAGGGGAGGCTTCAATGACTATTGAAGCCAAAAGCAGTCGGCTCCGAAGACCTTGGAATTTTGGCAGGAAGATCCCCAGAGTGGTGAGATCTGCTAGGGGACCTCTTCCTATCCTTTTGCTTCTTAGTGGGGGTTGAACCCCTGAAGTAGAAGGGGTGGCTAAAGAGGAAGAACTTGAAAGAAGCCCCTTCAAAATAAGTCTGTTCCAGCGGCCAAAACTGGCAGAGAGCAAGCAGAGTCAAGATGAGTCACCCCTAGACAAACTACACACTTGGCATGTACATCAGAAAGTGGGATCTTGCACCCACAAGTGCTACATTTTTTAAACCTAGCAGGTTTAGGGTCAGCCATGGTCTCACAACAGCAAAGATCACAAGCCAGAAATACCAAAAAAGAAAACAACTACAATCAAAAGCCTAAAGTAAACATACCACTATGAAAAATTTTTTTTTTTTTTTAAAACAGGCACGTGTGTGTGTGTGTATGTATGTATATGTATATATATATATATATATATATATATATATATATATATATATATATATATATATATATACACACACACACACACACACACACACACACATAATAAACTAATAATAATGTAGTACATTTAACCATGTCAGACGGAAGGGGCATGGTAGGGAAGGGCTGAGGAAAGAAACCACAAAAAATTATTCTTTCCCTGACAAAACATCGAAGAGGAAGAAAGGAGGCTAGCAGAAAAATACAGTTGTGTACCTACCATAAATGTAGATGTTTGAGTGTATTCACTGTTGCAGTCATTACTCTTGGGTTATCCTGCTGGCAGGCTACACGCAGTCGGACTGAATTCCAAAGTCTAGGTCCGGCATTGGTTGCTGTCGCCTCTTCCCTGACGTCAGTGCGCCAGGGGTATAAGATGCAGCCAACGCCATTTTCTTCAGTTTTTCTTGCCCCAGATGTCAGATGCCCCCAAAATGGTAGGCTAAAAAATTATGCCAATAATTATGCATGCAGTAAAATAAACATTTCCTTCATCTACAAGCAAATACACCACATAGGCTGTATAAGATAGAGAAGTATAGGTAAGTCCCAGCAAAGAAAAGGGGGATGGTGGGTGGGTAACCTGGACTGTAACAGTGAATACACTCTAACATCTACACAACTGTACTATGTTCATCATGTTTCACTGTTGCAGTCATTACTCTTGGGTTGAATGCCAAAGCTGACTTTGGGTGGCTGGGCCTAAATAGGATTAGGAGAGGCTATAAGGCCCTGCAGAACTGCAGTGGCAAAGCCTGCTCTGGATTTAGAGTAGAGAGGTAAATGGTAGTGCTTTGTAAAAGTGTGCACTGAACTCCCAAGTTGCAGCCTCTAAAATGTCTTTGGTTGGTGGTACTCTGAGAAAGGCTGCTGAAGTGGCTGCTGCCCTGGTAGAATGAGGCCTAATGCCCTTGGGCACTGATCTGCCATGTTGTGAGTAGCAGAAACGAATGCAGTGGCCTATCCATTTTGAAATAGTCTGTTTTGAGATGGGCTTTCCTTGAGATCCTGCAGCATATGCCACTAAAATTTGCTCAGTTTTCCTGAAAGCTTTAGTTCTGTCCAAGTAGAAGCGTAGTTGTCTGTGTATGTCCAAAGAATGCAGAAGTCCCTCACCCTTATTCTGTGGGTTTGGATAAAAGGTAGGCAAATGTATGGTTTGGTTAAGGGCCACACTGGACACTACCTTAGGCATAAAAGTTGGGTTCGTCCTTAGAGAAACCCTGTCTGGATGGAAAATGATGAAAGGTTCCACAGCCATGAGTGCCTGTAACTCTGAAACTCGTCTTGCAGAGGTTATTGCTAGGAGCAGAGCTGTTTTCCAAGATAAAAACTTTATATTAGCTGTAATGGCTGGCTCAAAAGGCGACAGTGTGAATTTTTCCAAGACATAATTGAGGTCCCATGCAGGTATTGGGGCTCTCCTTGGAGGTCTTATATTTTTGGCCCCTCTGAGGTACTGCCTTAGCAATGGATGGGAAAAATAGGAGGTTCCGTATTGTAATGAGCTGAAATGGCAGAGGCATGAATTTTAATTGATGAAAAGGATAGGCCTTTGTCCAGCATCTCAGTTAGGTATTGTAAAATCTGAGGAGTATTTGGTACAGATGTGTCAATTCCTTGTGTCTGGTTCCAAGCACAGAATCTTTTCCATTTTTCTGCATAAGATTTACTGGTACTCGGCCTCCTGGCCTCCAAAATAACATCCATCACTGCTTCAGAGAGAGGTGTGTTTTGAATGGTTAAATTATCCGCCATGCTGCCAGATTTAGGGTCCTGAGTTGGCTGTGCAGGATCTGACTGTTTCGCTGGGTCAGTAAGTGAGGAATTAGAGGCAATGTCCAGGCTGGGCCTTGAGACAAACTTTTTAGGATTGGGTACCAGTGCTGGTGTGGCCAGTCTGGGGCAATCAGAATCATTCTTGGCTTCTCTTGTCTGACCTTTAAGAGTACCTTGGAGAGGAGGGGCAGAGGAGGAAAGGCATATACTGTTAGACTTTTCCAGCTGAATGACAGAGCATCCACTTTCCATGCTTGCTTGTGATAAGTCCTTGTGCAGAATTTCTGTAGTTGGCAGTTGTGAGGGGAGGCAAACAAATCTATGTCTGGGCATCCCCATTCCTTTATCATGCTGAAGACTTGTGGATCCAATTTCCACTCGTGGGGATCTGTGAGGTTTCTGCTTAGTTCATCTGCCAGAGTATTGTTCTTTCCTGGCAGGAATTGTGCTTGCAGGTGTACTTGATAAGTCAATGCTCTGTCCCACAAAGTCATGGCTTGTCTGCAGAGGGTGGTAGGAATGTGTGCCTCCCTGCTTGTTTATGTACCACATGACTGTAGTGGTGCTGCGGTAGCTTTGTCACCTCACAGTAAGACGCTGTTGGGTTCGATTCTCAGCTAGAGCGTCTTCTGCGTGGAGACATGCGTGAATGGGCATACCTTCGTTGAAGGTTGTGCATCAGGGCTGGTAACTCGGCACGTAAAAATCAGCTACCAATCATTAGCGGACCGGAGTTCCGCTGTGGCGACCCCTAACCGGGAAAAGCCGAAAGACACAAATGACTGTAGTATTGTCCGTTCTTATCAGTAGTTGTATTGGATGGAGTAGATCCTTGAAAGCTGTCAGGGCATTCTGAACAGCTAGCATCTCTTTTTGATTGATATGTAGATGCATTTGGCTTGTGGACCATGTGCCCTGAATACATTTTCCCAGGCATAATCTGATGCATCTGTTGTTATTGACTGCCTGGCTGTGGGTAGAGTGAATGGCTGTCCCTTGTTGAGGTGACAGACATGTGCCCACCATTGAAACTCCTGTTGCAGGCAAGGAATGAGGGTAATTAATGCTTCCAGGCTTTGACAATGTCGAGTCCAGACACTTTTTAAGTACCATTGAAGTTTACATATGCAGTCTGGCATATGGAATTAGCAGAATGCAGGATGCCATGAAGCCCAAAGCCTGCAGAATTTTTCTTGCAGATAACTGGGTCTTTGCTGCCAACATTTTGAAGTAAGAAGTTAGTTGCCTTTGTTTGTCTGGCGTGAGATAAGCCATCTGGGCAGTTGTATTTAAGCTTGCACCCAGGAATATTATCTCTTGAGAGGGTACTAGTTTTGATTTCTTTTCATTTACTGTGTACCCTAGGCAAATTAATAATCTTTTTACGAACGCCAGATGCTTTAGTAGAGTGTCCTTGTTCTCTGCTTGTATAAAGCAGTCATCCAAGTAAGGATATATTTGAATTCCTCTTTGTCTGCAAAATGCAATTACTGGTGCCAGACATTTTGTGAAGACCCTGGGCGCAGTAGATAAGCCAAAGGGCAGTGCAGAGAACTGGTACTGCACTGAGCCAGCTATGAATCTGAGGTATCTTCTGCAAGATTGATTGGGATATGCAAGTATGCCTCTTTTAGGTCCAAAGTTACAAGCCAAGCCTTCTTGCCCAGCATGGGCAGAAGCTGCTGCAGAGTTAACATTTTGAAATTTGGAACGTCCAGAAATGTGTTTAGAATAGACAGGTCCAGTATTGGTCTCCAGGCTTTGTCCTTTCTGGGTACCAAGAAAAGTCTTCAGTAAAATCCTTGTATCTGCTCTTGCGGTGGTACTTGCTGAATGGCCCTCATGTTCATAAGGGACGAAACTTGTTTTTGTGCCTCTGCCCATTGATTGTGGCAGGCAGGGGCGGCTCGTGGCATCGGACTGCAGCCCCCTCAGCTAAAAAGTAAAGTGTTTAAGTGATTTAAAAAATGTAAAAAAAAAAAAAAAAAAAAAAAAAAAAAACTTCTTTTTTTGTACTTTAAACAAACTTCGAGTCCGTGACTCAGAAGTACGCGCATGCGCATTGCACACTTTAACCGCCTCGGGCTGCAGCGGTTTTAAACAGCTTTTTTTTTTTTGTTTGTTTTCACTGCAGCCCGGAGGAGTAATGAAGGCATCATTCTGATGCCCAGAAGTCTATGCGGTTCCAAACCGCATAGAATTGGAAGGGGCTCGGACTGCGACGTCCGCAGGCACGTCATGACGTGCTTGCTGGGCTAAATGCTGCTGATTGGTTGTCGCTCTCTTCCCGGGCTTTATGTGCTGGGAAAAGAGCGAGAATCAAACACACAGGAAGGATTTAAAGTTAATTTGCCATTGGATGTTTATTTATTTTTTTTGGGCGGCCTATATTTTGCTGAAGAAGAACAGAAGAAGAACTGAAGAAAGAAGTAGTAGAAGAAGAAAGAAGTTAGAAGAATAACAGAGTGAAGGTGCAGAAGTATACCAAGTAAGTAGGAAGGGTAAGCTAAACGGCAGGGAAATATAGATATGGTTGCTTGAAATAAGCCATATTTTATTGCAAAGTCTTTTCCATAATGAGTAGTGTTGTGGGTTAAAGATTATAGACAGCAGCAGCAATACCAGTTTGTGCATACTGCCCTACAAGTAACTGCATGAGAGTCCATTTTGGAAGTGGCTCATTTGTAGTATTACTGTTTCTATTAGAGTAGCATATAGGATGTAGGTTACAGTTAGTTTTGCAGAATATCAGTGCTCCCACCCCATATCTTTTACAAGACCTGTTGTCATGGAATGTGCAATTTTTTAGAAACATGTTAAGAAATCCAAGGTTTCTTTTATAGCCAAAGTTCTGTAACAGCAACAATTTTTTGAATTTTAGCATTCTAGTCATGTTTTGAATTGTGTCAATGTATTATTTATTTCAATTAGATTAGAGGATCATTTGATTAAAAAGTTATTTAAAAGATGACAGCTAGGTTTAAGCAACTACTAGGGCAGAAATTATAATGAAGTAGAAATTACATTTTATATATAAAGCAGGTACAATTATAACAGGGTTTTATGTGATCTATTAGACTTCTGAAAGGAGAATAAGTATTATGTTGTGTCTGTGTTCAGCATCTAGGCGGTTTTACTTTGCTGAGATAATTTTGCTGAAGAATTTTTCTCCAGAGGTGAGCCCAAATGGATGAGACCCACTGTTTTGACTTATGGCAGAGAGGAATAGATTGGCAGTCTGCTTCTAAGGGATGGGTCATGCTGTGATTGGAAGTCAGTTGGCTTTCTGTAAAGAAATGCCATGATGGTCGTCCTGTAGATAAAGGTTAATAAGTCTACATATAATATTTATGGTTGTTTGCATTTTGCTGGTATAGTGAAGTTGTACAGGAAGAAAACTGTGGTGCATATTCTAGTTTATGAAGAAAGAAAGTAATACACAATCACTACATACAAGATTTTTTGTATTAGTTATACAACATATATACAACTTCATTTAAAAAGTTAGTACAGACAGAAAGGAATGTATAGAATGTCCTGTAAGTCAAAAGAAGCTAAAGGTGAAGAGAGAGAGAACAGAAGCAGCAGTCCTGCATATACAACCATGAGCGGCTTGAATAGTTTCAGTTCTTCACAGCTTACTTACTCTCTCTACTCTGATGCTGTCAATTATAAAAGTTCGAATGCTGGCTGGAATCATTCAGTGCCTTGTGCACAACGAATAACTGCAGACAGGTAAGTCAATGATTTCCTTGGTCTGTGCTGCTCTAGGTTTCACGTGCAAATTTAGGTCAAGGCCAGCAATATCAACTTAACTGTAGTACAAATATGAAAGCAACTGTTTTAGTCTTCCAGAACAAAGAACAGTAAAGAATATTGATTTCTTTTTAAATGATTGGAGATTCCCATTTTAAATAGCTACCACAGCAGTAATAGCTTTGCAATGCTTGTTGCTGGCTGGGGATTTAGTAAAGAGAAGCAAGCAAGCAAGTGCTATTTAATGTTTGAGTTTAGCAGCCTGACACATTTCTCTGAAAGAGTTTTCTTTAATTTTTTAACATATTTAAAAAGGTACAACCACTACATTATTCAGTACTACTAATGGAATATATAGGAATCTTCAGCTATTCATTCACGTCACAGTGTAAATGAGGTAAGGGTAACCGCAACACATGTAGCAGTACTTCCAGGCTTAGATGCGACATTTCTCATGTATCATTGCCTCTGTCCTCATATGAGAGTGTTGCTGTTTTGTTAAAATTATCAGCTGTATACATTATAATACTGAATCTCCTGTGACTTGTATTTCAAAACTATATATAAATTGCATCCATCAGCAACTTCTATGACTAACGCTGCACTAGAGGTGGCTACACATGGGTAAGAATTTGTAAACCTAGACTGCATGCTTTAACCTCTAGCTGATTTCTTTCAAGTTTTATCCAGAGGGAGAACTGTTTTCTACTGAACCAACCTGTAAAGTCTCCCTATTAGAGTTTGGAGGCCTGCTAATGTGATTTTTGATAACTATGGGTTATAAGTTGCAACTGAGTCTGTCAAAGTAGGGGGATACACTGACATGCCTCAACCACAACCTTATATTGAATTCTCCTTCAGGCACACTGTCGGTGCCACTGTTCTGAGTATTGAATCTATGGTCTGCAGTCGTTAGGATTTCAATAGGCATATGCCTCTCTCGTTTCCACACAGCCTTCAATATTGATTTATGAAATTGCTTGTTTTTTCCTTTAGGTCAACTTTTATGACAACCTCTGATTAGTTTTTACTTTTGATATATGTTTATTTTTAATCAAAACTATATAACCATTCCATATTTTTTTTCTTTCCCAAGCTGAATTACTTTACAGTTTTATGCTCACCCTAGTGATTTTCATCCCCCTTTTTTTTTGTGCACACACAACCAGTATTTTTAACTGCTGAAAACTTCTGCTGTGAAATGCCCAAAAAGTATTGAGAATTCCTGTCTCAAGCATTTTTGAAGACATGGCCTTTTAGTTATACATATGATTGCCAGGTCACCAGCTAGGACCTGCACTGGCTCTGTCTTTAATGCACAGAAGGAGCACTTGACATAAAGGACTGCCATAAGTGTCAGTGTTTCAGTCTGAACACCAAAGGAAAAGGCATGAGAAGTTAGATGGCCACCATGGCAATCTCTAGCAAACTGTAGTGATAATTAATGCATTCACTTAGTCAGTCAAGCTTACGTTTAAGCAAGACACCTTTTATTTATTTTTTTAATTATATAAAGATCTGCTGGAAAGTTATATGCTCAGATTTTTTCTTTGCATAAAGCCCGTTCTATTTTACAAGTTGGAAACTAAGCAACAGTGATGAGCATTTCTGCAACATTTTGAGGTTCACTGAATGACAGGTGTTTTGAGTTTCAGATTCATACCCTACAGAAAATTCATACTGATGCAAGACCTACTGAACTTTCTAAGTTTGTAAGAGCAGCATTTAAAAATTGTCTGTATTTTTGGGCCTTTGTCCTACTTTTATTTATGGCTTTATTCAGATTTCTTGCTCTGAGGTTGAGAGTATATGAAATGTGTCAGGGCCATCGCCATCAGCCAGGCACTTTTCAAATTGTGACATACTTGTTGTACCCCACTCCCCCATGTAGTGACTTTAGATGTGTCCAGGCAAGGAGCACTTAGAGTATCCAAGGTAGACACAAGTACAGTCATGGCTTTTAATCTGTCCTTTAATTTGCAGAATGTTCTGGTTTTCTGTCATATTTTTATACAGTTGATTTTGTGTAATTAGAAAATGCATTTTGTTGGCTGCTTGTTTTTTTTAAAACTTTATTTTGACTGGCATTCCAGTAATGTATTTAAAAAGTAATTTATTTTTTCATGCCTCACAACCTGTGTTTCCATCTAGATATTAAGTAAGTTGTCATGTAGCCAATGCATTGAAATATTTTTTTCTTCTACACTTCATTTTGTCTTGATTGGACTCTTGTAATGACTGTTTGGCACCCAGGGCAGCATATTTAAAGTTCCAGTTTTTGTGGTTTTGAGCATAGCTCCACCCCTTTCTATTTGGCCACACCCCTTCCTATTGGCCACACCCATTCAACTGTCTCCTGCAGCCCCCCTTTAATTTGAAGTCACCAGCCGCCACTGGTGGCAGGTTTGGCATACCTTTTGCCTTTGTCAGGGTGTGAAAGTGGAACCTGTAGCTCTGGGACACTATGTTCAATACCCATTTGTCCTGGGTGATCATGTGCCAATTTTGAGAGAAAAGTGCTAGTTTTCCCCCTAAGGGGGCTGCAAGAAGATAAGTGCTTGGTGCTGGCAGAGGCAAGTCATTGGGACTGTTTCCTGTATGGCTGTGCTTTGTCTTCTCCACTTTTGGAGGTAGAAGCGCCGGACTGTTTAGGCCTGTATGAGCCCTGTGGCTGGGAGGGATTTGCCTCTGGGACGTCTGTATCTGCCTCTTTGTGGCCTGTCCCACACTGGAAAGGACCAATTCTTTGTAGGCCAGTTCCTGCTAAATCTTGGTGGCTGAACCTGTAAAAAAATCCTTTACTGTTTGCATAGATTTCGCTTTGTCCTCCATTTCTTCAAAACCTCCTCTGCTTTAACACCAAATAAAGTATCATGCTGTAATGGAGCATCTAATAATTTTAAAACAACCAAGGCGAAACTGAAATTCACACAAGGACTGTATTTAATAACACTTCACAATAAAAACAACATAGTAATAAGCAGAGCAGACACAAAATATACGTGTACTAAGCGCTTTCACCCATCAAGTCTATGGGCATCTTCAGAGTAACCCTTCATTGTAACACAATTCCTTTTTATAATACAACTAATCGTCCATAGCCAATCGTTTGCCATGTTCAATTAATTAATAAATAAATAAATCAACGTCTCCCATAATAGACACACAACAATTATAAAATATATTATATAATCCTGACGCAAAGCTTCTTCTCAATATAAATAAATAACTGCTGTTCTTCAAAAATAATATTAAAATTTGATGTAATCTATATAAAATTTGTTTTTAAATTAATAATCTATAATGTGTAAAAATACTTCTCATACAAAATTTTATGTTAATATATAATATATAGGCATTATCTAAAACAATTAAATATTTTAAATATAAATAAGAACAATATGTAAATATACCCCACAATTATATATATATATATATATATATATATATATATATATATATATATATATGTGACAAAAAACATCTACTAAATACAGCAAGACTTGTATTTCAAAATGCTCGAAATTGAAATATGTTCATTAATGCCTGGTGTATTACTGGCATTGAGTCTTAACTGCCATAGGCATTCTTTAACCTCTAATAAATTATTGACATCACCACCCTTGTTTGTATTATAAGGAATCCTGTCTATTACAAAAAATAAAAATCTTTTAAAATCTTTACATTTGGTACTATGTATAAATAATGAATTAGTCACTTTTTTATTTTTTATATCCCTATTATGTTCCATAATACGGTCTCTCAACTTCCTAACGGTTTTTCCCACATAGTAAGCTGGACATGATAAACATGATGCAAAATATACCACCCTCTTGGTGTTACAGTTAACATAACCTGGACATTTAATAGATCTACTATAATTGTGTACTACTACATACGGGCCATCGTTCACATATTTACATGTCCTACATAAACCACATTTACTCATTTTTGAGTTTTTATAAAGCTGACTACTATTACTGCTCTCAAAATATTCCCTCAAATTTTTACCTCTACTGTAAGTAACATTAGGATGTTTACCTACAATACTCAAAACATCTGTCTTGTTGGTGAATACTCTGGCCCATGTCTCGTTTAATATATTAACTATTACACCAGAAATTTCATTATATGGTAATATAAATGCATCCTTTTTGTTATTTTGTTTCTCCAAAGCACCATTTTCTTGTCCAAATTTTAAAATAGGTTTAAATGTAAGGTTCCTTTTAATCATAATTTCTTTCTTAAGTTCATTTCAAATTCAAAGTAATTTTTGTGGATAACCTCTATCCAAAAACATATATATAAGTTTATCCATTTCAATATTAAAGTTAAAATCGTCACTTATAATACGGGATAATCTAACCATTTGACCTTTAACTAAATTCCTTTTCTGAAAATGGGGATGGCTACTACCATAGTGTAAAAAGGAATTCAAATAAGTTTTTTCCCTAAATATATTCGATTCTATGCCATCCTCATTTAAACGGAATAAAATATCTAAATATTCACAGTCATTTTTATATATTTTGTGTGTAAAGGTCAAAAAAGTAGATGTGGTTTCCAAAAACAATATGAACTCCAAAATTTCTTCTTCACTCCCTTTCCAAAAAATTAAAATATCGTCAAGGAACCTATAATACAATATTACCTTAGGCCAATACCTAGAGGTGAAAATATCTTCTATCTCCCAATGTGCCAACACCAAATTGGCGTAAATTGGTGCACATCTGGCACCCATAGCTACGCCAGCACATTGTCTATAATATTCACCATCCATAAAAATGTAGTTGTTTGTTAACACCACCTCCATCACTTCAATTATTAATTTACGCTTGGCAACATGCATGCCACTAAAGGCAGACAAGCTGGCCTCTAACATTATCAGACCCAACTCATGTGGTATAACCGAAAATAAATTTACTATATCAATAGTAACCATGATAGTGTCTTTATCAATGAGGGCTGCATGTTTTCTAACAACATCAAGACAGTGCCACGAATCCTTAAGGATGTGTGGTAACCGTGACAGGGTGTCTTTACAATCAACATCTATATAATGAGCCATAGCTTCTAATTTTGAACCTTTTGCTGAAACAATCGGTCTAAAAGATGGATTGTTAACACTTTTATGAATTTTGGATATACCAAAAATAGAAGGTGTAATTGGGTACTTGACTATTAAATATTCATATTCATCCTTGTTAATTAAATTATCCATTAAAAATTCATACAGTTGCCAATCCACCTTTGTATAGGCTCTGCACATCTCATATTTAGACACCTTCTCGTAAGTTGCACTGTCACTTGACATGTTTGACATTTTATTCATGTAATCAATCTTTAACATCACCACCACCCCTCCACCCTTATCTGGTTTCATGACTCTGTATTGGTCAGATCTGGTCAGTTCCTTTAAACAAAATCTCTCTGCTGTTGTCAAATTGTCTTCTATACTCATGGAGTTTGTAAGGACCCTTCGAATCTGCACCTCACACAGCATTTCAAATAAATGAATTATAGGATTCTGGGGGGGTATAAATGTACTTGTTCGTTTAAGTGTAAAACAACTAGAATCCAGTTCAATTTTATCAATATTGTTGTTAGCAAAAAACATTTTAAGGTTTAATAATCTAGTGAACAATTTCAAATTAATTAAAATTTTGCCAATATCAAATTTAAAACTGGGAACATAAGTAAAACCTTTTTTAAAAAGCGTTATGAAATCATAACAAAATTCCTTGTCTGTGTAGTTGTATAAGGTAAATCCACCATCAACTACTATAGAACAGCAATCCTTTAGATGTGCACTAATTTTGTCCATACTAGTGCTGTAACAAAGACTATTTTCAATATTTAATTCATCAAAATTCCCTAAATAAAAGGAATTATCAACATCATTTGTAACTACAAGCTGTATCATAAACATTACTTAAGCAACTTAGCATGGCCCATCCATTTATACTGTTTTCACATGGTATAGACTCTTTCCAACCAATGTTCCTTTTATTTAATAATGTGAATGTGTCCTGTGCCTTGTGTTCCTGTATTGATTCTGCTGCTGATACTGACCCTGATAACGGTCACAAAGCCGTTCCGACCTCTTCAGTACTGGTTCTTCTAAAAAAACCCTATCATGATCTTTATTAACATTACCACGGGTACTACTTGTATTGTAACTGTACCCATTGTGTTGTTCTGTACTGTGTCCCTCGGAACTTGTATTGTGTCCCTCGGAACTATTAAACCTATCTATAGCAACACCCATATCAGGCTCAGTAGTTCTTTTACTATACTTGAATTCTCTAAAATATGCATATGCCTTCTTACTGGCATAGTCATTACTATCCCTGTGGAGTTTATTATTTTTAATTTCCAAACCTTTGTTAATAAATCTGTCCATATCAGCAATAATGTTGTCAAAACGGTGTCTATTAAACTCAAACAATAGATCATTTCGTATACTATTGTCCAGACTTATCAGTGTTTCATTCAATTTAGCCAATTTGTTAATAATTTTGCTTTAACATGATCAGGCAGATTTTGTTCCTTTAACCAAGCATGCCTCCTAATGACAGAACCCGTAACTGTGGCCCTGCAGGAGGCCTCCAGAGAATCAAAACCACATTGCAATGTATGCTTTCCCACTTATTCAGTTGCATGAAATAAATCCTGCATTTCCTTATTTTCTGCACAATCAGAATTGGCCAACATTTTCTGTTTTAACAGTGACATTAAGTATTGCTGATATTTAATCATATGAAATTGACAATTTAAAGCCCTCACAGCCAAAGTAGCAGAAGTATAAACTTTTTCCCCCATCTGTCTAGCGCCCTTGAATCCCTGTCAGGAGGGATAGGGTTTTTTTACAGTAAGCGGCCTTAACCCCTTTGGGACGCTGAGAAATAGTTTCTGGGTCAGCAGCAGGGTTTTTATAAAGAAATTTATGTGAATCTGGAACCCTGTAGTATTTGTCTGGTTTAACAGAAGCTGGAGGTAAGGAGTCTGGAGAAAGGCCGGACTCTGAAAATGCATAATCTACAATGTCTAGCACAGGGGGAATAGCAAGAGGCCTGTGCTGAGGAAGTAAAAGAAAATCTCTAAGCCTTTTCTTTGATTCTGAATAATCTTGGCTCTCCCAGTGGAAGTGCTCCCTCATGGTATGCAGGGTTTCCCCAAAAGAATAATCCTCAGGAGGATAGGCTGAAGGAATGGATTCTTCAGCATCAGAATCCTCATAGGAAGGAAGAGAGTATTCCTGTACAGAAGAGGAGTCAGAGGAAATGGAAACCTGATCTGAAGAGTCATAGTCTGCCTCTTGCCTAGGCCTCTTGTCAGGAGGGGGATGGGAACCCCTGATCAAGGTAATAAGGTCTTCAGCCATTTTGAGCATCTGTTTCTTAGGCATGGAAGTTTGTCCTGGAGAATGCTGTACTTGTGTCTTTGTCTTTAAAGCTGCTTTAGTCTTTGCTTTTGAAGCTGAAGTAGGCTTTACATATAGCTGTGTAGGTCTGAAAACACCCTCAGAAGCCGATGCCTGCTCAGCGGCTCCGGACCCATTTGAGGGAATGATTTCTGAGTGTCCAATACCTTGAGTATCCAGAGGCCTAGCTGGCTCCACGTGGGAGTCATCAGCGGCCTGTGGCTCTGAGGTAGCGGGCGTCAGTGGCTACGAAAGCGCCTCAGTGAGAACCGGAAAATCCGGCGACTGGCTTAGCGGAAGCCTCGTCGTCGGTTTTGGATCTCGGATGCCTGTCGTCCTCTTTTTCCTTGCATTTTTTTAGAAACTTCGGTCGTCGGCTGTTCCGACGGCATTATATAATTGAATTTTCGGCCAAAGTAATGAAAAGCAAAATCAAACCAACGCTTAATAGTGCGTTGGTTGAATCTAGCACAAAACCGACAGCTAGCAACGTTATGATCAGGGCTTAGGCAAGGAATACAGTAAGAATGAAAATCCTTAAGAGGTATTTGCTTCCCACAAGAAATAAAATTAACTTTTTCTGACATCGATCTGGAGCAAGAAAAAAGTTTCCCCAACGGGGTACTTAGCTTTAATGAAGACTTCGGATCTGAAATTCGTCTGTGAAAATCTCAGGAGTCGGCCGACATGTGAACTGCTTTTGCTTCGGGCACTGCGCAGCAAGAAAGACTGAAGAAAATGGCGTCGGCTGCATCTTTTATACCCCTGGCGCACTGACGTCAGGAAAGAGGCGACAGCAACTGACGCCGGACCTAGACTTTGGAATTCAGGCCGACTGTGGGTGGCCTGCCAACAGGATAACCCAAGAATAATGACTGCAACAGTGAAACACGATGATCATCAGTAGAAAGTAAAAACAGAGAAAATATAAGAGATCACTCACTGAGAAAAACAAAATCCCCTGAGTAGCTCAGAATGAAGAGAACCCGATGCTTATTGAAATGCAGCAATTAAGATCTGAGGGATTTGGAGGAGAGGAGCATCACGGGTAGGGGAGGAGCTCAGATGTTGGAGCCTACAGCTTTGGTATATGGCCAAGTCAGATCAGAAACCCATAGGTTGAAGACCAAATGAAGGCAACATCAGATTCACTGTTTCAAAAGACGAAATGCTGAAGCACTGAAAGACCAGATGAGGCCCAGATCTCCAAACATTACATCCCAAGGAATAATGCTCGATGAAGCTAAAATTGTCAACCAAATGACTACAGCACAAATGTCTAGAATGAAAAAATGTTTGATGAAAACATCCGAAAAGCACCTACACCCCAGAGTGACCTTTGAAAGCAGCATTTCCAACAGGTGGATCACAGCTGATGGTACAACTCAAATGGAGCCCAACTGACTTGATTTGTTTGCTTGGGACCAAACTATTTCCTCTTGAAAAGGGTATGACAATTGTGGTTAAACAGTCCACTCACTTCCCAGCTTTCTATTAGGCAGGGACCCAGGGGAGAGAGATGCCTTCAGAATTTTAATATAGACCTCCAGCTCTGGCTTTACCTGAAGAAAGTGCATAAATGCACAAAGACAGAAAACACTGTGGCTGATAAGAAAAGAAATATATAACCAATGTCACAAGAAACCAAGTCCTTTCTGACACTCAAAAAGGGAAGCACGTTTGTACTAAGCCTTTTTTGTATAGCAAACATACATTATACCTATTCAAAATGTAACTGTGTAACACTTCAATAAAGCCATGTGTAATTTTCTTTGCAGGGGATCGAAAGTGGGTGGCTTTACAGTTACTGTGACCTTTCTTCAAAGATCTAATCTATGGTCAGCATTTGATACAACTATTCTATCTTCAAGAAGGGTCTCTTTCTCAGTAAAATACAACATTTAAATAGCTTAACACACAGTGTCAGCATATCCATGAAAGCTGGATAGTTTTGTGATCCTCTATAATACAAATATGCCAAAACCTTTTCAACCTCTAAACTGTTTCTAACTTGCAGTATTTTGGGAAAGGGTGGACAGCTCTCTGTCAATTATTTTAAGCACCCTTATTAAACATTCTATTTTTAAAAACAAACATGGGTACATGTACAGCAACAGAAAAGAAAACAAACCATAACATTTCCTTTATTATTTTCAGACAGTATACAAATGTTTAACAATTTTAACTCACTCCATCAAATAATTTCACTCTTCCTGACCATTATTCTATGTGCATTTTTCCCACAAATTCTATTTATATGTAACTTGCTTCTTCCCTTTTCTAAAGCTCTCACCTCCAGTTCTTTTTTGAGTATTCAGTACTTCATTTACTGTTGGTTTAGATTTTTGACTTACATTTTTAAGTCACTGTTTTTTTTTTTTTCTCATAGCCAAGAGCATTACACTTAGTAATGCTTTACTATGCCTGGACAATTTAGATCATATATCCTAACTTAAAATAATTTCTTTAGTTAAAACCACTGGCTCTCAAATTTCTGACAAAGTACTATGTAGGGAATTTCTAAAATTCTGTCAGCTTGTTTACATTCCTAAAAAAAACATGTTACCAGTTACCTCTTTCTTTCCCATCACAATGGATCTACATTAGGAATAATTCTCTGAAGTTTGCTTTTGGTAATAATATGACCCAATCAAGTAACTGTCCCTGAGAATGGGAGCCAATGAGAGCTCCCAAATACATGACCATTACAGCCAATTGCCATCATGGTATACAAAAATAGGGACAACTTTTACATATTGCTCTTAGAAACTTGGACTATTTCTAGAATAACAGGTTTTGTGTTGCATACATGTTCTGAAGGATATGATGTCTGAAACTCAAATTTCTGTCATGATCTTGTTTCATTCCTTTGATTTGTCAGAACACTATATAGTTTATGAGGAACACAGCAAAATATAAGGCAAAATGTGGGCAGTCTGCAAACTTCTGGGCAGTTGAGAAGTCGTCACAGCTCTCAATGACTTAGCATAAGAAATCTGGACTTAGCCTTAATTAAATGGGGTGGGGACAAAGGCCCAAGAGCAACCAATATTAAATATTGCTCTTATAAACTTAGAAAGTTGCTAGAATAACAGGATTTGTGTTGGCATCCAATATACATCCAAGTAAAAAGCTTAAACATTATGGACTTCATCATGTACTTGTAATCTGTACAGTTATCCTTCCATTCTTCCTTTGTACACTATTTCCATTCTCTCTTCTCAAATTTTCAAACCTCCACTTATTAAATCTTAGTAGTTATACAGTATTTTATATGCCCTATTAAATAATCCTTTTAAACAACCTCTGTTCTAGACCCAACTAAAAATCTACCAGAGCTGGTCTTTCA
Organism: Protopterus annectens; assembly: GCF_019279795.1. Taxonomy (NCBI): domain Eukaryota; kingdom Metazoa; phylum Chordata; order Ceratodontiformes; family Protopteridae; genus Protopterus; species Protopterus annectens. The sequence continues at coordinate 173,898,187 of NC_056732.1, forward strand.
TTTTGCAACCCCCTGCCCCATTCTTCTCTGCCTATACTTTATCAATCCCTGGTCTCTAACCTGCAGTCCAAACTTCTGTTTGCTGTCATCCCACTCCATTACCTTTCCATCTATAGTTACTTGCTCTCAAAACTTTGTCTCTTACAAATTTTCTCCAGAAATTCCAGACTCCTCTTGCTTCCTTTCTACATCCTTCTTTCAGACACTCTATTGGCAAAATCTCCTTTCTCCAGTGCCATGTTGTCTTACCTCTTGGAATACTTTCTGCTACATTATCAATACAATATTCTGTATGGATGTTATTCTCTTTTAATGACCTACATCCAAATTCCTACTCTTTCCTTGCTCCTCAAACTCCTCCTACTTTACCCTCCTTTTTCATTTTGACGTGTAGCCTTTTGCTTGTGTTAAGTATATGAGCCTTAACTGCATAGCTCTTAAATACCCATTCAAATTGGGTAATTCTAAATGGGTTTGTATTACATTATCGAAGTTCTGAAACTCCGAACATCCTTATGTTCGAAGTTTCAGAACTTCGATTAAAAAAAAAAATATATATATATATATATGAAGAGGATCACCAAAGGAACACTGCAGCACTAAATCCAGAAAAATTATTGACAAAAGTTGAGTGCTTTCGTCAAAAATCACAAGACTTCATCAGAACAAGAACAAACAGAAAATGCCATATTTAAATACCCTAACCCTTACAGCCATTGTTGACAAAACAAACATCATTTCCTGTAAAATAATTAAGCAGTTTAAAAAGACAGTACCACATAATCACAATAACTGCCCACTACAACACACCAATTGCCACCTACCAACCACATAGACATTAATGTGTTGTGTATTGAAGTATGATTTAAAACACAGATCTTGAATAAAATCACATAAAAAAGCTGACTTTAGTTTTAATACAGAACAAATGGATAACTTGTCATTGAGCCCAGGTGGATGACATGCATTTAATTTAATCTGCCACTTGAGCTCTAAATATTCAAGGAAGTCATCATCGGGCCCCCCTCGTGGACCCAGGTCTACTTGTTCAAGTACAAAAAATTTAAAATAATGTGTCGGATGTACCTTTATATGCTTAAATAAAGCATTGGTTTCTTTGTTTTTTAGTATATCATAGTTGTGCTGACATATTCTTTGTCTGAGGGCCTGATTACTGATAACAATAAGAAAATGACTGCTATTTTAAAGGACATTAACAAACTTGATACTGAAATTAAGCATGATTTATTATTTCAACACACGTTGGTTGAATTTAACAATTTATTTAAAAGTGTTGATAATGACTTGGTGCAATTGCAAAAAAGGAAAGAAAGAAAACTGTTCAGGGATAAAACTGATATGATGAGGGGAGGGCATACCCTAACCCACCCCTGGGCCAACAAGCTAGGTGGGCTGAAAGATGTAAAGAGGTTAATGTAATTAATGAAGATGATGATGTGGTAGATTCAGTGGATGACAGTGCCCCTTCAGAACCACTGCCTCTGAGGAGATCCCAGACATTAATGTCTATGTGGTTGGTAGGTGGCAATTGGTGTGTTGTAGGGGGCAGTTACTGTGATTATGTGTTACTGTCTTTTTAAGCTGCTTAATTATTTTACAGAAAATGATGTTTGCTTTGTCAACCAATGGCTGTAAGAGTTAGGGTATTTAAATATGGCATTTTCTGTTTGTTCTTGTTCTGATGAAGTCTTGTGATTTTGACAAAAGCGCTTAACTTTTTTCAATAAATTTTCTGGATTTAGTGCTGCAGTGTTCCTTTGGTGATCCTCTTCATATATTTTTACTTGGTTTTGGTACTTCTTGTTTCTAAGAAAAAAAAAAAAAAAAAAAAAAAAAAAAAAGAACAGAAAAGAAATAAAGGTTTGTAAGCAGGCCCCCCTGCACCCCCCGCTCTTTAAATATACCAATTCCGAGATCGCAATACAGTGCTGAAAGGAAAGACTTCCCTTTACCGCACTGTAGTACAATCGCAGAGTTGGTATATTTAACGAACAGGGGGGGTGCAGGGTGGCTTGCCCCCCTGCTTACAAGAGTTAGTTTCTTTTTGTTGAGTTTCATTTTTTTTTTTACGTTGTTCGAAATTATAAAACTTCAAACATACAAGTTCGATCTTGTAGTGTTCGAAGTTTTATAGTTTCGACAACGTAATAGGAAGCTATTCTAAACCACCTTTTATTTCACTTAAATCTTGTCTTCTTCCCCTCACAAATTCCTTCAACTTTTTATTAATTATTGTCCACAACTTCTCCTCTTGTAAATAAAAATATGTCTTATCTCTGTATAAAACTAAAGGGGCTAGCAACATTTTCACTGCTTGTGTCTTACTCTGAGCAGTCAAGTGCTCTGGATTATGCAGAACTCTACGCATTTGACCATAAATGAACCCACTGTTCTGCACTGAACAGAGCTGGCTCCACTACACAGCTTTTGATTAGTTCATATACTGCAATTACTGCCAATCAGCATCGCAGTATACAAACAAATCAAATAGCTGCTCCAACGTTCCGCATAGGCTGTGTTACACAGTTTTTGATTGTCTCATATTCTGCAATTACAGCCAATCATCACCACAGTATACAAACCAATCAAGTAACTGTCCTTGAGAATGGCAGCCAATGACCGCTCCCAAATACATGACCATTTGTGTACCAGGAATGGCTGTCGAAAACTGCATTTGAAAAGAGGGAGAAAAAATAAAATAGAAGCAAAACAGTACCAAAGTAAATAACTGCAATACCAGCAGTTAAAAGGATTCCTTTTAACTGCTAGTATTGCAGTTATTTACTTTGGTAGTGTTTTGCTTCTATTTTATTTTTTTTCACACTCTAAACGCACACCTCTCGACCTCCTAGAGTAAGACATCTGGACAAAGCTACCAATAGCTAAACATAATGTGGTGATAAAGCCACAAAAATAGGGACAACTTTTAGATAATTGCTCTTATAAACTCAGAATATTTCTAGAATAAAAAGGTTTATGTTACATACATGTTCTGAAGGATATATCTGAAACTCAAATTTGTCATGACCTTATTATTTCATTCCTCTGTGATTTGTCAGAAAACTACATATTTCCTGAGGAACACACCAAAAAATAAGGCAAAATCTGGGCAGTCTGCAAACTTCTGGGCAATTGAGAAGTATGACAAGGGTAAATGTGTGCGTGTGTCTCAATGTCTTAGCACAAGAAATCTGGACATAGCCTTAATTAAATCGGGGGTGGGGTGGGGACAAAGGCCCAAAAAAGCAACCAATTTTAAATATTGCTCTTATAAACTTAGAAAGTTGCTAGAATACCAAGATTATTGTTAGCATGCATTTCCTGAAAAATATAACATTTGAAACTCAAATGTATGTAATTAGAGAGCCTTCAGTAGTTTGCCAGAAAATACAGATTATATGAGAAAAAGACCAAAAATATGAGGCAAAAATCTGGACACTTGAGAGGTATGGGGTGTACATCACCATCTGACAATGTCGTGGCTCAAGAATCAGGAAGAAAAAACTGGAGACAAAGTTCCCAAATCAGACAGATTTTTTAATATTATGTATTTTGAAATTTGATAAAATAACACGTTTTACCTTGCTAATGAGTACTAGGGATTGCAGTCCTCACTATGTGAAAAATGTCTGAAGAACAGATAGCAATATGAGAAAAAAATCAGGGACATTTAGCAAAGTGAAGGATAGACGAGAACATTGTATGTCTATGTGTGAGGAGGGGGTGATGGAGATGTAATGCTTTGGACTGTATGTGTCTGACAGCAGAAGGGACTTCACTGTTGGCACAATGTATTTAGTTCTTCCTTCAGTGAATCAGAATGAAACATCTGAGAAGTACTAGGTCAATAAGTGGCACAAATTGCTGGATACATTTCTGTGACAGTGTAGGTGGTGGGTCACCTCTGTATCTGTATGTTTTCCTACACCCTGCTTCTCTATGGATCATTTTTCTACTAATGTTAAATGTTTTTTCACCCCCCCCCCCCCATAAAACCACATGGATCCATAGTTACCAATTCTGGCAAAACCTCTGGCATGCTCTTAGCTAGCATAGACAAACACTACAGTCATGGTTCAAATAAAAATGGGTTGACATGAAGATGGGTCTGAAAGGGCTTTAACTCTTTGGTAACAGCCACCATAACTTTATTTCCTTGATGCTGCTGCTACCCACCACCCCCCTTTATAAAATATTGTTAAACAAAACCTTCATGATCTTCACCACTTTCTTCCCTCCCAACTTCTCCAAGATAATCTGTTCTGAAAACTACCCAGTGGATACATCACCATTTATCGCATCTCTTCCTACCTTAGTTGCTACTAACCATTCAGCCTCATCTGCCTCTAGCATTGGCATATGACTCCATAATATTTCCATTCGTGTTCTTTCTTGGTTTCCACATTCATCTGCTTTATACAAACATTCAGTCAATTTCCAAAATAAGAAGTTATGTACTCACCATAACGTTCCATGTTTGTCCATCTCGCCTATATTCTTGCTGGTTGGGTTTGGTACCGAGCATCGGTTCTGACTTGGTCTAATACAAACGCTCGAGAGCTTCCACTGGCTCGAGGCAAACCCCCTATCCCATGATGCACCAGGTAAGATACCCAGATCTTGTTTGCAAGTGAAAACCTCATCAGTACCGCCACATGGCTGGCTTGTCTAACTGTAGAAGGAAGGAACCAGAGACTCCAAACCAGTATAACTATATACATATACATATACATGTAATATCAACCCGTTCCTCCAGGAACAAAGGAGGGGGAAGGAGGGTAGGCGAGATAGACAAACATGGAACGTTATGGTGAGTACATAACTTCTTAATGTTATGTTGTCCTATATTGCTGTAGTGTTCTTGCCAAAGGCCTTGGACCGTCATTCCCAGATAATGCCCTCCCACCCGATCTGGGAAACATCCGTGGTCAGTACTGCTGTTGGTTGTGGACAAACAAAAGGACGGCCAAGGTACAATTGCTCTGTCTGTAGCTACCAAGGGAGATCTTTCTTGCATGAGTCCATGATGATTATCTGATGTGATACAGGAAGACCCTGCATTGACCACTGGGCAAAATATAACCACTGTAGAACCCTCATTTGCAGCCGTGCTAGGGGAACTACAAGAATTGCAGCTGCCATGGTGCCCAGAACTAGTAATACGTACCTGGCCTGGACCTTTGTTTTTGAAAGCAATACCTTGATCTGGTGGTGAAGGGACTGTATCCTGTCTGGGGTAAGTTTTGCCACCATCTTTTTTTAATCAAATTCTTTACCTAAGAAAGTAATATGCTGAGAAGTCAATGAGGCAGATTTTAAGTTTACTGTGATGCCTAGTCTGGTGCAAAGTAACACTGTTTTGTCTCTTGCTTGTAGCAGTAGATGCTTGGTGGTGGGGGTGAGGGAGACAGTCATCTAGGTATGGAAAGGCACTGAATCCCTAGCGTCTCAAGTGAGCCGTGACCACTGCCATGCATTTGTTGAACACTCTGGGGGCTGTAGCGAGACCAAAGGCCAAGGTTCTGAATTGGTAATGACTGGCTCCCAGCCGAAAGCGTAAATATCTCCTGGACTGCCTGTCCATCTTTATGTGGTAGTACGCATCCTGGAGATTATCAAGCACATCCAATTGTCTTTCCCGAGAAAAGGGAATATTGACTGCAGTGTCACCATCCAGAACACTGATTTTTTCTTTAACAGATTTGTTGAGTTTGCTGAGATCTAGAATGGATCTCAAGTCCCCTGCCTTTTTTGGAACCAAAAAGAACCTTGAGTAAGTTCTGGATCCAATTTGGTCTGCGGGGACATGTTGGATGACCTTTTTTTCTAGCAACGGAGTATCTCTTGTGTTGCATAGTCCCATTGACCAGTTTACTGGAGGGGGAGTGGAAAAGGGTATGTAACAGCCTCTGGATGATTGTCTGTACTGATTTGTCTTGTGTGATCTCTTGCCAGGCGTTTGGTTGCAGTGACCATCATCCCCTGTCTGCCTCCAGAGAAGAGCTGGCGGGCCTCCTTTAGAAGTGCTGGAAGGGCCTCCCAGAGAATGCATCGCTGGCGCCCTGATTCTGTTGGCCCCCCTCTGCTGCGAGGTCAGCATCTTCCATTAGCATTTCCCCCTCTGCCCCTGGGGGAAGTGTCACCATGTGTGTCAGAGAAACCTTTGTGGAACCACATCTTCCCACTTCTCTGACCCTTAGGATAGGGCCTAGACTGGGCAGAAAAACAGACTCCAACGGCAGACAAGGTTTTCCCTTCCTGCTTGCACCTAATCAACGAATCTTTCACCTTTAATCCAAAAAGAGCTGAACCATTGAAGGGGGCGTTGGTGAAGGAAGACTTAAAGGGCTCAGCAAAATTGCAAAGACAAATCCAAGAATGTCCCCTAAGGGACATTCCTGCAACTGTTGCTCTACTCGCTCCATCAGCTGCATAAGAAATCAGTCTCATGGAGGAGTTCACAATGGAGTTGAGGGTGGAGATCTGTGAGGAAACTGTCTGCAGTTCCCGAAGCTACAGAACCCTGAAGGGCATCTTCTAGCTCCTTTAGGAGATCCCTTTGAAGCCTCGTAAAATGGGTGAGATGAGTTCAGTGACCACAGGGTAAAGGCCGCTGAAGAAATAGCACGCTTTCCATATCTGTCCATAATCCTTGACTCTTTGTTGGGAGGATGAACAGATGAGGTCTCCGACAGCTCCTTCTTGGTGGCTGCCACCACCACCATCGCATCTACAGGGACAACTTTTGTCAGAAAAGTACAGTTTTGTACCTACCATAAATGTAGATGTTCGAGTGCATACACTGCTGCAGTCATTACACTTGGGGTTATTCTGCCGTCAGGCAGTTCCCCAGTCGGCCTGAGTTCCAAAGTCTTGGTCCGGCATTGGTTGCTGTCGCCTCCTCCCTGATGTCAGTGCGACAGGGGTATACAAGATGCAGCCAATGCCATTTTCTTTAGTTTTTCTTGCCCCAGATGTCAGGTGCCCCTAAATAGGTAGGCAATTCCAATTGCTAATAAAACATACATAAGAAAAGCAAAAAACAACTTACAGCTACCAGCAAATACTCCCCATAGGTAGTAAGGGTAGAAGACATAGGTACGTACCAGCCAGTAAGAGGGGAAGGAGGGAGGGTAACCTGGACTGCATCAGTGTATACACTCGAACATCTGCATTTATGGTAGGTACAAAACTGTACTATGTTCATCGTGTTACACTGCTGCAGTCATTACACTTGGGTGGAATCCCAAAGCTGAGGAAGGGTGGCTGGTTCTATAAGGCATTAGGGGTGGCTATAAGGCCCTGCAGCACTGCAGTGACGAAGCCAGCTCTGGATTTAGAGTATAGAGGCAGATGATAATGCTTGGTGAAGGTATGTACAGAATTCCAAGTTGCTGCTTCCAAAATATCCTTGGTAGGTACTCCCCTGAGGTAGGCAGTTGAAGTGGCTGTGGCCCTGGTGGAGTGAGATCTAATGCTGCTAGGAACAAGTTTTCATGGTATGTGTAGCAGAAACGTATACAATGTTCTATCCATTTTGAAATAGTCTGTTTTGAAATGGCTTTTCCCTGTGCTCCTGCAGCATATGCTACCAATAATTGCTCAGATTTTCTGACAGCTTTGGTTTTGTCCAAGTAGAAGTGTAACTGCCTGTGAATGTCCAAAGAGTGAAGTAGTCTCTCCCCTTTATTCTGTGGTTTAGGATAAAAAGTTGGCAGGTGAATAGTTTGGTTTAGAGCCACACTGGATACCACCTTTGGCATAAAAATAGAGTTAGTTCTTAAAGACACCCTGTCCTCGTGGAAAATGAAGAAAGGTTCCACTGCCATTAGTTCCTGTAATTCTGAAACTCTTTGTGCTGATGTTATTGCCAGGAGCAGAGCAGTTTTCCAAGATATATATTTTAATTCTGCTGTGTTGGCTGGCTCAAAAGGAGGTAAAGTTAGCTTCTCCAAAACAAAGTTGAGGTCCCAAGTTGGTGTAGGTGCTCTATGGGGCGGTCTTATGTTTTTAGCCCCTCTGAGGTACTGTTTGAGCAAAGGATTAGAAAAAATTGGTGGATCCGTGTTGTAATGAGCACAAATAGCCGAGGCGTGGATCTTGATGGATGAAAAGGAGAGGGACTTGTCCAGCATCTCAGTTAAGTATTGAAGTATCTGAGGAATATTTGGGACAAGAGGGTCAAGGCTGTGTGCTTGGTTCCAGGCACAGAATCTCTTCCATTTATCCGAGTATGCTTTCCTGGTGCTAGGCCTTCTGGCCTCCAGAATGACATCCATAACAGCTTTGGAGAGAGGCATTGCTTGCTTGACTAAGGAATTTTCCATGCAGCTAGATTTAAGTTATTTAGCTGGCTGTGAAGTATCTGATTGTTGTGCTGTGTCAGCAACTGTGGGATTTGAGACAAAATCCAGGGTGGCTCTTGTGCTAAGTTCTTTAAGATTGGGTACCAGTGCTGGTGTGGCCAGTCTGGTGCAATCAGGATCATCTTTGGCTCTTCCTGCCTGGCTTTTATGAGTACCTTTGGAAGGAGAGGTAAAGGAGGGAAAGCGTATACCTGTAGTTTTTTCCAGCTAAATGAGAGGGCATCCACTTTCCATGCTTGTGGATGGTAGCTCCTTGTTCAGAATTTCTGTAACTGGCAGTTCATTGGGGAAGCAAACAGATCTATGTCCGGGCTCCACCATTTTTATGTTATCATTCTGAATATTTGTGGGTTCAATTCCCATTTGTGGGGGTCCATGATGTTTCTGCTTAGGTCATCTGCCAGTGTTTTTTTCTCTCATGGCAGGAATTGTGCTTGCAGATTAACCTGGTAGTTTAGAGCTGTGTTCCACAAGGTCATGGCTTGTCTGCAGAGGGGGTAGGAGTGTGTGCCCCCTTGCTTATGTATCACATAACTGTGGTGTTGTCTGTCTTTAGTAGTAATTGTCCTGGTTGCAGCAGGTCCTTGAAAGCTATAATAGCATTTTGTACAGCTAGCACCTCTTTTTGATTAATGTGGAGATGTCTTTGCTCTGTGGGCTACTCGCCCTGGATACATTTTCCTGCCATGTGTGCTCCCCAGGCGCAATCTGATGCATCTGTTGTCAGTGTTTGCCTGGCTGTGGGTTGAGTGAAAGGCTGTCCCTTGAGGTGACAAGCTTGTGCCCATCGAAACTCCTGTTGTAGGCAAGGAATTAGTGGTATAGATGTTTCCAAACTTTGACAGTGTTGAGACCATACACTCTTTAGGTACCATTGTAGTTTCCTCATATGCAGTCTGGCATATGGAATTAGTAGTATGCAAGATGTCATGTAGTCCAAGGCCTGCAGAATTTTTCTTGCAGGGAGTTGGGTCTTTGTTGCCATTAAATGAAAATATTGAGTCAGTTGTCCTTGCTTGTCTGGCGTGAGATAAGCCATCTGGGCCGTTGTGTTCAAGCTGGCACCCAGGAGTATTATCTGCTGTGAGGGCACTAGTTTTGATTTCTTTTTGTTTACTGTGTACCCCAGGCAACTTAACTTTTTTACGTACGCCAGATGCTTTAGTACAATGTCCTCGCTCTCTGCTTGAATCAGACAGTCGTCCAGGTATGGATAAATTTGAATTCCTTTTTGCCTGCAAAATGCAATTACTGGTGCCAGGCACTTTGTGAAGACCCTGGGCACAGTAGTTAAGCCAAAGGGCAGTGCAGAGAATTGATAGTGCATTGAACCAGTTAGAAATCTGAGGTATCTTCTGCAGTTTTGTCTGATAGGGACATGCAGGTATGCCTCTGAGGTCCAAAGTCACGAGCCAAGCTTTCTTGCCCAGCATGGGAAGAAATTGCTGTAGTGTCAACATCTTGAATTTCGGAACATCCAGGTAAGTGTTTAGTGAAGAAAGGGCCAGAATGGGTCTCCAGGCTTTATACTTTCTGGGAACCAGAAAGTGTCTTGAGTAAAATCCTTGTCCTTGTTCCTGTGGTGGTACCTTTTGAATAGCTCTCATGTCCATGAGTGCTATAATTTGTTTTTGAGCCTCTGCCCATTGATTTGGTGGCAGATTTGGCATTCCTTTTAACCTTGGCAGTGTGTGAAAGTGGAACCTGTAACCTTGAGATACAATGTTGAAAACCCATTTGTCTTTGGTGATGCAATGCCAGTTGTGATAGAAAAGTGCCAGTTTTCCTCCTAAGGGGGCTGCCAAGAGACAGCTGTTTGGTAGCTGCACTGGAAAGTCATTGAGGCTGCTTTTTATAAGGTTGAGGCTGTCTTCCCCTTCTTTCTGGCCTGGTGTACCCCATTGTCGAGGCCTGTAAGGGCCTTTTGCCTGACCTCTACCTCTTGGACGTCTGCATCTGCCCCTTTGAGGTCTATCTGTGACTGGAAAGGACCAATTCTTTGTTGGTCAATTTCTGCTAAAACAAGGAGGCTGAACCTGTAAGAAATCTTTTACCGTTTGCATAGATTTTGCCTTATCCTCCATCTTCTTTAATATCTCCTCTGACTTAACTCCAAACAGCACATCCCGCTGCAAAGGTGCATCCAATAATTTGACCTTAACATGATCTGTTAACGTACGTTCTTTTAACCAAGCATGCCTTCTAATAACAGAGCCTGTAACTGCTGTAGAGGCCTCTAAGGAATCAAACCCACATTGCAAAGTATGTTTTCCCACTTGTTCAGCTGCATGCAATAAATCCTGCATTTCTTTAAAATTAGGAGGATCTGAATCTGGAAGCATCTTTTGTTTCAACTGAGACATCAAAAATTGCTGATATTTTAGCATGTGGAACTGGCAATTCAAGGCTCTCATTGCTAAAGTTGCAGACGTATATACCTTCTTTCTCCATCTGTCTAATGCTCTGGAATCTCTGTCAGAGGGAACTGGGTTTTTTGATGATAAGGCCTTAATCCCTTTGGGTCCCTGAGAAAAAGTTTCAGGGTCAGCAACAGGGCTTTTGTACAGAAATTTGTGAGAGTCAGGGACTCTAATATCTATCAGGTTTAACTGGGGCTGGGGGTAAGGAGTCAGGGTTTAACCTGGATTCAGTGTACACATCATCCACAATATCTAAAACTGGCGGGATAGAAAGGGGTCTGTGTTGAGGCAATAAAAAGAAGTCTCTGAGCCTTTTCTTGGATTCTGAGTAATCCTGGCCTTCCCAATGGAAATGTTTCCTCATGGTATGTAAGGTCTTCCCAAAAGAGTAATCCTCAGGCGGAGAGGCTGATGGAATTGATTCCTCAGCATCAGAAACCTCATAAGGGGGCAAGGAATATCCTAGGTCTGAGGAAGAGTCTGAGGAAATGGACACCTGGTCAGAAGATTCATAGTCTGCATCCTGTCTGGGCCTTTTATCAGGAGGGGGATGAGACCCCCTGATCAGGATGATTAGGTCCTCGGCCATTTTTAGCATTTGTTTCTTAGGCATGGAAGCCCGCCCTGGAGAGAGTTGTGTCTGTTTATTTGCTTTTAAGGGGGGCTTAGACTTAGCAGAGGGTTTAATAGTTAACTGGGTAGGTCTGAAAACACCCTCTGTAGCTGTGGATTACTCGGCTACTTTGGTTCCCTCTGTAGGGTTAGGATCGGAAAGCTGAAAACCTAGTGCGTCCGAAGGCCCAGCCAGCTCCACGTGGGAGTCGGAGGTAGTCTGTGGTTCTGTGGAAGCGGTCGTCAGGGGCTGCGTAGGTGATTCGCTGAAAACTGGAGAACCGGCAACTGACCTAGAAGAGGCCTCATCAGTTTTGGGCCTCGGATGCCCGTCCTTGCACTTTTTATGTATTGCGGTCGTCGGAAGTTCTGACGGCATGGTGTAATTGAATTTTCTGCCAAAATAATGTCGGGCAAAATCAAACAGACGTTTAATAGTGCGCTTGTTAAACCTAGCGCAAAACCGACAACCAGTGACGTCGTGGTCAGGGCCTAGGCATGGAATACAATAGGAGTGAAAATCCTTATGAGGTATTTGCTTCCCACAAGAAATACAGTTATTAACTTTTACTGACATCGGTCTGAGGCAAGAAAAAGTTTTCCCAACGGGGTACTTAGCTTTTTTAGAAGACTTTGGTTCTGAATTCGGAATGAAAATCTCAGGAGTCGGCCGACCGGCACTTGCAAACTGCTTCTGCTTCAGGCACCACGCGGCAAGAAAGAGTGAAGAAAATGGTGTCGGCTACATCTTATATACCCCTGTTGCACTGACGTCAGGGAGGAGGCGACAGCAACCGACGCCGGACCAAGACTTTGGAACTCAGGCCGACTGGGGAACCGCCTGACGGCAGGATAACCCAAGTATAATGACTGCAGCAGTGTAACACAATGAACATCAAGAAGGAAAGGTAGAGCCAAGAGAAGTCAGGGGGCTGGAGGGAGGGTAACCAGGACTGCAACAGTGAAGACACTTGAACATCTACATTTATGGTAAGTGTACACAACTGTACTATGTTTTTCATGTTTCACTGTTGCAGTCATCATATTTGGGTTGATTCCCAAAGCTAAGGAAGGGAGGAGGAAGTTAGAGAGCATTAGGACCAGCTATTAAGCCCTGCAAGACTGCAGTGGCAAAGCCAGCTCTGGATTTAGAAAAAATGGGGATGTGATAATGCTTGGTGAAGGTATGTACAGAGCTCCAGGTAGCAGCTTCTAGGATGTCCCTGGTAGGGACTCCTCTGAGAAAGGCTGTAGAGGCAGATGGTGGAATGTGATCTTATCCCCTGTGGGGTAGGTTTTCCATGGTACTTATAGCACAAAAGAATGTAATGGGCTATCCATTTAGAAATGGTTTGCTTTGAAATGGCCTTCCCCTCTGCCCCTGCAGCAAAGCCAACTAGCAGCTGTTAATATTTTCTGAATGGCTTAGTCCTGTCCAAATAAAATCTAAGTTGTCTGTGCACGTCCAGAGAGTGCAGTATGCTTTCTCCTTTGTTTTGTGGATTAGGGGAAAAGGTAGGCAAATGAATGGACTGATTTAGGGCCACACTAGACACCACCTTGGGCATAAAGGAAGGGTTGGGCCTGAGAGAGACCCCATCTGCATTTCCACCACCATAAGGGCCTGTAATTCAGACACTCTTCTAGCTGAAGTGATGGCTAGAAGGAAGGCTGTTTTCCAAGAAAGGAATTTCAACTCTGCAGTTGCAGCTGGTTCAAAGGGAGGGAGAGTGAGCTTTTCCAATACAAAATTAAGGTCCCAGGCTGGAGTAGGGGGCTTTCCTGGGGGGTCTTATATTTTTGGCCCCTCTGAGTAATTGCTTTAGCAGGGGGTGAGAAAAGTGTGGAGGGCTCAGTATTATAATGTGCTGAAATGGCAGAGGCATGAATACTAATTGACGAGAAGGATATGCCCTTGTGGAGAATTTTTGTTAAGTACTGAAGAATATGAGGTAAGCTGGGCACTGTTGTGCCCATCCTCCGAGTCTGGCTACAGGAACAGTATCTTTTCCACTTTTCAGCATAGGATTTTCTAGTACTAGGCCTCCTTGCCTCCAGAAAGACATCTAGCACCTGCTTACTGATGCTATTGGAGAGCTCAAGGAATTAGCCAGGCTGCAAGGTTCAGCTTTTGAAGCCGAGGGTGCAGAATCTGGCCCGCCTGCTGGGACAGCAGGGAAGGGGTCTGAGGCAGGTGACATGGTTCCAGTAGTGTCATACAGTGCAAGAAGGGGTATCAGTGCTGGCGTGGCCTGGCTGGTGCAATCAATATTGTCCTTGGCTTGTCCTGTTTGATCTTTACCAGAATGTTCGAGAGGAGAGGCAGAGGGGGAAAGGCATCAACTGACAAGCTTTCCCAGGTAAAGGACAGGGTCATCCACTTTCCAGGCTTGACTGTGGGAAGTCCTTGTGCAGAATTTGTCCAATTGGTAGCTCTGTGGGGAAGCAAACAGGTCTACCCCTGGAGTCCCCTATTTGTTCCTCAAGAGGTTGAATATTTTTGGCTCCAGTTTCCATTCGTGTGGGTCCATGAGATTTCTGCTTAGGTCGTCTGCCAGTGAATTTAGCTTGCCTGGCAGGAATTGAGCTTGTAGGTGCACTTGGTAGCTCAAAGCTGTGTTCCACAGAGCCATGACTAGTCTGCAGAGAGGGTACGAGTGGGTTCCCCCCTGCTTGTTTATGTACCACATAACTGTGGTGTTGTGTGTCTTTACCAATAATTGTCATGGAAGAATGCAGTCTTTGAAGGCTGTCGGGGAATTCTGTACAGCTAACATTTCTTTTTGGTCGATATGCAGGTGCATCCGTCTTGGGTTCCATTTGCACTGAATGCAACTGCCCTGCCAAGTGATTCCCCCCATGCATAGTCTGATGCATCTGTTGTTAGGGTTTGGGCAGCAGGGGGAAGAGTGAAAGGGAGCCCTTTGTTGTGGTAGCAGGCCTCTGCCCACCAAAGGAACTCTGTCTTTATACAAGGAATGATAGGAATCACTGATTCCACGTCCTGAGAATGCTGACACCATAGGCTTTTTAGATACCATTGTAGTTTCCTCATATGGAATTAGTAGAATACAAGAGGCCATGAACCCTACAGCTTGCAGAATTTTCCTTGCAGATAGCTGGGTCTTTGTGGACAATAGTTTGAAGTAAGTTTTCAAATAAACTTGTTTCACTGGAGTGAGGAAAGTCATCTGGGAAGTTTTGTTCAAGCTTGCTCCCAGGAATACAATCTGTTGGCGGGGTACTAGGTGAGATTTAGTTTCGTTTATGGTGTACCCCAGAGAGGTTAGAAGTTTCTTTACGAATGCCAGATGATTTAATAGCAAGTCCTGGCTTTCTGCCTGAATCAATCGTCCAAGTATGGGTATATTTGAATTTTTCTCTACCTGCAAAATGCAATTGCTGGAGCTAGACAATTTGTGAATATCCTGGGTGCAGTAGATAAGCCAAAGGGAAGTGCAGAGAAATTATACTGCATGGAGCCTGCCCTGAAGCGTAGGTATTTCCTGCAAGATTCCCTTATTGGAATGTGCAGGTAAGCTTCATTTAAGTCTAAGGTTGCCAACCAGGCATCTTTGCCTAGCATAGAAAGCAGCTGTTAAAGTGTTAGCATTCTGAATTTTGGGATTACCAAAATGGTGTTTAGAATAGAGAGGTCCAGAATAGGATGTCAGGAGTTGTCTTTTCTGGGTACCAGGAAATGTCTTGAATAAAAACCTTGTCCCCTTTCTTCTGCTGGGACAGGTTGAATAGCCCTGATACTTACAAGAGAAAGAACCTGCTGTTGAGCCTCTGCCCACCGATTTGGGGGTACGTCTGGCCAACCATTTGGGGTTGGTAGGGTGTGGAAGTGGAATCTGTATCCTTGGGAAACTATATTCAAAACACATTTGTCCTGGGTAATGAGTTCCCAAGTTTTTTGCATTCAGGGCGAGCTTTCCTCCTAAGGGAGCAGGCAGCAGAGCAGGGCTTGGAAGGTTTAAGGTTAAGTCAGTTTTTTGCATGCAGTGTGAGCTTTCCTCCTAATGGAGCAGGCAGCAGAGCAGGGCTTGGAAAGGTTAAGGTTAAGTCATTGCGCCATTTTTCCATGGGGCGGGGTGCCTTACTACTCCCTGCTTTGGAAGTGGGAGCCCCCCACTGCTTAGGCCTGTGCGTAGCCTGAGACTGTAACCTAGGTGGTCTGCTGTTCCTGGGTTTGGACTGAGAAGTTCTGGAAGAGACTGAAAAGGACCAATTCTTTGAAGGCCAATGCCTACTAAATCTCGGAGGCTGTACTTGCAGGAAATCTTTAACTGTTTGCATAGATTTAGCTTTTTCCTCCATCTTTTTGAGGACGACTTCTGCTCTGTTGCCAAACAGGCGGTCTTGGTTTAAGGAAGCATCCAGTAATTTAGCTTTAACATGATCTGGCAAGTTTTGCTCCATAAGCCAAGCATGCCTTCTAATTACAGACCCAGTGACAGCAGCCCTGCAAGATGTTTCTAGAGAGTCAAAACAACATTGCAAAGTATGTTTACCAACTTGTTCTGCAGAATGCATTAAAACCTGTAATTCTGTGTGTTTAGCACAGTCAGGAATAAAAAATCATTTTCTGTTTAAGTAGTCCCATAATATGCTGCTGGTACTTTAACATATGAAACTGGCAAGTTAAACCCTAATGTCCAAAGTAGCAGAAGTGTATACCTTCTTACCCCATCTGTCCAGGCTCTAGAATCTCTATCAGAAGGGGTAGGATTTTTGGCAGCAGTAGCCTTAATGCCCTTTGGTCCTTGGGAAATGGTCTCTGGATCTGCAGTAGGATTCTTGAAGAGGAACTTGTGAGAGTCAGGCACTCTGCAATACCCGTCAGGTTTTCTGGGAGCCGGAGGTAAAGGATATGGGGAAAGGCTGGATTCCAAGAAAGCATCATCTACAATGTCCAGAACAGGAGGGATAGCTAAAGGCATTGAGGAAGGAGTAAGAATTCCCTAAGCCTCTTTTTGGAGTCAGAGGAATCCTGGCCTTCCCAGCGGAAATGCTCCCTAAAAGTGTACAAGGTTTCACCAAAAGAAAAATCTTCTCAAGGGGAAACAGAAGGAATGGAATCGTCTGCATCAGAATCCTCATAGGTACACAAGGGCAAATCCTGGTAATCAGAAGAAACAGAAATATCAGATTCCTGATCAGAAGAAAAATCAGTTCTAGGTCTCTTAGAGGGGGAAGGCTAGCTTCCCCTAATTAAGGTAATAAGGTCTTCAGCCATTCTAAGCATTTGTTTTTTAGGCGTACGGGCCTGACCATGTGGTTTGGACGTCGATTTTCTAGGCATGGTGAGAGTTTTAGGCCTGGATGAAGAAGATGGCGTCAGTTTAAAATGCAAGTCTGAAGGCCTGAATATACCCTCAGAAGCCGGTGCCTACACAGCGGCACCGGACCAATCCAAGATAGAAACATCTGCAGGTTCCATAGTCGAAGAAGCATCTCGCGGCATATCGGACTCCGAATGGATCTCAGTAGAGGCCTGCAAATCTAAAGTAGTGGGTATCAGGGGCTGCGAAAGCGCCTCACTGAGTACAGGCGGACTGGCGACTAGCTTAACGGAAGTGTTGTCGGCAGTTTTGGACCTATGCAGTCTGTCTCTGTCTTTATCCTTACGTTTTTTCAGAAGATCGATAGTCGGATGGCTTACTGAAGCCATTTCGTAGTACGGATACAGAGTACCAAAATAATTTGCTGCAAATATAGCCCACCGACCAATAGTTCTGGGGTTGAACAATGCACAAAACCGACAGCGAGGGACGTCGTGGTCTGGGCCTAAGCAAGGAATGCAGTACGAATGAAAATCTTTATGAGGTATTTGCTTTCCACATGTAAGACAATTGTTAACTTTAACTGACATCGGTTGGAGCAAGAAAAAAATCCCCAGTGGGGTACTTATCTTTATTTGAAGACTTTGGTTCTGAAACTCGAAAACGAAAATTTCAGGAGTCTGCCGACCGGCACTTACGAACTGCTTCTGCTTCGGGCACCACACAGCAAGAAAGACTGATGTAATGGCATCAGCTGCATGTTTTATACCCCTGACGACCTGACGTCATGGAAGAAGAGACAGCATCCGACACAGGAATCCAAGACTCTGGTATTCGGGACGGCTGAGGGCTACCTGCAGATAACCCCAAATGTGATGACTCCAACAGTGAAACACGAAGAACATCTAGGTCCTGTGTAAGGACCATGGGGATTTTTTTTTTTTTTCAAGTTTATGTGAAACCCAGACCTGTAAGGAGTTGGAGGGTGAAGTGTAGATTCTGAAGAAGAATTTCTGGAGAGAGAACCTGAATCAATAGGTCATCCAGGTAGTGGAAAATCTGGATTCCTTGAGTACAACAGAAAACCACTGCTGAGGCCAGACACTTTGTGAACACCCTTGTAAAACGAAAGGCAGAAGAGTGTGAAAAGAGAGCATTCTGAAAGATAGTAATTAGAGTATTTTTCATGAGACAGGTCAAAGAAGGGTGTCAAATGCCCTTCTTTCCTAGTTATTGCAAAAATCCTGCAGTAAAATCCTTTTCCCATGAAGTACTTTGGGACTTGCCAAAGGTGCAATGATTCAAGAGGTCTTGAATAAATGGGGCAAGAAGAGACAATTGGTTGTGGGGAGTTGTGGCATGCCTTTCAAAAGGGGAATATTTTTCTAGGACATGGCATAACCATTCTTGATGATGGCCAGGACCTGCTTGTCTGTGGTAATAGCTTCCCACCTGGTTAGGGAGTGTGACAGTCTTTTTGGAAAGTGGAATAATAGGGCTGAGGCAGGGGGGAGGGGTATAGATTGTCACAATTTTTTTTATTCCAAAGGGATGCCTCACCACTGGAGTTTCCTTATGGGGTTTGTCAGAGTACCTTTTCCTAGAATATTTTTGTTGTTTCTGAGATGTCCTAGGATCCCTTCTAATGAAGATGGCAAATTAAGTTGCGTACTTTCTATGGTATCTAGGAAGTCAGGAGAGTAGAATCTGTCCACAGTCTTTCATTGTCTTAATTTCTTCTTAGAAAGTTATGAACAGATTGGCAGCCTGAGAATCAAACAGCAAGTCTCTGTCCAATACATATCTAAAGTTTTGATTTGAAATCCTGAGGGACAGGCTGACTGCAAAGCCATGCCTATCTGTGAACAACAGATCCAGTGGCAGCTATCCCAAAAGAAGCAGTTAAGAGCATCTTAACTGCACTTCAATGTTGCGTCTGTCTATCTGAGTGACCTAGGATAGTAGGCTCTGCATTTGTTGCTTTGACTCTGCTATAGGAGGGTCCAGCATAACTAAGAATTGCAGGACAGCGATCTTGTACTTTATCTGGGCCTGGTAGTTAATTAACATAAAAGCAAGGGTAGCAGAGGTGTAAAGCTTCTTTCCCCATCTATCAAGAGCCCTACTATCTTTCTCTCTAAGTAGGGCATTAGCACTGTGCAGAACTGGATTTTTCTACAAGTAATTTAGGTATTCAAGCACCTTGTAAAACCTGTGTGGTCTTTTAGGAGCTGGTGGTTAGGAATTAGGTGCAGAAGAGGTGGACTGAAAAGCATCCTTTAAAGTCTCAAGGACAGGTGGGACTGGAGAAGGGACAGAGTTACTCATTTCCAAGAGGCTGTAATACCTCTTCTGAACATCAGATCACCAAGACAATTACAATTCACTCTGTTCCTTCATGTTGTTGAAAGTCTCCTTAAAGCAAACTTCCTCAAAAGGGGAATCTGTTGATAGTGTGTTTCTTCATCTGAAGGGATATGTCCTGGAGAATGCAGTTGAGAAGAATAACCTAGAGAATGATCAGAATCCTAGTTTTGTTCTTCAGAAGAGAAGGAAAACAAGGCATTTTTTTAGTAGTGGCCTGTGGTTGTGGAGTCCCAAAGGAAGATGGTTTCAAAGACATAATAGTTTTAAACCACCCCTTTGATAAATTTATCCACTCCTTTTTCCTAGCTGCTGTGGGAGAGGTCACATGCCTGGTCTTCTGTTTTGTTTTGTTTTCAAGAGTGATGTCTGCTAGATGAAATGTGGAGGTTCGGAACCTTGTCTAACTTCTACTAAAGAGCCTGGGATCTATTCTCTAATTAAAACCTGAGGCATGAGATCTCTTAGAAGTGAGTTGTCGTTCACTGGACTATCAGCAGTCCTCAAAGTCGAAGGAACCATACCGGCTTCCGAAAGGATCTCTGTAGCAGGCAGCAAAGGTAACCTGGTGTGCAGCTAGTTCTGGAAACTCAGTGGGCATATGGGAATCTGATGCATCAGACTGTGGATCCATTTTGGGCCTCTAACTTTTTCTTCAGCAGAAGAGGATCCTCAGAGGATGTGGATTTGGCCACTTTGAACTGGGCCAAGCGTTTAAGGCATGGAGCCTCAAGAAATGTGTTGAGAGAGGAAAGCCTCGATCTAAGGGTTTGGAGAATGAACGACTGATAGACTGAGCAAGATTTCTGACTGCGTTCTGGGCCTAGGCAAAACAGATATTTGGTATGCAAGTCCTAGTATGGAATCTGCCTACTATACTTGCACTTCAGCCTTCTAGATGACATTAAACAACTTTCAACAAAATAGTGCAAGTAAGTAAGGAAGGAAGGTTCTCCAATACGACCCTTACCTGGATAAATGACCAAAGCAAAGGTAGCAAAGATCAAATGGCAATCAATCTGACAGACGCAAAACCTGCAATTGGGCTGGAGAAGCGAGTCTGGGGATCCATACTCGTATGCCTGTCTATATACCCCAAAGCATATGGGCTGTACAATCTTGGGAAACAAAAATTTTGGTACACAGGCCAGATGTCAGTGATGACAACCCAAATATCAGGAATATTGCAACAGTGATTTCAGTCAGGAAAATCAACTTAAAGCCAAATCTTACAACTCCTGTCTAGTTCTTTGATCCACTCCACATACTTAACTTCCCTGCTCTGGGTTGGGGATTTACCTATTTAATCAACAGCATTTATTTTCCTTTCTTTCATTCCCAAAGTTCCTAACTCTCCTTTTACACCTCTCACCCCTTACCACCACTCCATTTATCCATGTTGCTTCTCCTCTAATACAACCCTCTCTAGCATGCATCCACCTATACACTGCATTCTGTCTTTTACAGCTCTTTTCTTAAGTATGTCTCATCCATTTACTCCTTCCAAATCAACATTAACTACTATTATGACCTAAATTAATCAACATTAATATTACTTAGTACTATAGCCTAAATCATTAACAACATACAAAGAAAACAGTACCAGTACTGACAACTCCCACCTTCCATGTACTTAATCCTCTTAAATAAGTTCATTTTACTCTCCAGTCCAACCACTCTCACTCTACACCTACCAATAGATTTTTCTGTATCTAAAGAAATCGATGCCAGCTCTTCTTGTACATCTTGTACGAGTAACAATGCCCTAAATTACATTATCCATTGCCCTATACCCACCACAAACAGTCTGAACCTTGTGTGCACGCGCGTGCCATGCTAAGTAAAAGTTTGGCCAACTTTCCTACCTTGATCTGTATAAAATATTTATAATCATAGTTCAAAATTGAAATGGGCCTGTGGGAGGAAGGGGCAAGGGCATCTTTCCCCTCTATGTATTACTGAAATTACTTCTTCCATCTACAATTCCAGGGAAGGCTTTCCTTCCATTAGATGACCTTACCCACACCTCCATTACCTCCCTCTTTTTATACCCCATAGTTTAATTGAAAGCCTATCACTCTTGGCGATTTCTCGTTAGCCATCTTTCCCCAAGCTTTCTATACCTCCTCCTTAACTATCAGAGTTGTCAATGTCCCAACTTCCTCCTCTTCTAAGTTCCTAAAGGTTGGGAAATGCCATTTATCTAACTTCTCTTTCCTCAGCCTTAGACATCCGATGGTAATGTAACCATAATTCCTATATCATCTCTGCAATACCAAATGTATGTCCATTTATTCTATATAAACCCCACCCCTGTCAATGTTAGTTAGATTAAGACAGCAGGATATTTGTTTCTCTAGAATTGAAACTGAAATACATATTTTCCACTGGTATCTTCTTTGCTTATACCTTAACATCCCACCTGCTTATACTGTGCCTGTTTTCTCTGTCCTGTTCTGTACCCCAAACTTCTGTCCCTGTTGTACGTCTGCCTGCTCTATCCATGGTGTAATCTTAATAGACCTAAGAATCCTTTCTTGCACTTTTACTCCCTCTAGTATTTCCATCCTTTATGGATTGCTTAATATCATTCTAAGTCCTTCTGGTCCCACTCCTTTGTTCATGTAACTCTCTCCTTATGTCCCCTATTCAATCTCCATCCAATTGTTTACATATTTACTGGACAGACCATCTCCAATGCCTATGCAGTGTGTCCCTCTTTTCCCCCTTTATTGTTAGCCCATTTATAGCATGATCCAACAATATAAACTAATCTACTGTAGCAGTCATCACTAACGGTTGTGCCCTAAAGAAATACAGCCCCTGTCCAACTTGGCCTTTTGTTTATGACAGCAATATGTTTAGGCTTCAGAGTCCTTCTGTTTTCTTCCCAGTTTCCATGTGCCCACCGAGTTTAAATATTCTTTCAGGAATTTAGCTTCCTTTATAATTCTCTTACTCCTGGGGCGTCAGCTCATTTGACTTCTTGCTGTAGTTAATTCCACTCACTCAAACATACACATATACCCTTCCTGAAATCTAGTAATTTCCATGAACAGCCCCCTTAATATTTTAATACTTGTACTAGGTGGGCTATACACTGCTCCTATAGATATCTTATTCCAGTTTATTGTGACTTTTATCCCAGCCATCCTTCATTTACTGACCTCAATAGTCCCTTACACCACCACTGGCCATGATGTCCTTTTTCTACTTCTTCAAAACAAGCCTGCCACCAAACTATAGCCTCCTTCTCTTAGCTTTTTGTGATCCTCATTTGATAAATGTATTTCTTGCAAAACTATAAGATAGGTCTTTGTGTTCTTTTCATATGCCTTAATACTCTTTTTCCTCCTAAACCATTTATATTCAGGGATCGAAAATCATATACATCTTCTATCATCTGACTGTACTCCATCCACCAGTCCAGTGATCTTATTGCCCAAGAACTTTAGCTCCCTTTCTGCCTTCATTCATAAATCCTGGGGTCTTGCATTCATTCACTTCTCCTACACCTTCTTACCTTGTCCTAACATTCAGAAATCTCCAACACAAGCTGGATCATGCATCTTTCACAACCCCCTATTAACTATATTGGTATTTACAGCACCAACTTCCATCTTCAGCATTTTTATTTCTGTGTGTGACATAACCCGCTCCTTGACCCCTATTTCTGTCATTTCCTTAACAGCGTGACTGCTTCCTTTGAGGTCCTCCACTTCTACGTTTTCTCTCTGTGCCTAACCATTAGCCACTCTTTATATCCTCTCTCAGTTTCCCCTTTACTTTTTCCTTTCTATCTTGTAGTCCTATCACTCTTACCCTATTCTATACATATTCTCCAATGACATATCATATCTCCTTAGCCTTATATGCATTTGTCCTTTTCACCTTATTTTCTCCCTTACCCCCTACTCTACATTCATTTCAGCTTCTAAATTCTCTTAAACAGACAATGCCTTCCTTTCTTAAAAATTATCTTGCACTCTAAATAGTCAGATGTGAACCCCCTCCGACGACTTCCCACAGTAAGGATAGCCATTTTCCTCAGTCTTCTCTCCCTTGTTTCATTTCCTTCCACCTATTTTCTCTAATCTTAGGTAAATACAGCATCATTTTTGTCTTACCTTACAACTTCACAAATAACTCCCCCCATCCATTACTAGTTATGAGAATATGCAATTGTCTGTAACCCATAAATCAATGCTTAATTCAGTCTGCAAAACTGCATTCATTCCAATGCATTACAAATCATTTACATATACTCAGACTCATATTTGTGTTTAAATATTTTTCCCCTCTGCTAATGTGCATAATATTTCCATGTTCCCCTTTTTATCCCTTCCTCATGCAACATTCCTTGCTTACACACCAAACCATTGCTTATAACCTACCAGCATGGTGTTGCAGCCCTACACCAAGTCATTTATCCTCTATTCTTCCCATTGCCTACATACAGCAGTCTGTCAATTTTACTGTCCAACTCTTCCATACACTTGTTAATCCTATACCTCTGTATCCTATCATTTACAGGATGCCTGAAACACATCAGTGTCAAACGATGTCCTAAATACAGAATGACCTTTTAACTTCTAATGCCATTACACTAGGGTGACCCAACCACTGACCATGGTACCTACAGACCCATTAATCTCATTAGGCTCATTATGTAAAGCTATGCATTATCTCAGACCTAACCAAGTACTCGCACAACGAAACCAAACAAAAGTCCAGAAACACGGTAAACTGGCAGCTGCTTTTCAAAGCAATGAAACTGAGTGTGAATGAAGAAATATTTATTTAATGTAGTTCGATCAAAATACCATAAAAACACCTTGATATAAAAACACCTTGATATGAGCGCTTTCGTTTGGCTATGCCAAACTTTTTCAAATACAACTCATTACCCAAAAACACGTGAAATATATACGTTGCATTCCAATGACGTCATTTTAACCATAGATAACCGACATAGTTAACCATAACAGAAATTTATATTAATATTACCATGAAATGCAATGAAACTAAGACAGGGATGGATCGTGTACCAAAAAAGTAGCTTATATAATCTAACAAAAACCTAAACCATGTAATATATCGAAAACTAGAACTGTCTATTCTAAAAATAAAATACCTACAAATATACTGGAGTTTTAACAATGCTGACTTCTTTTGATCAAGAATAATTAAATAACTAAATAATTAATTTGTTATAATACCTTCTAACCTACCTCATTTAGTCACTATGATGAACTATTGTATGAACAGTGAAGTGATGTATAAAATACATATATTAATCATAATAAATTTAAAATAATATCGGTCCAAGAATTTCAAAATATATAATTATATAAGTATACAAATATATATAAAAAATATGTAAATATTTATAAAAATATAAAAATATAAATATATATACTCTCTTTAACAAAATATAAAGCTGAATATAAAATATTAAATTCATAATGTTATGGTAAATTTACAATTTAATAAATATACAACAAATTTATTTAATACTATAACAATCATGTGAATTATCAAGATATAAAATTTAAAAATACAATTTTTTTGAAATTTTGAAATGTGAAAGTATTTACTCACCAAATATATGTCTTATTATAACGCTAAAGTATATAAATTAACAGATGTTATTATTAGTTGTTATTTTTGTTTTTTTTTTATTTTTTACTATTTACTAATTAATCATCTATCTATGTAGAGTTTTTAATTTCAAAATACTACTTATAGAGACATGGCTGTTCATTCCTGGCCAATTGTTGGAATTTAATCTCAACTGCCATTCCAATTCGTGTTTTTCCAGAAGTGGTTGCCATGCACCCTCTCTAACATCAAGTTTGATTACATCTAAAACCACAAACTTAAAAGTATGTTCTGGAAAAAACATTACATGCTTTGCTAGGGCATTAAGATAATTTTGATCCCTTATTGCCCTAATATGTTCACCTATCCGCTCCTTGAATTTACGTTCAGTTTTTCCCACGTAGAACATGGGACAAAACTGACAGAGCGCACAGTATACTACTCTTTCAGCGTTGCAGCATGCTTTGTGATTTAATGTAACCTTATAATTATTAATAGTTAGTTTCAAAAACAAATTTACAATATTTACATCTACCACATCTGAAAGTTCTACCAATAGAACTGTTATTGTTACCTTCAAAAAGACTTTTTATATTTTTACCTTTTTTATATACTATCGTAGGTTTATCTTCCATAATACCATGTAATGTCATATCATTCTTAATTATTTGCCAGTTTTTATGCAAAATTTGTCTAATTATAGTGCTATGTACACTATAATTAGTGATGAATGCATTTCTAAAATTCTTTTGATTTTCCGTCACATTATTAATACTTAGTGTATTCACACTCTTTACATTACTTTCTGTGTCCAATAAACTTACAGATAGTCCTGAATATCCTGTATCACTATTTATATTAACTGCTGTGTGTTCAGGTATCGATTCAATATGTTTCAATAAGGGTTTATAAAATGAAATTGCCCGTTTATTAATAACTTCTCTCATGACTTCTTCTATCAAGAAGTCAGGGTATCCTCTATTTTTAAACATATCTGCTAATAATTGACATTCTAACATAAAATCTTCCCATACACTTACCATCCTTGCAGCCCTCACAAACTGGCCTTTAATCACAGCTTTTTTATGAGGGAAAGGATGGCAACTATTAAAATGTAAAAGTGTGTTGCTGTAAGTTTTTTTACGATAAATTTTCGTTTTATATGAATTATACACACTATCTATTTCTAACCATACGTCTAAATAAACTATATTTTGCAAATCGTAATTTACTGTAAATTTTAAGAAAGATGTTGTTTGGTTTAAATATTCTAAAAATTCATTTAAAACTTCACTGTTTCCAGTCCAAACGATAAAAATATCATCTAAAAAGCGGAGATAAAGTTTACAAAATTTTAAATAATCATAGAGTTAAAAACATGGTCATATTCCCATACATAGATCACTGTATTTGCATATAATCCACCGCAAGGCGACCCCATTGCCACACCTTCTTTTTGTATATAAATGTTCTTGTTGAAATATATAAAATTATTCTTAAGTACTATCTCCAACAATTGTTCATACAACTCAACTGAGTCATTGCTGGCACCCTTTCTTGTATAATAAGTACTAATACCTTCACTATGTGGTATAGATGAATAAAGATCTTTAACATCTATGGTTACCAGAAAATCTTCTTCATCGTATGTCAATGAATTTAAATTTTCTAAAAAGTGCCAAGAATCTTTTAAAAGGTGCGTTTCTAACTTTATATAATCTTTTAATTTATTGTCTATAAATTTAGCTATGGGGTAAGTAATGGACCCCTGTGCATCAACTATTACCCTAAAAGGGGGACTGGTGATGTTTTTGTGGATTTTTGGAACCCCGAAAATACTCGGGGTTCTTGGGTAATCCATGTTTAAATAATTAAACTCATCAGTAGTTAACGCCCCTTCAATAAATAAGTCATAAACAATACCCCTAATTTTTGTATATGCTATATTCTTTTCATTCATTGAACTGAGTGAATATGTGTCACTTTCTAATATAGTTAACATTTTTTGTATATAATCACTGTTGTTGAAGATCGTAATACCTCCGCCTTTATCAGGTTTTATAAATCTCACTGTATCAATATTAGATGTATAGATTAGTGTTTCATAATCTTGTTTCGACAAATTATATTTTATATGTTGATTAAATCCATTATAAGTCACATTGTTTATAGCTCTAAAATCTAATTCGCATGCTTTTTCAAATCTTTCAATTGTCGCATGTAACGGGGGGTTAAATGTACTGGACACATAACAAGGTCTAATTATACTGTCATTATTCCTAAACATTTGTGAAAAATTCAACTTCCTAGTATAAACCTTCAAATCAATAATGGTTTGCACCATATTCATTTTCCTACTAGGAACAAAATTTTGACCATATGACATTAATTCACCAATATTTGAATCAAAAGTCAAATCAGAGTAATTATAAACAGTAAAGTCCCCTCTGTTGTTTAGGTATAATTTAGGTCCATTCGAATTACAGTCATTTTCTAGCGACGTCCCCTCCATGGGCCCCTCTGTGGTTTCCCCCTCGAATTCTGTCCATCACTGTTCATTCTGTGCTGTTGAAATTGATTCACTTGAATATTGCCTTGTTGTCTTTGTTGGAGTCTCTCCGACCTCCGTAATGGCGGGAAGGAACTCTCCCCTAAAAAATCAGTTCCTTCTTCACAAAATTCATCTATAACGGAAGAAGTACCAGCATTCTCTGTTCTACTCAAATTGTTGTGATTATTGTTGCTATTAATGTTAATATTATTATTATTCAATTGTTTTCCCCATACTTGCACTTGTAGGTGGCTGGGGATATGCAAAACCTTCACTGTAGGCTAAAATGTCCCGGTCTAGTTTTTTTATCTTCCTTTCTTTTATGACTTTCACCTTTTCATCGATAGATTTAAATATACGGTGATAGTCATAATCATATTTACTAAAATTAATGTCCTCTTTTAATTTTTTGTCCAAGTCATTAGCTTTTTTAAACAGTTCATTTAAAATGCTGTTATTATCCTTGATGACAAGATTCATGTAATCAAAGCCAAACTTGTCGAATAATTTTAACAGTTCTAAATGTAAAGCAGAATTAGCTTGCATACCTGTGGGAAACCTCCACACCCGGAGGCCCTTGGGTACTATTTTTTTGTTTAAACATTCCAAAAAATAAAGATTATCCATTTGTAATTTTTTTATTTTTAGCAAAATATAATCAAGGTCAGCCAACTTGTCAGATGAGGATAAAGCAGTACCTGTCGTTAGGGTTCCTTCCAATTGAAACCCACTGGTGTTTAACATCCACTTTCCCAGTTCTTCCATATTTGAGTTGCCTGCATTTAAAAGTGGCGTTCTATTTTCCCCGCGTTGAACAACATTATCAGTAGTCTCTTCTCGAAATACATCCTCCGGTTCATCCTCGGTTATATCCACAAATGGATTAGGGTGTAATTTAGAACATTGCGTTAAAGAACGCTGTTCTATACGATCCATCCTGTCGTTGAGTGCATGCAGTAAACGTGAAATTGACGCTAGTGATATCTCCTCATTAGGTGCCGGTGACACCTCCTCAGTACTACCAGTCATGTCCATGTTCTAAAAGCAAACCAAACCAAGTACTCGCACAACGAAACCAAACAAAAGTCCAGAAACACGGTAAACTGGTAGCTGCTTTTCAAAGCAATGAAACTGAGTGTGAATGAAGAAATATTTATTTAACGTAGTTCGATCAAAATACCATAAAAACACCTTGATATAAAAACACCTTGATATGAGCGCTTTCGTTTGGCTATGCCAAACTTTTTCAAATACAACTCATTACCCAAAAACACGTGAAATATATACGTTGCATTCCAATGACGTCATTTTAACCATAGATAACCGACATAGTTAACCATAACAGAAATTTATATTAATATTACCATGAAATGGAATGAAACTAAGACAGGGATGGATCGTGTACCAAAAAAGTAGCTTATATAATCTAACAAAAACCTAAACCATGTAATATATCGAAAACTAGAACTGTCTATTCTAAAAATAAAATACCTACAAATATACTGGAGTTTTAACAATGCTGACTTCTTTTGATCAAGAATAATTAAATAACTAAATAATTCAATCATTACAAATCATTTACATATACTCAGACTCATATTTGTGTTTAAATATTTTTCCCCTCTGCTAATGTGCATAATATTTCCATGTTCCCCTTTTTATCCCTTCCTCATGCAACATTCCTTGCTTACACACCAAACCATTGCTTATAACCTACCAGCATGGTGTTGCAGCCCTACACCAAGTCATTTATCCTCTATTCTTCCCATTGCCTACATACAGCAGTCTGTCAATTTTACTGTCCAACTCTTCCATACACTTGTTAATCCTATACCTCTGTATCCTATCATTTACAGGATGCCTGAAACACATCAGTGTCAAACGATGTCCTAAATACAGAATGACCTTTTAACTTCTAATGCCATTACACTAGGGTGACCCAACCACTGACCATGGTACCTACAGACCCATTAATCTCATTAGGCTCATTATGTAAAGCTATGCATTATCTCAGACCTCCTCAATCTGGAAATTGAAGATCTCTTAACCCTGGACCCTCATCAATTCAACTTTGTCAGAGGTTGGTCCTGCCTTTTAACCTCATTAATTTCTTTGAAAAAGTAACTAAAGAGGTGGATATCTGTTATACAGTGCACTTAACATACCTAGATCTGGCCAAGGCATTTGACACTATTCTCCCATGCAGGCATAACAACAGATTTGTAAGCCTGAATATAAATTCTTACTGTGTGTGGTGGATAGCTAAAATCACAAGTGCCACTTCTGAAAGCAAGAGAGTTACCAGTGGTGTACCACAGGGCTAATTTTTGGTATCAAGTTTGCCGACCTTCGGGACAGCACTCCCAGCCTGTGGTGAACTAAGTTTGCAGATGACTGTAAACTGGGTGTTGTTATTCAGTCTTCCACTGACTCACGAATGCTCCAGCATAGATTAGACCATGCTGACAAATGCTGCAAGGACAACGGACTCAAATTAAAAGTAAACAAAAAAAAAAAAAGTAAATGAGTAAATAAAGCATCTTAACTCCTTACTGTTTGATCACAATTTAAAAGTCTTCTACCTGGCTCATTTAGATTCCAAGGGCATCTCCACAAGATCCATAGTCATCTTAACTCCCCTTTACTTGTATCTTGTCAAACCCACAAGTGAATATAATACACCTCTGACACACATTTGTCTAAATAGCTCACTCATCTTGAGAAATGGTACAGTTGTCTAAAATCTTACCATAGCAGCAGATGTCCTTCTCTTCACTGCTGCAGTATTCTTCACTAAAGGGAACCCCTGCCAAGGGTAGCCCAACATACAGCCAGTATACCAAAACATTAGGATTTTAAGGACGTTGTACATTATACGTATGCTCCCTGCTCACTGCGTAGGGTATAAAGGTGATGTATGGAAGTACATACCTCAGAACTGTTTACCCCAGGAGGAACCAATAAAAGAATCACAGGCCTAAAGCAGATGCCCTACGCTGACCGCCTTAAAAAACTCCAGCTATACTCTGTCGCATATCGTCTACTCAGATGCGATCTCTGCTTAACATACAAGGCCATGTCAAACCCAGAGCTGTTGGACATGCTACACTTAAAGAAATCCCAATCCCTCAAAGCCACACGCTCCAGGGATCTAAACCTTGTCATCACAATAAACAAAACATGCTGGAGGGATAGGTTCCTGTCCCAGAGACTCCCCAGACTCTGGAATAGATTGCCCACACATGTCAAGCAGAGTGCCTCTTTGGCCCACTTCAAAAGGAACCTTGACGACTGGATGGGAAATTCACCCCAGGGATTACGTCAGTCACCCTGCTAGACAGGGGTCCAGGGAAGTAAATAGTGTGGGAAGAAATAACCAGGGAATTGTTATGGCTAGGCTTGTATAGGCCCTAGGGCTGATAGCCTAGTACCAACCTATGAACAGTCCAAGGACAGGAGAAGTACAAGCATCTAGAAGGAAAAAAGAAGAGAAAGGGGTTTAGGAGGGAGTGAATATCGCAACAGTGAAGAGGAGGACATCTACTGCTATGGTAAGATTTTACATAACTGTACAACGTCCTTCCATATCACTGTGCAGTATTCTTCACTAAAGGAAGAGTACAAAAGCTCAAGTAAAAACTTGGGATGAGGAAGGCCCAGAAGAACCCTCCAGAAAACCTTTCAGGATAGCTCTGGCATCCAGTTTGCATGCTTCATAAAGGTATGGACAGTGGACCAAGGAGCAGCTTCAGGTATGGAAGAGGTATCCAAGCCTTTCAAAAAAGCACCAGAGGAAGCCATAGCACTGGTGGAATGAACCTATACAGAAGCAGAAAGGCTCTTCCCATGAAAGGGGCAACAAAAAGAAATGGCCTTAGAGATCCATGAAGAAATGGTTTGCTTAGAAACAGCCAAACCTAGAGATCTAGGATAAAAAGAAACAAAAAGTTACTCAGTTGCGAATGGCCTTAGTCCTATTCGATTAATATCTGAGCTGTCCATGGAAATCCAAGGTGTGAAGAACCCTCTCAATAGCAGACCATGGAGAAGGAAATAAATGTAAGCAAATTAATAGACTGATTAAGAGACAATTCATTAACCACCTTGGACATAAAAGGAGGATTAGTACAAAGAGACACCCATGCCCTTATGAAAAACTTAAAAAGGAAGAAAAGTCATAAGGACTCAAGCTCAGACATCCTTTTAGCTGAAGTAAGAGCCAAAAGAAGAACAGTCTTCCATGTACAATTCTGCAAGGGAGGTGAAGCTGCAGACTCAAAAGGAGCCAGAGTCAATAATTCTTCAAGAGCAAAATTAAGGTCCCAGGAAGGAGGAACAGGTTTTCTGGGAGGCCTAATAGGAAGGACACCTTTAAGAAATTGTTTGACCTCAAACCTAGAAGCAAAGGAGGAGTCAAAGGCAGACGAGCAGAAATAGCAGAGATGTGAGCTGGGTCTATATAATTACATTGAAATGGCCACATTGTCAAATGGCATTTCATTGGAACAGCTGCTCATCAAATGCCCCCCCAGACCCCCTGTTAACTATATACATCAACTAAGACATTACACTACAATGCGGAAAGGGCAAATTTCATGGTCCCTACTGTAATGCGATCTCAGTCATAATAGTTGAAGAAATGCCTTTAGACAATGTGGCTGTTAGATGAAATGATAATGACCCAGTGAGTTTTAACTGGATAGGCCAACCCAGCATGGAGCAATTCACACAAATAAGACAGAACCAGAGAAATATCCACAGAAAGTGAATGGATTCTAGTTATGGGGCTAAGGCACCAGACAGAAAATCTGTGCTACTTAGACACACAAGATTTCCTGGGAGTGGGCTTCTGGCCTCTTTCAGAACCCGAAGCACATCCTCAGAAAAAAGGTGCCTAAAAGGGATCAAAACCCTATTACCCACAGTGTCAGTTGAAGAGTGGACAAGTGAGGACAGATGAGAGACCCCTTGCCTTGCGTGAGACTGCCCTTGGCTAGGTGCAGTAGAAGAGGGAACCAATGCTGTCTTTGCCAAAAGAGAGTCACCAGCAAGATTATGGGGGAGCCTTGCTCTATCTTAAGCAGGACCTTCAGTACGAGATGAAGTGAGGAAAGGTGTAAAGAAACATCCCCTCCCAAGAAAAAGATAGGACATCCAGCTTCCATGCTAGAGGATATGGGACTCTGGTGCAAAACAGAGTACACTGTCTGTTCAGAGGAGAGGCAAAAATATATAACAGAGGAGTGCACCACTAGTGGACAATATCCAAAAACACATCTCTGTGAAGCATCCACTCATGAGCCTGTGTATGGACCTGCTCAGAGAGTTTGACACAATGTTTTGTTCTGAAGGAATATAAACAACCTGAAGAGTCACCTGATATTGGACAACCAGACCCCAAACATGAAGAGCTAGTCTGGACAGAAGGAAGGACCATATACATTCCCCCCAACTTGCTTGTTGATGAACCACATCACTGTGGCATTGTCTGTAAAGATTTTGAGAGGCCCTAGAAGAGAGAGTATGAAAGACCTGAAGAGCAAGAGGGAGAGTCCTCCCTTTCCTGATGTTATGTTCTTCCTTCTGATGAATGGGCCTAAGACCCTAGACCCTGA
Organism: Protopterus annectens; assembly: GCF_019279795.1. Lineage (NCBI taxonomy): Eukaryota > Metazoa > Chordata > Ceratodontiformes > Protopteridae > Protopterus > Protopterus annectens. Next base: position 173,931,025 of record NC_056732.1, read on the forward strand.
GAGGGCCGAAAGAAACATCGACCCTGTGTCTGAAGAATCTAAAAAAAGTTCCTGAGAGGGGAATGGGCCTGAAAAGTAAGCAATGGGTTGACAGTCAACTGATGAATCCACTAGTGAAGCTCTAGCTTGAGGCATGGAAGAAGAGGGATTTGAAAGTCCAAAGGATGACAGTAATTGAGCCATACTCACTTTAGGAACGACAGTAGCTTCAAAAAGAAGAACCAGAACCAGGAAATGAAGACAAACTCTCAAAACAATATTCTCCCTGCATGGTTTGTATCCAAATGGCAGCAAAGAACAAACGACCCAAGAAAAAACGAATACTGATTTTATTAATTAAGCACTTTTGTTTCAATATATTAGAAACTTCAAATGAACTTTAGAGGCACAAGCAGAGCAAGGGACCACAATAATATGCCGTTCAAGTAATAATCAGTAAAAAAAAAAAAAAAAAAAAAAAAAAAAAAATGTATTGTCCTTCAATTTAAAACCACACATTAAAATAAGCGCTTTCGTCTCTGCTAATTCAAAGACTTCTTCAGATACCATATCAAACAGCAAATAACTTTTTATATAGTCTTACTCAATTGTATAATCAGATATACGTCCCCTATTTTGCACAACAGGCCAACCAGCAGTCCCAGATAATTACATATACATGTAATAGTAAAATACATAGATGCATCCCAAATCTTAATTACATGTATAACACTGTAAAATATAAAAATAAATGAATTAGCAGAGACAAAAGCACTTATTTTAATGTGTGGTTTTAAACTGAAGGACAATAAACTTTTTTTTTTTTTTTTTTTTACTGATTATAACTTGAACAGCATATTATTGTAGTTCCTTGCTCTGTTTGTGCCTCTAACGTTCATTTAGTTTGACTGTTCATGGTTTTGTGGTGCAGTATTATGTCTTCGGGCACTGAAGAGGGGGACTCACTTATGCTGTTTACTCAGTCAACAGATCGCTTATTGCATTGAATACCTCTCTAGAACGGCTTTCCCAACGCCTTGGACATTTAGAGAGAGGCCTGGTCTTCTGTTCAATATGCTTCCTTAACTGAACAGGAAGCAAATGCCTCTGCACAAGGACATAATTTGGCTCAGGGATTGCTGCAAGAGCAGCCAACAGACTTAAATGTGTTAAACAGTGGTTTTTAAACACAAAATGACTTTGGTTCTCGTTCTTTTCACCTGAGGGGATTAAATCCAATAACCAGAGACGAGCGACACCTTTGAATCAGAATGCGAATGAAAACCGCAATAGCACCACTATAATAAATGAGGAGATTGTTTTAAATGAATGGCTGAATCTAAATCCTTCGCTTGGGTTCCCGGACTCTCGCATGACTAAGTAATGGCAGCTATGTTGACAAACTGCAAAAGTTTGACAGTTTGCTTCTTAAAATGAAGAAGCTCCATCTAGAAAATATTTATTTTAAAGAATGCTTAAAACAAGAGATAGTACTCAAAGGCCTAAGGATGTGGTGGTTCCCCACAGGACTAAATGCAAATTCACCCTTTCATAAGAAAAGTACAGTTGTAGATGTTTGAGTGTATTCACTGTTGCAGTCATTACATTCGGGTAATCTGCTGGCAGGTTGCCCTCAGTCGGCCTGATCAACAAAGTCTTGAGTCCAGCGTTGGTTGCTGTCACTTCTTCCATGACGTCAGGGGTTTAAAAAAACATGCAGCAGACGCCATTACATCAGTTTTTCTTGCCCCAGATATAAGGTGCCACCCCCAAATGGGGAGCAAAAAAAGAAAAAAAATATATATATATATATATATATATATATATATATATATATATATATATATATATATATATATAAAATTTAAAACACAAAAAATATACCTCCAAAAAAAAAGCAAATACATCAACAAGGCTTTTAAGCATAGTAAAAGAAAGCAGAGGTATACTAAGAGAAAAACAGGGGGCTGGAGGGTGGGTAACCAGGACTGCAACAAAGAATACACTCTAACATCTACATTTATGGTAAGTGTACACAACTGTACTATGTTCTTCATGTTTCACTGTTGCAGTCATTACATTTGGGTAGATTCCCAGAGCTAAGGTTGGGAGGATGGATTTATACAGCATTAGGACCAGCTATAAGATCCTGCAGGACAGCAGTGACAAACTCAGCTCTGGATTTAGAGAAGAAAGATAAGTGGTAATGCTTGGTGAACGTATGAACTGAGCTACAGGTATGTATGAACTGAGCTACAGGTAGCAGCTTCTAGAATGTCTCTGGTAGGAACACCTCTGAGAAAGGCAGTAGAAGTAGATGCAGCCATGGTGGAATGAGATCTGATCCCCTGGGGGATAGTTTTACCATGGTGCATATGGCAGAAACGAATACAATGGCTTATCCATTTGGAAATAGTCTGCGTTGAAATAGCCTTTCCCTCTGCCCCTGCAGCAAATGCCACCAGTAGTTGTTCAGAATTTCTTAGAGATTTTGTCCTGTTTAAGTAAAATCTAAGTTGTCTGTGTACATTCAAGGAATGCAGAATTCGCTCCCCCTTGTTATGTGGCTTGGGAAAGAAAGCTGGCAAAAAAATGGTCTGATTAAGAGCCACACTGGATACCACCTTAGGCATGAAGGATGGATTGGTCTTGAGAGACACCCTGTCCGCATGAAAAATAATGAAAGGCTCCACTGCCATAAGAGCCTGTAATTCAGAAATCCTTCTAGCTGAAGTGACTGCTAAAAGGAAAGCTGTTTTCCAGGAGAGAAATGTTAAGTCTGCAGTAGCAGCTAGCTCGAACGGAGGGAGAGTGAGTTTTTCCAATACAAAATTGAGGTCCCAGGTAGGGGTTAGAGCTCTCCTGGGTGGTCTTAAATTTTTGGCCCCTCTGAGATACTGCTTTAGCAGAGGATGAGAGAAGAGGGGAGGTTCTGTGTTGTAATGAGCTGAAATGGCAGAGGCATGGATTTTTATGGAAAAAAAGGACAGGCCCTTGTGAAGCATCTCAGTTAAGTATTGTAAAATCTGAGGAATATTGGGAGCTGCTGTGCTTATTCCTTGTGATTGGTTCCAGGCACAGAATCTTTTCCATTTGTCGGCATAAGATTTTCTAGTACTAGGCATTCTCGCCTCCAAAATAACATCCATCACAGGTTTGCTGAGGGATGCTAAAGGTGAATTTAGGTGATTAGCCATGCTGCAAGATTCAAAGTTTGAAGCTGAGTGTGCAGAATTTGGTTGTTCTGCTGAGACAGTAAGTAAGGGGGTCTGTGGCAGGTGCCACGGTGGAAGGTGTGACACTGCGCAGGAGTGGGTACCAGTGTTGGCGAGGTCACTCTGGAGCAATCAGAATCATTTTTGGTTTGTCCTGTTTGACTTTTAGTAGAACTTTGGAGAGCAGAGGCAGAGGGGGAAAAGCATAGAATGACAGGTTTTTCCAGCTGAATGATACAGCATCCACTTTCCAAGCTTTTTTGTGATGTTCTTGTGCAAAATTTGTCCAACTGACAGTTCTGGGGTGAGGCAAAAAGATCTATGTCTGGACTCCCCCCATTTGCGTGTCAACATGTTGAAAATCCGTGGTTTCAGTTTCCATTCGTGTGGGTCCATGAGATTTCTGCCTCGTTCGTCTGCCAAAGTATTCAGCTTTCCTGGCAGGAATTGAGCTTGTAGTTGTATTTGGTAGGTCAAGGCCATGTTCCACAATGCCATGTCTAGTCTGCATAGGGGGTAGGAATGTGTACCCCCCTGCTTGTTTGTCTTTATTATTAATTGTCCTGGATGAAGGTAGTCCTTGAAGGTTGTCAGTGCATTCTGTACAGCTAGCATCTCTTTCTGATTGATATGAAGGTGTATTTGATTTGGGCTCCATCTGCCCTGAATGCACTTCCCTGCCAGATGAGCCCCACAAGCATAGTCTGATGTGTCTGTAGATGGGGTTTGGGTGGCAGGGGGCGGAGTGAATGGCAGTCCCTTGTTTTGGTGGCAGGTCTCTGCCCACTATAGGAACTCTAGTTTCAGGCAAGGTATGATAGGAATCATTGTTTCCAGACTGTGACAATGCTGACTCCATAAACTTTTTAAGTACCACTGAAGTTTCCTCATATGCAGTCTTGCATATGGAATTAGAAGAATGCAGGAGGCCATGAACCCCAAGGCTTGCAGAATTTGTCTTGCAGATAACTGGGTTTTTGTGGCCACCTGTTTGAAGTAAGTCACCAATTGAATTTGCTTTTCTGGCATTAGGTAAGTCATCTGGGCAGTTGTATTCAAGCTTGCACCCAGTAATGTAATTTTTTTGAGAGGGTACCAGTTGTGATTTATTTTTGTTTATTGTGTACCCTAGACAAGTTAGAACCCTTTTTACAAATGCCAGATGCTTTAGAAGAATGTCCTTGTTTTCTGCCTAAATTAGACAATCGTCCAGGTATGGATATATTTGAATACTTTTTTGCCTGCAAAATCCAATTACTGTAGCCAGGCACTTTGTGAAGACCCTGGGTGCAGTAGATAAGCCAAAGGGCAGTGCAGAGAACTGGTAATGCAAATAGCCTGCTTTGAATCAGAGGTACCTTCTGCAAGATTCCTTGATTGGGATATGCAGGTAAGCCTCTTTTGAGTCTAGAGTTACCAATCAGGCATCTTTGCCTAGCATAGGAAGTAACTGTTGAAGAGTCAGCATCTTGAATTTTGGAATGTCTAAAAATGTGTTTAGAGTAGATAAGTCTAGAACTGGACGCCATGAATTTGTCTTTTCTGGGTACCAGGAATGGTCTTGAATAGAAACCTTGTCCCTTTTCCTCTTCTGGTGCTGCTTGAATAGTCCCCATGTTCATGAGGGACAGAACTTGTTTCTGGGCCTCTGCCCACTGATTTGGGTGCAGGTCTGGCCATCCACTTGGGATTGGCAACGTGTGGAAATGAAATCTGTATCCCTGGGATACTATATTTAAAACCCATTTGTCCTGGGTTATAAGTTGCCAGTTTCTTGCATGAAGTGCCAGCTTTCCCCCCAAAGGGGCGGCTAAAAGATAAGTGCTTGGTGAGTGTAGAGGGAAGTCACTGAGACTGTTTACCATACGGAGGTGCCTTCTTAGTTCCAGATTTGGAGGTGAAGGCACCCCATTGTTTTGTTCTAAAGGTCCCTTGTGACTGAAACCTGGAGCCTTTGGAATGTCTGGGTTTGACTTGAGTGGCTCTCGAAGGAACTGGAAAGGACCAGTTCTTAGTAGGCCAGTGCCTACTAAATCTTGGAGGTTGCACTTGTAAGCAATCTTTCACAGTTTGCATAGATTTAGCTTTATCTTCCATCTTTTTTAAAACTTCTTTAGCCTTATTACCAAAAAGACAGTTCTGTTGTAAAGGAGCATCTTACAATTTTGCTTTAACATGATCAGGCAGAGTTCGTTTTTTGAGCCAAGCATGCCTTCTTAACACAGACTCAGTTACAGCAGCCCTGCAGGAGGCCTCCAAAGAATCAAAACCACATTGCAAAGTATGCTTTCCAAATTGTTCAGCTGAAAGCAATAAATCCTGTAAATCTTTATTTTCCACACAGTCAGAAATTAACATCATTTTCTGTTTAAACAGTCCCATAATATGCTGTTGATATTTAAGCATATGAAATTGACAGTTTAAAGCCCTGATTGCCAAGGTTGCAGAGGTGTAAACCTTCTTACCCCATCTATCCAGCGCCCTGGAATCTCCATCAGAAGGGGTAGGATTTTTAGTAGTAGATGCCTTAATGCCCTTGGGACCCTGAGAAATGGTTTCAGGATCTGCAATACGATTTTTGAAAAGGAATTTGTGGGAGTCAGGAACCCTATAGTATCTGTCTGGCTTACAAGGAGCCGGAGGCAAAGAATCAGGAGCCATACTAGATTCTGAAAAAACATCAACAACAATGTCAAGAACAGGAGATATAGCCAAAGGCCTATGCTGAGGAAGAAGAAGAAAATCCCTAAGTCTCTTTTTAGATTCAAAGAAATCCTGACTTTCCCAGTGGAAATGTTCCCTTAAGGTATGTAAAGTTTACCCAAAAGAAAAGACGTCAGGGGGAGAAGCAGAAGGAATGGAATCTTCTGCATCAAAGTCCTCATACGTAGGTAGAGACAAATCTTGTTCATTAGAAGAGTCAGAAGAAATAGAATCCTGTTCAGAAGATTCATAATCAATGTCTTGCCTATGCCTCTTCGAAGGAGGGGGTTCGCTACCCCTGATCAGAGTAATTAAATCTTCAGCCATTTTGATCATTTGTTTTTTAGGCACAGGGGCATGCACATGTGGCCCAGGTGTCGGTTTTTTAGACAGATTTAGATTTTGGCCTTAGTTCTGAAGATGGTGTCGGTCTAATATACAAATCTGCAGGCCTGAAAACACTCTCAGAAGCCGGTGCCTGCACAGTGGCTCCGGACCCATCTAAGGTAGAGACATCCGCAGGTTCCATAATTGAAGCATCTCACGGCATACCGTTCTCCGAATGGGTCTCAGTAGAGGCCTGTGAATCAGAAGTAGCGGGTATCAGGGGCTGCGAAAGCACCTCACTGAGTACCGGTGAACTGGCGACTGGCTTACGAGAAGCGTCATCGTCAGTTTTGGATCTCAACAGTCTGTCTCTATCATTTTCTTTGTGTTTTTTAGGTATTCCGGTAGTCGGATTGCTAAACAACAACATTTCTGGATAATTAAATCGTGAGCCAAAATATTTAGAAGTAAAAATATACCGACGTTTAATAGTGCGTTGATTAAATTTCGCACAAAACGGACAGCAAGATACGTTGTGGTCAGGGCCTAGGCAAGGAATACAGTACAAATGAAAATCCTTATGAGGTATTTGCTTCCCACAAGTAACGCATTATTAACTTTTACTGACATCGGTAAGGAGCAAGAAAAAGTTTCCCCAACGGGGTACTTAGCTTTTAGTTGAAAATTTTGGTTCTGAAACTCGAAAATGAAAATTTCAGGAGTCGGCCAACCAGCACTTGCGAACTGCTTCTGCTTCGGGCACCGCACAGCAAGAAAGACTGATGTAATGGCATCAGCTGCATGTTTTATACCCCGGACTACCTGACGTCATGGAAGAAGGGACAGCAACCAATACAGGACCCAAGACTTTGTTAATCAGGCCGACTGAGGGCACCCTGCCAGCAGATTACCCAAACGTAATGACTGCAACAGTGAAAAAAGAAGAAGATATAATTGCTATGTCTGACCGCCACAGATGTGAATATATGGAGATGGTGGTCAAATATAACCACTGGGACAGTGACGCCTTATCAAAAGAGGCATGTGACTTGGACAAAGACATTAATGATGAAGTTCATGCGGTTAATGTTTATGATTATAATCGTATTTTTAGAAGTATAGAGAATCAAATCATAGCATTAAGAACCGGAAAATCAGGAAAATTGATAGGGATAGGGCAGAATACGATTCTAATTCTGCCTACCCAGATCCACCGAAGTCTCAGAGTTGGGGTAATAGTTTTAGCAATCAAGTAAGAGTGCAGACATATGAAACAGATTTTTTTTTATAACAAGAAGAATTCCTACCCCAGAGGTGATCCGAATGCCTCAGGGAAAGGAACAACCAGGGGAATTCCCAACAAATGAATTCCCAAATGTTTTGGGGGAGAGGGGGGGGCAACCCCAATCCCAGGGGGAACATGAGAGGCGGCCCGAGACACAACACATGAGGCCAGAGACAGTTGATCTGATAGCCCCAATAAGTTACCCCTGTATTCATTTGAACTCAAAAGATTACTTCAAAGTGTTTCTTCTTTGTATACTGCTCAGGTTACATGTGATTTATTAGCTAGAGGCATGTCTTTTGTTCCAGCAAAACCCATGGATGTGAGTAACATCATAGTTTATTTAAAACTGTTTGTTAGGAAGCTAAATTTAAGTATTATGTTACATAATGTGGAATACACCAGAACCCCACTGTATATATTCAGCACTTATAACCCCCCACTTCACCCATATTTGCAGTTGTTCGAAAACTTGTGTAAATTAGATTTTCGAAATTTGGGTGTGAGAAAGTTTAACAACAATATACATATGTCCAAGGATGAATATAATCGTTTGCAGGAGCTGAAAACTAACAGTGGGTGAGAATTATAAAACCCGATAAGGGTGGAGGTTATAGTGATTATGGACGTAAAGTTGTATAATGAAAAGATGAGAAAGATACTAAATGGTACAACTTATAAAAAAGTTTCACTAAATGAGTTAAATGGAGCTTACAGAAAGGTTAGAGGTGAACTTAATGATTTATTTATTGAAGGAAGTATAACCATTGATGAGCTTAACTACATGAATGTTACCAACCCAAAAATACCCATCATTCTTGGCTTGCCGAAAATTCATAAAGATCTTAATGACCCCCCCCCCCCAATGAGACCCATATGTTGATGGTCAAAGATCCATTACACAACCAATTGCCACATGTTTAGATATAAAATTAAAAGATACTAGCAGGTGAAACCCACCTATGTAGAGACTCATGGGATTTTTTGAAAAGAATAAATAGGCTTGACTATATTAACACAGGTGTGTTTATAACCATCTGTATTAAATATCTATATACTGTCATACCACATAAGTTAGGTATTGAATAGTTTTGTGACTAGCTTTTAGAGAAGGGAATAACCTAAAGCAAGGTTAATGTATATGAACAACTGCTTGAGATAGTTTTGTACAATAATTTTATTTTATTTGACAATGAGTTTTTTCTACAGGTAGAAGGTGTGTCTATGGGTTCGACATGTGGGGGGTTTTATATGCTACTGTGGTTATGCTCCAATGGGAAAACAAATTTTTGCTAAAATCTCCTTATTTTTCATTTTGTGTTATATGCAGTTTTTGGATGATATTTTTATTTTTTGGACAGGGTCTTCTGAAATGATCCATGAGTTTTTAGACTATGTGAACTCAACAATATTCTTGAAGTTTACACACAGCACTGGCATTGAAGAAATTTCATATTTAGATGTTAGACTAGTGAAAGATAGACAATACAATGTGTTCAAATCAGAGATTTTTAGGAAATCTACATTCTCCAACAGTTATTTACATTATGGAAGTTCCCACCCTTACAAACAAAAGACAGCTGTGGTAAAAGGGCAGTTTGTAAGGGTTGCACGTATGGTTACACTCTGACAGCTTCCTAAATGAATGTGACAAGTTGAAGGAAATGTTCATTTGTAGGGGATACCCTTTCAGTTTAGTGAATGAGGTCATGCTGGAAGTAATAAATATATGGGAAAGGGGACATTTTCTACCCCTACTAAACCAACAAGAACTGAATGCTATTGTTAATAGACACTAACCTCAATACTGAACCCATAGTAAATTCCACTGTTCTCAACGATGTCAGCCCCAATAACCTGCATGATGTGGAATCGGAAATACAAGATCATTTTAATACTGCATTTGTGACCACTTTTAACAGTTCTAGTAGGAGCATAGTAGATATAATCTCTAAGAACTGGATGGTGGTGGTTAATAATAGGGACAGAGAATTTGTGGGAGAGAAACCCAGTATTGTCTATAGAAAGGGCAAATGTTTAAAAACCATCTTGGAAATAATTTCAAAGGGAATCCTAAGTGGTAGTATGAGTAAGTGTGGTAGTTGCAATTCTTGCCCATACATTAAGGAGGGTTCTAGTTTTAATGTAAATAAATAAATATAAAGTTAAATCAGAAGTGTTCCTGTAATACTGAAAAAGTAGTGTACTGTGCATTTTGCTCAAAATGCCCCTGTTTTTATATTGGAAAGACAGAGAGGAAATTTAAGAATCATATATACGAACACCTCAGAGATAAAAAGAATAAAAACGACAAAAATGCATTGACAAAGCATTGTATGGAATTTGTAGACCATACTTTTAAACTTGCTATTATTGAAGTTCTTAACCTTGATAAAAGGGGTGGTCCATGGTCACTAATACTAGAAAAACATGAGCCTTTATGGCAGCATAGAATAAATGCCATACAGTGCCGGGTCTTAATGATTCATTCTCTTTGTCATGCTTTTTAAAATTGAAAGCCGTAGATAGATGAGTTTTTTCTGTATTCCATCATTGATGTGGACATAATATGTTATTATGGGTTAGATTTAAAGTTTTTTTTATTTTTTATGTTTTTATGTCATTTTACCAAGATTTTTGGGGGTATGGTAATGAAAAATAATTTATTTTATTTTTACATTTTACAGTGTTATACTTCTAATTAAGATTTGTGATGCATCTATGTATTTTACTATTACATGGATATGTAATTATCTGGGATGGCTGGTTGGCTTGTTGTGCAAAATAGGGGACGTACACCTGATTATACAATTGAATAAGACTATATAAAAACTTATTTGCTGTTTGATATGGTATCTGAAGAAGTCTCTGAATTAGCAGAGATGAAAGCGTTTATTTTAATGTGTGGTTTTAAACTGAAGGACAAGAAACTTGTGGTCCCTTGCTCTGCTTGTGCCTCAAGTTAATTTTGTGTGACTGTTCGTGGCTTTTTGGTACATTAGAAACTCCTTCAGAGCCACTGTAGCTTTCGCATACAGAGTCTGACTAGAGGCAGCACAGGAATGGTTGAATTCATGAATTCCAGAGCCCTTAAAAATTCTGACTGTAAATCAGACCTTACGAAGAAGGGACTGAAGAAGGGCAATTAGAGTAAGTGTCTTGAGTGGTGGCACGGAAGTGAGCAGAGGAATGGTCTGGAGCATGCAACCTAGGAAAAAACATGATCCTGAGAAGAAGTTGTGAAGGATATGGGGAAATTTATTGTAAAACCATAGGATTTGCAAGAGGCAAACAGCACAGTGAATGGGCTGAAGCAAGGTCGCTGAGGAGAAAGCCTGAAAGAACAGGTCTATCCAGGTAAGATTTGTATCCCCCTCATCCTGCAAAACACAATCAGAGAAGCGAGGCATTGGGTGAAAACCTTTGGGGCAGTACAAACACCAAAGGGCAAAGCAGAGAACTGAAAATGCAAGGAAGAAACAGAGAAACACAAATTTCCTGAAATGGGGATGAATAGGGATGTGAAAATAAGCATCCTTGAGATCCAGGGAGACCAGGAAAGCCTTTGGAAGAAGTAAAAGAAACTGGAGGGACAGCATCTGAAAGGTGTTGAGCTGAGAAAGGTCTAAAATGGGTCCCCAGCTAGCTTCTTTTCTGGGAGCCAAAACATTCTGGAATAAAACCCCTTCCCCTCCTGGGAAGTGGGAACAGCCTGGAAGAGTGCCTTGAGACAAAAAGCTCTGAAGCACATCCGAAAAGAAAGGCAGCTGTTCCTTGGGAGGTTGGGGAATGCCTAGAAAATGGCTGTATTTTCACACCATGAAGTATCCCTGATAGATGATGGACAGAACCTAAGAATCTTTAGTGATCCATAACTAATTGGGAAGGGCAGGGAAAGACAAAAAGATAAAGGGACCGGACTTAGAAAGGAAGGAAGCAGGTAGTCAGACAGAACCAGCCTTACTTGAAAAAGGAGGTTTCTGAATAGTAGCAGTCTGAGTAGACATAGCAGAAGGAGCCCATCTAGAACACTTCCTACCTTCGGGAGGAGGGCGAGACTGCTTACTAACAAAAGCAGGCTTACGGGGATAATTCCTCTGAAGTTCAGTAACAGGAGAAACACAAAAATGCTTCAATTCCTGCAAAGCCTTGCCCTTGTCTTGCAGAGACTTAAAAGGTTCAGCAGCTGCAGAATCAAAGAGATTTGTATCATCAAGGGGAGCATCCAACAATTTAGCCTTAATATCATCAGGCAAAGGCTGGAAGTGAAGCAAAGAGTAACGTCTCAACACAAAACCAAAAACAGCAGCTCTTGAGGAAGCATCAGCTGCATCATAACTAAATTTAATGGAATGGCGAGCCATTTGGAAAGAGCAGCCCAACAAAGAGAGGACTGAAACCTTCCCTGCAGAGTCAGGAAGGTCATAAACAACCTGAGAAAGAAGAGCTAAGACATACCTGGTCATTTGGGTCTGACAATTAATAGCCCAAAAGGCCAGGGTAGCAGCAGTATACACCTTTTTACCCAGCCATTCCATGGTGCTACTTTCCTTGTAGGAAGCAATTTAGTAGAAAGCAAGAGCTTAGAAGGTTTGTCAGAGGAGACGCACAGCAGAGGGGTCACCAGCAGGACATCAGCAAAGAAACTTAAATTCACCAGGCACCTTATAAAACCTGTCAGGCTTTTTATGTGCTGGAGGTTGAGAATCAGGAGCCTGGGAAAACAATGAAAAGGTGTCCAAGCAGGGCATCCGAGACCGGAGGAATTAAAGTGAGTTTGAGGGAATCCATCTGGAAGAGTTCTTAACACCTTTTCTGGATGTCAGAAACCTGAGAACAATCCCATTTAAAGAATTCCATCATACAAGAGAGAGTATCGTCAGAAGAGAGAGTTCCTCAAAGGGAGAATCTGGCTAACTGAATTTTCCTCCTCAGACCCACAGTCCAGTGGAAAAAGAATTTGAGAGAAGTATGCAAAGGACTCTTTCCTCGAGTCTAAGTCTTCATCAGAAGATTCCAGCTCCACAGATCTCTTAAGTAGACTAGATGTCTCAGGGGAAGCAGGGACAGAAACGCCCTGGGGAGGGTTTTCAAGGTCATGAGTGCATTAAGCAACCCCTGTGTAAAATCCTGCCATTCACATTGGGGATCTTTGGGAGCAGGGTGCTTGGCTTTCTGCTGCTTCTTCAGAGGGACATCAGGCCTAAAGACCATACAAGGTTTGGACCCTTGCCGACAATCAATGTAGTGGGAATCTTATTCAGAGCAAGAATCTGAAGAAAGTACAGTTGTGTACCTACCATAAATGTAGATGTTCGAGTGTATTCACTGTTGCAGTCATTACAATTGGGTTATCCTGCTGGCAGGCTACCCGCAGTCGACCTGAGTTCCAAAGTCTAGGTCCGGCGTCAGTTGCTGTCACCTCCTCCCTGACGTCAGTGTGCCAGGGGTATAAAAGATGCAGTCGATGCCACTTTCTTCAGTTTTTCTTGCCCCAGATGTCAGGTGCCCCTAAAATGGTAGGCTAAATAATGCCAATAAGCATGCATACACAAAAAAACAACTTTTCCTTCATCTACAAGCAAATACACCACATAGGTTGTATAGAATAGAGAAGTACAGATAAGTCCCAGCAAGGAAAAGGGGGATGGTGGGTGGGTAACCTGGACTGCAACAGTGAATACACTTGAACATCTACATTAATGGTAGGTACACAACTGTACTATGTTCATCATGTTTCACTGTTGCAGTCATTACAATTGGGTTGAATCCCAAAGCTAAGGATGGGAGGCTGGTGCTAAATAGGATTAGGAGAGGCTATCAGGCCCTGCAGAACTGCAGTGGCAAAGCCTGCCCTGGATTTAGAGTAGAGAGGTAAGTGATAGTGCTTTGTAAAAGTATGCACTGAACTCCAAGTTGCAGCCTCTAAGATGTCTTTGGTTGGTACTCCTCTGAGTAAGGCTGTTGAAGTGGCTGCTGCTCTGGTTGAATGTGGCCTAATGCCCTTAGGCACTGATTTGCCATGCTGTGAATAGCAGAAATGAATGCAGTGGCCTATCCACTTTGAAACAGTCTGCTTTGAGATGGGCTTTCCTTGTGATCCTGCAGCATATGCCACTAGAAGTTGTTCAGTCTTTCTGAAAGCTTTGGTTCTGTCCAAGTAGAAGCGTAGCTGCCTGTGAATATCCAAAGAATGCAGAAGTCTCTCATCCTTATTCTGTGGGTTTGGGTAACAGGTAGGCAAATGAATTGTTTGGTTAAGGGCCACACTGGATACCACCTTAGGCATAAATGTAGGGTTGTCCTCAGAGAAAAAGTACAGTTTTGTACCTACCATAAATGTAGATGTCCGAGAGGTATGCATCTGCAGTCCTAACAAATGGGTTGTCCTGGCCTCAGGCAGCCCTTCGGTCGGCCGGATTCCAAAGTCTGGGTCTGGCCTCGGCTGATGTCGCACTTCACCCGACGTCATAGCTGCAGTTCTTCGGGTATAAAGGTATCAGCCGACACCATTTTCCTCAGTGTTTCTTGCCCCAGATGCCAGGTGCCCTCTAGGAAGGCTAAATTTGGAGAAATGCAAATGTTTCCAAACAATAGAGAGCAAATAGAAAAGAACATGTATATACATATATACAAACAAATACACCATAATAGATTCCCCCAGCTAGCTACAAGATGGGCAAATACCCTAGGAGTACCACAGAGGGGAAGGAGGGTGGGTAATCCTGACTGCAGATGCATACCTCTCGGACATCTACATTTATGGTAGGTACAAAACTGTACTATGTCCTTCAAGGATGCATCTGCAGTCCTAACAAATGGGTAGAATACCATAGCCAAACTGGGGGAGGAGGCACTAAGGAGGCACTAAGAGTTTATGGTGTAGTTAAGATCCTTGCAAAACAGCAGTGGCAAAACCTGCTCGGGATCTGGAGTATAAAGGTAGATTATAATGCTTGGCAAATGTATGCACGGAGCTCCAAGTAGCAGCCTCTAAAATGTCTTTGGTAGCCACTCCTCGTAAGAAAGCTGTAGTAGTGGCTGTAGCCCTTGTGGAATGAGGTCTGATGTTTTCTGGAGTTGCCTTTCCATGAAAAGAGTAACAAAATCTAATGCAATTTCCTATCCATTTTGAGATTGTTTGTTTTGAAATTGCTTTTCCTTCCATTCCTGTTGCATATGCTACCAGAAGCTGGTCAGTTTTTCTATTGTTCTTGGTTCTGTCCAGGTAGTAGCGCAATTGTCTGTGTACATCCAAGGTATGCAGCAATCTTTCCCCCCCTGTTCTGTGGGTTGGGGAAGAATGTTGGTAGGTGAATTGCTTGGTTTAATGATACCCTGGAGACCACCTTTGGCATAAAGGTAGGATTAGTTCTCATGGACACTCTATCCTGATGGAAGATAAGGAAGGGCTGTACTGCCATTAATGCCTGTAATTCAGAAACCCTTCTAGCTGAAGTGATTGCAAGCAGGAATGCAGTCTTCCAAGATAAGTACTGTAAATCTGCTGTTGCTGCTGGTTCAAAAGGGGGGGGGTGTCAACTTCTCTAACACAAAGTTCAAGTCCCATGTAGGCAATGGTGGTTTCCTTGGTGGCTTTACATTTTTAATTCCTCTGAGAAACTGCCTGAGTAGAGGTTGAGAAAAGACTGGAGGATCCATGTTGTATTCTGCTGAAATTGCTGATGCATGAATCTTAATGGAGGAGTAAGACAGACCATTGTGGAAAAGCTCTAAGTATTCCAGGATGTTAGCTATGTTTGCCAATGATGCATCTACTCCTTTTGTTGCACTCCAAATGAGGTATCTTTTCCATTTTGCTGAATAAGTTTTCGTTGTTGAGGGTCTGCGAGCCTCCAAGATAATGTCTTTAACCCTTTGAGATAAATCTGGGTTATTTTTCCTTATGTAATGTTCCAAGCAGCTAGCTGCAGTGTTTTCAAGTTCGGATGCAGGATTTTGAAGTTGTTCTGTGTTAGCAGTAGAGGTAGTAGGGGTAGAGGCCATGCGTGTTCCCGGGACATACTCCTCAGTAGCGGGTACCAATGTTGCCTCGGCCAATCTGGAGCTATCAAGATGATCCTCGGGTGATCTTCTTTGATCTTCAGTAGCACTTTGTGCATCAAAGGAAGAGGTGGGAATGCATATGCTGTCAGGTTTTCCCAATTGAAGGATAGGGAGTCCACCTTCCAAGCAAGTGGGTGGTATGTCCTTGTGCAGAATTTTTCAATTGGTGGTTGTGTGGGGATGCGAACAGGTCTATTTCTGGCAGTCCCCATTTCCTTGTGATGGTTTTGAAGATGTCTGGATGCAGCATCCATTCGTGGGCATCCGTGGTGGTTCTGCTTAAGATGTCTGCTAGTATATTTTCTTTTCCTGGCACGAATATGGCTTGGAGCTGAATGTTGAGGCTCAGGGCCACATTCCAGAGGTCCATTGCCATCCGGCATAGAGGATATGAATGTGTGCCTCCCTGTTGGTTGATGTACCACATAACTGTGGTGTTGTCCGTCCTTATCAGCAAATGACCCTGTTGCAGAAATGGTCTGAATGTCTGGATTGCCTGTTTTACTGCCAGCATCTCCTTTTGATTTATGTGTAGGTTCATCTGGTCTGGAGTCCATAAGCCTTGTATGCACTTGTCCACCATGTGTGCCCCCCAACCGAGGTCTGAGGCGTCCGTGGTGATAGTCTGGCTTGGGTGAGGCCTGTGGAAGGGCAGTCCTTTGTTCAATTGACAGGCCTGGGCCCACCACTGGAATTCTTGCTTCAGGCATGGAATTATTGGAATTTTGGTTTCTAGGCTGTGCTTGTGCTGAGACCATAAATTCCTCAGGTACCATTGCAACTTCCTCATATGTAGTCTGGCATGTGGAATTAATATTATGCAGGATGCCATGTAACCCAGGGCTTGCAGGATTTTCCTTGCTGTAAGCTGGTTCTGCGTTGTTAATGCCATGAAATAGAGTGGTAGCTGCTTCTGTTTTTCTGCTGTGAGGAATGCCATCTGGTTTGATGTGTCCAGTTCTGCACCCAGGAAGGTTATCCTTTGGGATGGTATCAGCCTTGACTTTTTTGTGTTGACTGTGTATCCCAGGGCTTGCAGCAGGTGAATAACCTTTTTCAAATCTTTTGTTAATTTGTCTTTGCTGTCCGCTTGCAACAGGCAGTCGTCCAGGTATGGATAAATTTGAATTCCCTGAAGCCTGCAATGAGCAATTATTGATGCCAGGCATTTCGTGAATACTCTGGGCGCAGTAGATAAGCCAAAAGGCAATGCTGAGAATTGATAATGCTCTGATCCTACAAGAAATCTGAGGTAACTTCTGCAATTTGGTCATATGGGGACGTGCAGGTATGCCTCCTTGAGATCCAGAGTCACCAGCCAAGACTCCTTGCCCAGCATGGGAAGAAGTTGCTGTAGGGTCAGCATTTTGAATTTTGGAACAATGAGATATGTGTTTAGAGCGGACAGGTCGAGGATAGGTCTCCATTGTTTTTCCTTTCTTGGTACTAGGAAAAGCCTTGAATAAAATCCTTGTCCTTGTTCCATAGCCGGTACCTTTTCTATAGCTCTCATCCTTAGTAAGTGGTCTATTTGCTGTACAGCATTTGTCCTTTGGTCTGGAGGTAGGTTTGGCATTCCTCTCTTCCTTGGAAGAGTATGGAAGTGAAACCTGTAGCCTTTGTCTATTGTCTGTAAAATCCATTTGTCTCCTGTAATATAATGCCAATTTACTGAAAATAAGGCTAATTTTCCGCCTAAGGGTGCTGCCAGTTGTTCCCTGGTAGGCGGTTTCAGAGCCAAGTCACTGTGATTGTCCGGTAGAAGTGGTAGTGGCTGGATCTGTGGCAGTAGTTCTCTGGCTGTTAGGCTGCCACTGACGTCCCCTGTAGGCACCTCTGGATTGACCTCTGCCTCTAGGGCGTCTATTTCTGCTTCTCTGTGCTCTGGTGGTGTCTGGAAAGGACCAATTCTTGGAAGGCCAGTTCCTACTAAACCTCGGAGGCTGGACCTGTAAGAAATCCTTGACTGTCTGGACAGATTTAGCTTTTTCTTCCACCTTCTTCAACACTTGCTGTGCAGGGGAACCAAACAAACTGTGCTTTTCCATGGGAGCATCTAGAAGCTTTGACTTTACATGGTCTGGTAAGGATTGTTCTTTTAACCATGCATGCCTTCTGATCACTGTACCAGTCATAGCTGATCTAAAGGAAGCCTCCAGTGCATCACAGCCACATTTTAAGGAATGATTACTGACCTGCTGAGTGTTATGCACCAAATCCTGAAGGGACTTACGGTCTAAAGATTCAGGAGAGGACAGTTTTTTAGTAAGCTGATCTAACAGAAATTCCTGATACTGAATCATGTGGAATTGACAGTTTAAGGCCCTAGCCGAAAGAGTAGCAGAAGTATAAACTTTTTTACCCCATCTCTCCAATGCCCTAGATTCTCTTTCAGAGGGAGGGTTTTTGGCAGAGGCAACTGCTACAGCTTTGGGGCCCTGTGAAATAGTTTCAGGATCTGCAATAGGAGCCTTATACAAATGATAATGTGTGTCCGGAACCCTGTAGTATCTGTCGGGCTTAGCAGGGGCCGGAGGCAGCGAGTCAGGGGCAGTACAAGCATCATTAAATGCATCATCGACAACTGTAAGTTCTGGAGGAATAGCTAGAGGCCTATGCTGTGGTAAATGCAGAAAAGTCATAAGCCTTTTCCTAGAGTCTGAAAAATCCTGGCCCTGCCATTGAAATTGTTCCCTCATAGCATGCAAGGTTTCCCCAAAAGAAAATTCCTCAGGAGGAGAGGCAGAAGGTATGGAATCCTCTGCATCAGAGTCCTCATATGGAGAATAAGGGCCCTCTGGAGGATTTGTATTTTCTGAATCATCAGAGGAATAATCTGAAGAAACTGGCTCAGGGGGCTCTGCTCTAAGCCTCTTCTCTGGAGGTGGGTGAGAGGCCCTGTCAGGGTGAGACTGGGTTCCCCTGATCAAAGAAATGAGATCCTCTGCTAGACTAAGCACTTGAGTACTAGAGCTAGGCCTGTGAGAGGGGGCTTTAGCAGGCACGGCCTTTGAACATTTAGCTGCTTTAGCCCTGGCAAAAGCCTTAATTGACATGGATGCAGTGGGCCTAGCAGCTCCACGTGCAGGAGTAGATACATCTAAGGGGATAGTATCTGATAAATCCTGAGAAACTGTAAGAGCAGGTGGATTTTCAGTAGCAGATTCAGCCATGCTGGAAGAGGCCTCGGTAGAAGGAGGTATGTTTTCGGCCGATGGAAGAACCGCGGACTTGGCTTCAGCCGAAACAGAGACACTCGCGGTTGGCTTAGCCGCGGTTTCGGCCGAAACCGCGGACCGCGAGTGTCGGTCCTTTTCCTTACGCTTTTTAGCTAAATGTGAAGTCGGAGTCTCCGACGGCATGATATAAGCAAAAGCAGAGCCGAAAAACTCCTCTGCAAACTCCGACCGACGTCTAAGTGTTCGTCGGTTGAAGGAAGCACAGGCTAGACAAGCTGCTACGTCGTGGTCTGGGCCTAAACAAGGTAGGCAGTAAGAGTGGAAATCTTTATGAGGTATTTGTTTCCCACAAGTTAAACAGTTATTCACTTTTTCTGACATCGGCTGAGGCAAGAAAGAGTCCCCAACGGGGTACTTAGCTTTTTAGAAGTCTTCGTAGTAGCAATCTTTGGTTCTGACCGACCGGCACTTGCAAACAGCTTCTGCTTCGGGCGCCACGCGGCAAGAAAGACTGAGGAAAATGGCGTCGGCTGATACCTTTATACCTGAAGAACTGCAGCTATGACGTCGGGTGAAGTGCGACATCAGCCGAGGCCAGACCCAGACTTTGGAATCCGGCTGACCGAAGGGCTGCCTGAGGCCAGGACAACCCATTTGTTAGGACTGCAGATGCATCCTTGAAGGACATCTGGTCAGGATGGAAAATGATAAAAGGTTCCACAGCCATGAGTGCCTGTAACTCCGAGACTTGTCTAACGGAGGTTATTGCTAGGAGCAGAGCTGTTTTCCAGGATAAGAATTTTATATCAGCTGCAGAGGCTGGCTCAAACGGAGGCAGTGTGAGTTTTTCCAGGACATAGTTGAGGTCCCATGCAGGTATTGGTGCTCTCCTTGGGGGTCTTATGTTTTTGGCCCCTCTGAGGTACTGTCTTAGTAATGGATGTGAAAAAATAGGTGGTTCTGTATTGTAATGAGCTGAAATGGCAGAGGCATGAATTTTAATTGATGAAAAGGAAAGGCCTTTATCCAGCATCTCAGTTAAGTATTGCAAAATCTGAGGAATATTTGGAACAATCGTGTCAATACCTTGTGCCTGGTTCCAAGCACAGAATCTCTTCCATTTTTCTGCATAAGATTTTCTGGTGCTAGGCCGCCTGGCCTCCAAAATTACATCCATCACTGCTTTAGAGAGAGGTGTGTCTTGAATGGCTACATTATCCGCCATGCTGCCAGGTTTAAGGACCTGAGTTGGCTGTGCAGTTGTCTTGTTGGGTCAGTAAGTGAGGAATTTGAGGTAATGTCCAAGCTGGGCATTGAGACAGGCTCTTTAGTATTGGGTACCAGTGCTGGCGGGGCCAGTCTGGGGCAATCAGTATCATTTTTGGCTTCTCTTGTCTGACCTTGGGGAGGAGAGGCAGAGGAGGAAAGGCATATACTGTTAGGTTTTTCCAGCTGAAAGATAGAGCATCCACTTTCCATGCTTGCTTGTGATAAGTCCTTGTGCAGAATCTCTGTAGTTGGCAGTTGTGAGGGGATGCAAATAGGTCTATGTCTGGGCATCCCCAGTTCCTTGTTATCATGCTGAAGACTTGTGGATCCAATTTCCACTAGTGGTGATCCATTAGGTTTCTGCTTAGTTCATCTGCCAGAGTATTTATCCTTCCTGGCAGGAATTGTGCTTGCAGATGTACTTGGTAAGTCAATGCTGTATCCCACAAGTTCATGGCTAGTCTGCAGAGGGGGTAGGAATGTGTGCCCCCCCCCCTGCTTATGTACCACGACTGTAATATTGTCTATCTTTATCAGTAGTTGCCCTGGATAAAGTAGATCCTGGAAGGCTGTCAGGGCATTTTGAAGTGCTAGCATCTCTTTTTGATTGATATGTAGATGCATTTGATTTGCGGACCACGTGCTCTGAATACATCTTCCTGCCATATGGCCCCCCCAGGCATAATCTGATGCATCTGTTTTCAATGTCTGCCTAGCTGTGGGTAAGGTGAATGGCTGTCCCGTGTTGTGGTGACAGGCTTTTGCCCACCATCAAAACTCCTGTTGCAGGCAGGGAATGAGGGTAATTATGGTTTCCAGGCTGTGGCAATGTTGAGTCCAAACACTTTTTAGATACAACTGAACTTTCCTCATATGCAGTCTTGCAAATGGAATTAGCAGAATGCAGGATGCCATGAAGCCCAAAGCCTGCAGGATTTTTCTTGCAGATAACTGGGTCTTTGTTGCCAACATTTTGAAATAAGTAGTCAGTTGTCTGTGTTTGTCTGGCATGAGATAAGCCATCTGGGCAGTTGTACTTAAGCTTGCACCCAGGAATATTATCCCTTCAGAGGGTACGAGTTTTGATTTCTTTTTGTTTACTGTGTACCCTAGGCCTGTTAGTACTCTTTTTACATACAAACGCTAGATGCTGTAGTAGAATGTCCTTGTTCTCTGCTTGAATAAGGCAGTCGTCCAAGTAAGGATATATTTGTATTCCTCTTTGTCTGCAAAATGCAATTACTGGTGCCAGGCATTTCGTGAAGACCCTGGGCGCAGTAGATAAGCCAAAAGGCGGTGCAGAGTATTGGTAGTGCATTGAGCCAGCTATAAATCTGAGGTATCTTTCTGCATGACTGTCTGATTGGGATATGCAGGTATGCCTCTTTTAGGTCTAAAGTCACAAGCCAAGCCTTCTGGCCCAGCATGGGCAGAAGCTGCTGCAGAGTTAACATTTTGAATTTTGGAATATCCAGGAATGTGTTTAGTATAGACAGGTCCAGTATTGGTCTCCAGGCTTTGGCCTTTCTGGGCACCAAGAATAGCCTTGAGTAAAATCCCAGTCCCTGCTCTTGTTGTGGTACTTGCTGAATGGCTCTCATATCCATGAGGGAGGAAACTTGTTTTTGTGCCTCTGCCCATTGATTGCGTGGCAGGTCTGGCATACCGTTTTGCCTTGGCAGGGTGTGAAAGTGGAACCTGTAGCCTTGTGATACGATATTTAAGACCCATTTGTCCTGGGTGATCATGTGCCAATTTTGTGCAAAAAGTGCTAGTTTTCCCCCCAAAGAAGCTGCCAGAAGACAAGTGCTTGGTACTGGCAGGGGAAAGTCATTGAGACTGTTTCCTGTATTGCTGTAATTTTTCCTCTCCACTTTTGGAGGTAGAAGCACCCCATTGTTTTGGCCTGTATGAGCCTTGGGGCTGTGATTTGCCTCTGGGGCGTCTGTATCTGCCTCTTTGTGTCCTGTCTGACACTGGAAAGGACCAATTCTTTGTAGGCCAGTTCCTGCTGAATCTGGGAGGCTGTACCTGTAAGAAATCCTCGACTGTTTGCATAGATTTAGCTTTGTCCTCCATTTTCTTTAACACCAAACAAGGTATCATGTTGTAATGGAGCATCTAATAGTTTTGCTTTAACATGATTGGGCAGATTCTGTTCTTTTAACCTAGCATGCCAACTAATGACGAACCTGTAACAGCGGCCCTGCAGGAGGCCACTAGAGAATCAAAACCACAATGCAAAGTATGCTTTCCCACTTGCTCAGCTGCATGCAATAAATCCTGTATTTCTTTGTTTTCTGCACAGTCTGAATTTGTCAACATTTTTCTATTTAAAGCAGTGACATAAGATATTGCTGATATTTAAGCATATGAAACTGACAATTTAAAGCTCTTACAGCCAAGGTAGCAGAAGTCTAAATCTTTTTTCCCCCATCTGTCTAGGACCCTTGAATCCCTATCAGAGGGGATAGGGTTTTTTGCAGTGGATGCCTTGATCCCTTTGGGACCCTGAGAGATAGTTTCTGGGTCAGCAGCAGGGTTTTTATAAAGAAATTTATGTGAATCAGGAACCCTGTAGTATCTGTCTGGCTTAACAGGAGCTGGTGGCAAAGAGTCAGGAGACAGACCGGACTCTGAAAATACATCATCTACAATGTCTAAAACAGGAGGAATAGCAAAGGGCCTGTGCTGAGGTAATAAAAGGAAGTCTCTGAGCCCTTTTCTTGGATTATGAGTAATCTTGGCTCTCCCAGTGGAAATGCTCCCTCATAGTGTGCAGGGTCTCCCCAAAAGAATAATCCTCAGGAGGAGAGGCTGAAGGGATAGATTCCTCAGCATCAGAATCCTCACAGGGAGGAAGAGAATATTCCTGTTCAGAAGAGGAATCAGAGGAAATGGAAACCTGATCTGAATATTCATATTTTATCTCTTGCCTAGGCCTCTTATCAGGAGGGAGATGGGAACACCGATCAAAGTAATTAGGTCTTCGGCCATTTTAAGCATTTGTTTTTTAGGCATGGAGGCCTGTCCAGGAGAATGCTGTACTTGTTTCTTTGTCTTTACAGCTGCTTTAATCTTTGCCTTTGAAGCTGAAGTTGGTTTTACATATAACTGTGTAGGCCTGAAAACACCCTCAGAAGCCGATGCCTGCTCAGCGGCTCCAGACCCATCTGAGGGAATAGTTTCCGAGTGTCCAATACCTTGAGTTTCCAGCGGCCTAGTCAGCTCCATGTGGGAGTCAGAAGCAGCCTGTGGCTCTGAGGTAGCGGGCGTCAGGGGCTGCGAAAGCGCCTCACTGAGAACCGGTGAACCAGCGACATGCCTAGCAGAAGCCTCGTCGGTTTTGGACCTCGGATGCCTGTCCTTTTCTTTGCGCTTTTTATAAACTCTGGTAGCCGGTTGTTCCGACATTATTATATAATTGAATCTTCTGCCAAAGTAATGAAATGCAAAATCGAACCGACGCTTAATAGTGCGTTGGTTAAATCTAGCACAAAACCGACAACTAGCAACATCATGGTCAGGGCCTAGGCAAGGAATACAGTAAGAATGAAAATCCTTATGAGGTATTTGCTTCCCACAAGAAATACAATTATTAACTTTTTCTGACATCGGTCTGGAGCAAGAAAAAAGTTTCCCCAATGGGGTACTTAGCTTTAATGAAGACTTCAGATCTGAAATTCGAATTTGAAAATCTCAGGAGTCGGCCAACCGGCACTTGCAAACTGCTTTTGCTTCGGGCACCAATGGGGCAAGAAAGACTGAAGAAAATGGCGTCAGCTGCATCTTTTATACCCCTGGCGCACTGACGTCAGGGAGGAGGTGACTGCAACCGACGCCGGACCTAGACTTTGGAACTCAGGCCGACTGCAGGTAGCCTGCCAGCAGGATAACCCAACTTTAATGACTGCAACAGTGAAACACGATGAACATCAACCCTCAGTCCCTCAGATACAATTAGCCAAGGTTCCCCTGCAACATCCGCAACGGATGTCTGCACAGCCTCAGAGGATGTGAGAGAAGCCGGATCCATGTCATCCTTCGACTTGGTCATGGCAGAAGAATCTGATGGAACAACCAGACGATCTTTTGGGCTTTCACCAGCCATGAGTGAAACGTCTGGGGGAGGCGGTACAGCAGCCAAATCCGACCTAATTTTTTTGATCATCTTTGTAGACTGCTTTCCCACAAGACAAGAAGATTCCACCACAGAACCCTGCACCAACAACTTAAGACACTGTTTTTTCAGGTACACAAAGAGGAGAGATGACTACAAATGGTCTTAGGGACAAATGCTTGACAAAATCGAGCCCCTTGTATGGGCGCGAGAAGCATCCAAGAAATAAAGACACTGCTCGTGATGGTCCTTAAGGATTCTTATGGCGATCTGTCTCCCACACTGATATTTTCCCTTTCTGGATGACATGTAAACCCGCAAACCAAAAGAAAAATGAGATGATAAAACCACAATGAGGCACCTACCTGAAAATGACTTAGTAGCCAGCACAAAAGGAGGAGTGTACAGACTGAAAGCAAAGAAGATGGTATGTACATCCATATGTCACTTTTATGCTTTGGTATACTGGACGGACGTTGGGCTACCCTTGGCAAGCAATCCCTTTAGTGAAGAATACTGCAACAGTGAGATGGAAGGACATCTCAGAGACTCAAATAAAAAGATCAGTGGTCTCAAAAATCTTAGTTATAAGGAGAGACTGGCAGCCTCCTCTTTGTACTCAGTCTCTGACAGACTCTTATAATGCAGATGTGAGTCTAGCCTTACAAGCCATGACAGCTCCAACCCCCTGGCATCTTACTCCTTCACAGAACAAAGAGAGGAACAGTCCTTGAAGGTTACTAGGATGAGTCCCTATCCATGCTGCCAGTCTAAGACTCCACACGTGGGTACACTAGTGATTCACATCTATTGTGTTAGGAGGATACATGACTTAATACTGAAAGTGTTTTTTCTCTCTCCCCTTATTTAAATTAGCTGTAAACAGAAAACACAGCTGCGTTAGGAATGTGCCATAAAGTGCAGCTGAGTAAGATGTCCTACTGATCACACTACTTTAATAATCCAATAATGAAGGGTTATACTGCCAAGGTAACTAGACATCCAGCTGGTATAAAAAAGCCTACATTTTCCCAATACAATATACATCCGGTGTATGACCTCAGACAGTGGGTGCAGGGGGTGCATAAGTGGATGTATGGAAGTAAGATTGTCAGGCTATCTTGCCATCAGTCTGAACCTCGCACCATATTGTTACCACTGCCCTAAAATGGATGAAAATAGGAATTTAACCAAGAGCTCATCCATCTTCTGTTGGAAACAAAACTCATAATTCTTAACAAAACATGAATGAACTCAAGTCTGAAGTGCTACTAGCCAAGTTTTTTGACCGCATGTTATTTTTCTGGTACCCTCTTTACAACTCCTGGGACAATAAATCTCTTAGTGATTAATGAGTAAGAACTGAAGCTGCAGAGGTCATGCATCTCCCTCTTTTGTGCCTTATCCTCTATCCCTGCTGCCTCTACTGGGTAAGCAGAGACTCCTAAAACACCAACATATGAGCAGTAGTTAAGGGCCATAACAGCAAAGGGTATATGTGAGGTGCAAGTCTTCTATTGAAAGTGGTTAAAAATTTTACTCTGTCATATGAATAGACCCTATAGTAGACTTCTTACTTGAATCCATGAACAGCACTCCTGGATCAGCCAGTCGTTTTTTATACACGTAATAGTAGTAGTCATGGACCCCAGAGAAACAGAATGACTGCTGAGGATCAGAGGATTGAGAATCCACCTCCAAACATGCACTATTAAAATCATCCAGGGCTGCCAGGACTTGAGAAATGGACAGTGTTTTGAGTTCAAGCAGATCCAGAAAGTTACTATATCTAGTCTATGCCTGAGAAAATACTGACTATGACGACAGTGTTGAAAGGGCATGTTGATAAAGGTGAAAGAAGAAAGCAGAAAAGCTGGTTTGCTGCTTAACATAAAATAATTAAGAAAAAAACGCTATTACGTTCTAGCAATTCTTTGTGAATACACTGGGAAGAAGGAGTGAAGTGGCAAGTTTTGTTTTCTTGGTCTTCGCAATCTCTACGGCTGGTGAATGCCACCAAGAAATCTGGACACAGCCAAAAATAATGGGGGGACAAAGGACCAAAAACAAGGACATACTTTAAATATTGATCGAACAAGTTTAGAAAGTTGTTAGAATAACCAGTTTTGTCTGTGTGCATTCTCTAAAGGACATGTTGTAAAAATCTGGGCATTCTGTGAAATTCTGGACAGCTGAGAGGTATACATGAAATTAAAAGACACATCAGCTCCACTGGCATCAAGTAATAAAGCCCTGACTACAACCTAGGTAATCAGAGTCTGAACAGTGGCTCAAGCTCCTACTGGCACTGATGTGCCGGGAAGGGAGTAGTGCAGCCCTGCCATCTCACCTCGCTTTGGTGGAGAAGGGATAGGTGCATGCTCCTACTGCGGACTCCCCTGTAGAGAGTAGAGGACTTGCTGCAGTGCTGCTCTCAAGGGGAGAGGGAAACACAGTCTTGAGAGCTTACATCAACCACTGAATTGTGCAACATGCCCTTGTTAATGCCCACTGTATGTAAAATGATGGGGTAGTTACAGGAATGTGTAGAGGAGTTCAGGTCTTAAAGTCACAAAACTCCCAAGCTTCAGGACAGTGATGACTCTTGCTTCTGTTGCCTGTTTCGCACCTCTCTGAGGAATGAACAGGCTTGTATGGGAGAGTGGAGAGAGGGGATTTGATGTTCCCCAAGAAAAGAACATGATTAAAAAAATAAATAAAACTAAAAAATTAAGTAAAAAAAATGCTCATTTCTTAAACAGAAAGCTATGGCAAATCTGGATAAGATTTTAAACAGCAAAGACATTACACTGTCAAAAGTTCTGCACAGTTAAAGGTATGGTACTCCCAATAACAGCAGCATAATATATGGCAGAGAGAGATGGATCACAAGTAAGGATGTGTGCTTGATATTGAAGACTGTATGCGTCTGAACTCTGGTGCTGGGAGAAAAATGTTTGACAATTTAGTGGACTATTAAGATCAAAATCAGCCAATTTTAAAAAGTTTGCAAGAACTTAAAAAAACACTTTTTGATGGGCAGACCTAGAGCGCTGAAGTCCTTGAGGTCACAAAAACTAAGACTTGATCCCATAAAAGTTCCTGCACTATCATGGTCTACATTTTACTGAGCTGATGAATATTGGTACTAGACAATCCTTTATTCAGTAAAGCTACTATATTAGACCTACTAGCCAACATTCCAGACAAGGTCCAAACACTGCAAGCTCTTCCAAACTCTTCTAACAATTGCTGGCAATTCACAACCACCTGGTTCTTCAAAGCACCCCCATTATCAAACTCATTAGACTTATCCTAGACTTCAACTAACATCCTACTTGCTGAACTTACTCATACTAATTACGGTACTTGATACAGCTGCAAAGCTGTCGAAGCTGCATATTCAACCTTTGTCAAACTAGTTGTTCCAATGCAGAACAGGCTATTTCCCATTAGGAAAATTAAGACTCAGTGGGCAATCAACCCCTTAGCACGCATCTGAATTACTTGGAAAAGATGGAAAGCTGATCCTTAAAAATAACAAACACAAACAATATCACAAGCTACAAAATGTGACCAAACCTATAATTAAAATACACCAAGACTCTTATTTTAGGGAACTCCAGGTAAAAAGAAAGCTAAAGTAGCCAAAACATGTCTGCTATAATATCTCTTACCCATGTAGCAATAAAGTATTAACAAAACTCTGAAAAGGAGGGAAACTAAACCATGAAATTATTCAGGGTGTCAAGAACAACACTTATTTATTTGCATTTGTTTACTGGGATGGTCCAGCTGGGCCAGAAGTGCCTGTTTTCAGTGGAGTCCCGGGAAGAAAAGCTCTGTATACAGGACATTTCAAATACAATAGAGAATTTACATTAATAAAGACATTTAGTACATATTATTGGCAGCTTGTACAATTGGTGAAAAAAACAGTACATAAGTAATCATTCTCAAATCAAAGACATTATACAAGAAATACAGAATATATACATGACACCATTCCATACGAGTAGTTTTCAGCTAGCAAAATTTATATAGGACACTTCATGGAATGGGTGCAAAGCAGATATAGGAATTAGAGACTGGGTACTTAAACTTTTCACACATTTAGAAGGTGTAATAATTGAGTGATAGGCTATACAAGTCCTGTTGCATTCAATCTACCCATGTCCAACTCATCTTACTGCTATAATGGCAGTTCAGTCACTCCAGTTACTCCATTTCATAAACATCTTGAATAGCCTGCTGCCAAAATTTCCAAGATGCAGATCAATGAGCTACCAAAAAAAAAATATCCCCCAATTCCACATAAAAAAAATACAATCAGAAACCCTAATTAGCTGCATCACAGCCTTTATTTATAAACTTTCTCTTGTACATCTGGAATTATTCCACTCAGCTTCAATCTCACTTTAATACTACCTCTACCAAAGGCTGCTTCCCCAACCACTGCAACACACTATCTAGCTAACCCTTCCTACTAACAAAAGTGTTTGAAAAGTGGAT
Source organism: Protopterus annectens (assembly GCF_019279795.1). Lineage (NCBI taxonomy): Eukaryota > Metazoa > Chordata > Ceratodontiformes > Protopteridae > Protopterus > Protopterus annectens. Next base: position 173,959,681 of record NC_056732.1, read on the forward strand.
TTATAATCAAATACTGGAATACATTCCCCAACATCACATTCTCATATACAAACAGTGTGGATTTAGACCCAAGTACAGCAGCCAGACACAGCATTACACACCCTAACAAACATAATTTATAGCATGGCTCAGGAGTTAACAGATAATCTTTCTGGATATGAAACATATCTTTGAAACAGTTGACCAAACATAAATGACATAGGCTTCTCATCTGATGTTACCTCATGGTTTAAAATCTGCCATAAAAGACTTGCATTCAGGTTTCAGAATTCAGGACACTATCCTCTTCCAGAGAGAGAGAGAGAGAGACTGGGATCCCCCACAAGGGACAGTTCTAGGATCATTGCTGTTCTCATTTTTCATTAAGGATTTGCCATGGGACTTCCCCAAAATTGTCTTCTTTATGCCAACTTAGTCACTAGCAAAAGCTGCTAAGAACACAAACATCCATCCATGGATTTACAGTACGATTTTGCTACACTGTGAAACTAGCTGTACGTTAATTTGCTGGTGATCAATAACTCTAAAAGCAACTTCGTGCTTTCTGGTACTCCCTAGTCACTTAAAAATACCAGTAATTTAATCAAAGACCTCAATGGATTTCCCCTGCCTATCACTACTCCCCAAAAGCTTCTGAGCTTAATTCTTAATCCAAACTTAACTTTCATGCCACAGAGAAAAATCTCAAACAAGGTTCTTATTCAGCTTAAATTCTCATATACACTTTCCAGTCTTCTTACCCCAGGAGACAAGAAAGGCATTAGCCATTACTATTCTTATAACAGACAGGAGTGAGTATGCACCACCAATTATCACCCTTGGCACTCTAACTCCAGACCACAGAAAATAAGATTCTTGGATTCATCTTCTTGTCAGACTTCACAGAACATCACTGTCTCACTATTTCTAAATGCAACTGGCTTCCCATTCAGGCTAAAGCCTCATGACTTCTAAACACATTCCTCTACAAATTGCTTAGTAATAGCTACCGCCCACCAGTAAAAACAGCACTGTTTCAAAGACCTTGCTAGTGTGATCTTTATAGTATTAACTACAGCTAGCTAGACCCATGTTCAAGTTAACACAGTGAAACAGCCTTCACCAAACTGGCACCAGCAAGCTGGAATGCCATTCATAAGAAAATCAAAAGCACTACTGAGTTAACATTTAAAAAAATCTCTCAAGTTACACTTGGCCAAAACCAGCAAATCCATGTACTTCAGATTTACTGGCTAATATGGTAGGTCATTGCATACTGTACATACAGTAGATAGGATAATGATGTATATTATACCATGACCCCCCCCAAAACGTGCACGCTGATTGGCCAGCGTGCCCGTTGTAAATCGAGTTATACTAATGGAAAAAGGTCCGGTCGCCCGGACTTTTTTCCATTAGTATAACTGCTTTTAAAACACTGTCTCGCTATGTTAAATGGGTTTAACATGGCGAGACAGCTTAAAATAAGCAACGGAGATCTCCGCTGCTTATTTTAAAGCTGTCTCGCCATGTTAAACCCATTTAACATAGCTTAGTGTTAAAAAACAACGGAGAAAGCAAGATCTCCGTTGCTTTTTTAATCTCGCTATGTTAAATGAGTTTAACATAGCGAGACAGTTTTAAAATAAGCAATGGAGATGTCCGTTGCTTATTTTAAAACTGTCTCGCTATGTTAAACTCATTTAACATAGCGAGACATTAAAAAAAAGCAACGGAGATCTTGCTTTCTCCGTTTTGCTCAACTCTGATGTACTGCGCAGGCGCAGTACATCAGAACTGCCGCGGATGCCAGACATCTGCGGAAGGGCAGTAAACAGGCATTATACTATGCCATTATTTAAGAAAAGTAACAGTTTCTTTTCTTAAATAATGTCATGATAATAGCAATAACACGCCTGGGTGTGGGTAATGCTAAATTTACCCATGGTTGGCTTTGTACCACGCCAACCGTGGGTAAATTTAGCATTACCCACACCCAGGTGTGGGTTATTGCTATAATAACTACTACCAAAGACAAAAGGACACAAAACACACACACCAAACATGCAAAACAGTACGTCTATCCCCCAACCCTAAAATCCATGAACTCCCACACATACACCAACCACTATGACCTTTGCAGTCTAACATTCATTTTCATAAACATACCTACAAACACTATACAAAATGTTCAATCATTTGACCATTTAGTCAAATAAGCCTTTGACATTGTTTTCAGTGCTTTTTCACCAAAAAAAAAATACTTTTGAATAAAATGTGCTTCAGAGATTTTTAACAATACACTTGCATTTATAAAAATTAATTGCAACCTGGTCTATATTATGCTTGCAATCTAAACTACTTTGTTCTGTTCACTTACAGATGATGACACACACATGCCAACTATTTCTGAAATAAAATACATTTATTCTCATGCTTAAAAATGATACAGTGTAATACAAAGTACAGTTTTGTACCTACCATAAATGTAGATGTCCGATAGGTATGCATCTGCAGTCCTAACATATGGGTTGTCCTGCCTCAGGCAGCCCTTCGGTCGGCCGGATTCCAAAGTCTGGGTCTGGCCTCGGCTGATGTCGCACTTCACCCGACGTCATAGCTGCTGTGTATTGGGTATAAAGGCATCAGCCGACGCCATTTTCCTCAGTGTTTCTTGCCCCAGATGCCAGGTGCCCTCTAGGAAGGCTAAATTTGGATAAATGCAAATAATTCCAAACAGTAGAGAGCAAACAATATAAGAATGTATATACATATATACAAACAAATACACCATAATAGATTCCCCCAGCTAGCTAAAAGAGGGGTAAACACCCTAGGAATACCACAGAGGGGAAGGAGGGCGGGTAATCCTGACTGCAGATGCATACCTATCGGACATCTACATTTATGGTAGGTACAAAACTGTACTATGTCCTTCAAGGATGCATCTGCAGTCCTAACATATGGGTAGAATACCATAGCCAAACTGGGGGAGGAGGTACTAAGATAAAGATGGTGTAGTTAAGATCCCTTGCAAAACAGCAGTTGCAAAACCTGCTCGGGATCTGGAGTATAAAGGAAGATTATAATGCTTGACAAATGTATGCACGGAGCTCCAAGTAGCAGCTTCTAAAATGTCTTTGGTAGCCACTCCTCGTAGGAAAGCTGTAGTGGTAGCTGTAGCTCTTGTGGAGTGAGGCCTGATATTTTCTGGAGTTGTCTTTCCATGAAAAGAGTAGCAAAATCTAATGCAATTTCCTATCCATTTTGAGATGGTCTGTTTTGAAATTGCTTTTCCTTGCATTCCTGTTGCATATGCTACCAGAAGCTGGTCAGTTTTTCTGTTGGTCTTAGTTCTGTCCAGATAGTAGCGTAATTGTCTGTGCACATCCAAGGTATGTAGTAGTCTTTCCCCCCGTTCTGTGGGTTGGGGAAGAATGTAGGTAAGTGAATCGCTTGGTTCAATGATACTCTGGAGACTACTTTTGGCATAAAAGTAGGGTTAGTTCTCAGAGACACTCTATCCTGATGGAAGATAAGGAAGGGCTGTACTGCCATTAATGCCTGTAACTCAGATACCCTTCTTGCTGAAGTGATTGCAAGCAGGAAAGCAGTTTTCCAAGATAAGAACTGTAATTCTGCTGTTGCTGCTGGTTCAAAAGGGGTAAGTGTTAACTTTTCCAGCACAAAGTTAAGATCCCATGTAGGCAAAGGTGGTTTCCTTGGAGGCTTTACATTTTTGATTCCTCTCAGGAACTGGCTGAGTAGAGGATGAGAGAAGACTGGAGGATCCATGTTGTATTCTGCTGAAATTGCTGATGCATGAATCTTAATGGAGGAGTAGGACAGGCCATTGTGGAAGAGTTCTGCTAAGTATTCCAGGATGTTTGCTATGTTTGCCAATGATACATTTTCCCCTTTTGCTCACTCCAAATGAGGTATCTTTTCCATTTGGCTGAATAAGTCTTCCTTGTGCAGGGTCTGCGAGCCTCCAGGATAATGTCCTTAACCCTCTGAGATAAATCTGGGTTATTTTGTTTTATGCAATAATCCAAGCAGCTAGCTGTAGTGTTTTCAAGTTTAGATGTAGGATCTTGTAGTTGTTCTGTGTTAGAAGTAAAGGACATAGAGGTAGAGGCCATGCGTGTGTCCAAGACATGCTTCTCAGTAGCGGGTACCAATGTTGCCTCGGCCAGTCTGGAGCTATCAGGATTATCCCTGGCTGATCCTCTTTGATCTTCAGTAGGACTTTGTACATCAAAGGAAGAGGTGGGAATGCATATGCTGTCAGGTTTTTCCAGCTGAAGGATAGGGAGTCCACCCTCCAAGCAAGTGGGTGGTATGCTCTTGTGCAGAATTTCTTCAATTGGTGGTTGTGTAGGGAGGCGAACAGGTCTATTTCTGGTAGTCCCCATTTCTTTGTTATGGTTTTGAAGATATCTGGATGCAGCATCCATTCATGAGCATCCGTGGTAGTTCTGCTTAAGGTGTCTGCTAGTGAATTTTCTTTTCCTGGTACAAATCTGGCCTGGAGATGAATGTTGAGGTTCAGGGCCACATTCCACAGGTCCATTGCCATCCGGCATAGAGGATATGAGTGTGTACCTCCCTGTTTGTTGATGTACCACATGACTGTGGTGTTGTCCGTCCTTATCAGCAGGTGACCTTGTTGAAGAAGTGGTCTGAATGCCTGGATTGCATGTTTCACTGCCAGCATCTCCTTTTGATTTGTGTGTAGATTCAGCTGGTCTTGTGTCCATAAGGCCTTGTATAAACTTGTCCACCATGTGCGCCCCCCAGCCTAGGTCTGAGGCGTCCGTGGTGATGGTCTGGCTTGGATGAGGTTTGTGGAAAGGCAATCCTCTGTTCAACTGACAGGCCTGAGCCCACCACAGGAATTCTTGCTTCAGGCATGGAATTATTGGAATCTGGGCTTCTAGACTGTGCTTGTGTTGAGACCATACATTCCTTAGGTACCATTGCAACTTTCTCATATGCAGTCTGGCATGCGGAATCAATATTATGCAGGATGCCATGTAACCCAGGGCTTGCAGGACTTTCCTTGCAGTAAGCTGGGTCTGTGTTGTTAATGTCATGAAATAGACTGGTAGTTGCTTTTGTTTTTCTTCTGTGAGAAATGCCATCTGAGTTGATGTGTCCAGTTCTGCACCCAAGAATGTTATCCTTTGGGATGGTACCAGTCTTGACATTTGCATGTTGACTGTGTATCCCAAGGCTTGCAGCAGTTGTATAACCTTTTCCAAATCTTTTGTTAATTTTGTCTTGTTGTCCGCTTGTATTAGGCAGTCGTCCAGGTATGGGTAAATTTGAATTCCCTGAAGCCTGCAATGAGCAATTACTGATGCCAGGCATTTCGTGAATACTCTGGGCGCAGTAGATAAGCCAAAGGGCAATGCTGAGAATTGATAATGCTCTGATCCTGCAAGAAATCTGAGGTGTCTTCTGCAATCTGGTCGTATAGGGACGTGCAGGTATGCCTCCTTGAGATCTAGAGTCACCAATCAAGACTCCTTGCCCAGCATGGGAAGAAGTTGCTGTAGGGTCAGCATTTTGAATTTTGGAACAATGAGGTATGTGTTCAGAGCGGACAGGTTGAGAATAGGCCTCCATTGATTTTATTTTCTTGGTACAAGGAAAAGTCTGGAGTAAAATCCTTGTCCTTGTTCCATAGGCGGTACCTTTTCTATAGCTCTCATCCTTAGTAGGTTGTTGATTTGTCTTAGAGCGTTTGTTTTTTGGCTTGGTGGTAGGTTTGGCATTCCTCTCTTTTTTGGTAGAGTGTGGAAGTAAAACCTGTAGCCTTTGTCTATTGTTTGTAAAGTCCATTTGTCTCCTGTAATGTAATGCCAGTTTACGGAAAATAAGGCTAGTTTTCCGCCCAAGGGTGCTTCCAGTTGTTCCCTGGTAGGCGGAATCAGAGCCAAGTCATTGTGTCTGTCCTGGGTGGCCTAATGGTTAAGGTGTTTGCCTTACAAACACAAGGTGCAGGGTTTGAGACTCACAAAGGATAGTTGGCTAAGCTTAAAATGGCTCGCAAGGGCAGTTAGCTTAGTAATAATCTATAAAAAAAAAAAAAAAAAAAAAAAAACATGTCCTGTGGAAGTGGTTGTAGCTGAATCTGTGGCAGTACTTCTCTGGTTGTTAGGCTGCCACTGACGTCCCCTGTAGGCACCCCTGGATTGACCTCTGCCTCTTGGGCGTCTATTTCTGCCTCTCTGTGCTCTGGAGGTGTCTGGAAAGGACCAATTCTTCGAAGGCCAATTTCTACTAAACCTCGGAGGTTGGACCTGTAAGAAATCCTTGACTGTTTGGACAGATTTTGCTTTTTCTTCCACTTTCTTTAGAACCTGCTGTGCAGGGGAGCCAAACAAACTTTGTTTCTCCATAGGAGCATCTAGGAGTTTTGACTTAACATGGTCTGGTAAGGATTGTTCTTTTAACCAGGCATGCCTTCTAATCACTGTTCCAGTCATAGCTGATCTAAAGGAAGCCTCCAGTGCATCATAGCCACATTTTAAGAAATGGTTACTGACCTGCTGAGAGTTATGTACCAAATCCTGAAGGGACTTGCGGTCTATAGGTTCAGGAGAGGACAGTTTTTTATTTAGCTGGTCTAACAAAAATTCCTGGTACTGACTCATGTAAAATTGACAGTTTAAGGCCCTGGCCGAAAGAGTAGCAGAAGTATAAACCTTTTTACCCCATCTCTCTAATGCTCTAGATTCCCTTTCACAGGGGAGAGGGTTTTTGGCAGAGGCAGCTGCTACAGCTTTGGGGCCCTGTGAAATGGTTTCAGGATCTGCAATAGGAGCCTTATACAAATGGTAGTGTGTGTCCGGGACCCTGTAATATCTGTCAGGCTTGGCAGGGGCCGGAGGGAGAGAATCAGGGGCAGTACAGGCATCATTATATGCATCATCAACAACTGTTAGTACTGGAGGAATGGCTAAAGGCCTATGCTGTGGTAAATGTAAAAAAGTCCTTAGCCTTTTCCTTGAATCTGAAAGATCCTGGCCCTGCCATTGAAAATGTTCTCTCATAGCATGCAAGGTTTCCCCAAAAGAAAATTATTCAGGAGGAGAAGCAGAAGAAATGGAGTCTTCTGCATCAGAATCCTCATAAGGAGAATATGGGCCTTCCTGAGGGTCTGAAATATCTGAGTCATCCAAGGAATAGTCTGTAGAAACAGGATCCGGGGGTTCAGTTCTAGGCCTCTTATCTGGAGGGGGTTGAGAGGCCCTGTCCCTGTCTGGGTGAGGTTGGGATCCCCTGATCAAAGAAATGAGATCCTCAGCCAGGCTGAGCATTTGGGAACTAGAGGTAGGCCTGTGTGAGGGAGTTTTAGCAGGTAAGGCCTTAGAAGATTTAGCTGCTTTAGCCCTTGAAAAAGCCTTGATAGACATAGATGCAGGGGGTCTAGCAGCTCCACGTGCAGGGGTAGATATGTCTAAAGGAATAGTATCTGATAAATCCTGGGTGCCTGCTTCAGCAGGGGTAATTTCCGTAGCAGATTCAGCCATGCTCTGTGAGGCCTCGGCTATCGAAGGCATGCTTTCGGCCGAAGGAAGAACCGAGGACTCGGTTTCAGCCGAAACAGAGACACTCGCGGTTGGCCTAACCGTGGTTTCAGCCGAAACCGCGGACCGCGAGTGTCGGTCCTTTTCCTTACGCTTTTTAGCCAATTGTGTAGTCGGAGTCTCCGACGGCATTTTGTATGCAAAAGCGGGACCAAAAAACTCCTCTGCAAACTCCGACCGACGTCTAAGTATCCGTCGGTTGAAGGAAGCACAGGCTAGACAAGCTGATACGTTGTGGTCTGGGCCTAAACAAGGAAGGCAGTAAGAGTGGAAATCCTTATGAGGTATTTGTTTCCCACAAGTTAAACAATTATTTACTTTGTCTGACATCGGCTGAGGCAAGAAAGAGTCTCCAACGGGGTACTTAGCTTTTTAGAAGTCTTCGGTAGTAGAAATCTGTGGATCTGACCGACCGGCACTTGCGAACAGCTTCTGCTTCGGGCACCACGCGGCAAGAAAGACTGAGGAAAATGGCGTTGGCTGATGCCTTTATACCCAATACACAGCAGCTATGACGTCGGGTGAAGTGCGACATCAGCCGAGGCCAGACCCAGACTTTGGAATCCGGCCGACCGAAGGGCTGCCTGAGGCAGGACAACCCATATGTTAGGACTGCAGATGCATCCTTGAAGGACATCTATAGTTACAGGATTGCTTCTTTTTTCGATAGACTTCTGCTTTAATTTATTTTTAATGTTTTAAATGCTGTTGCAATTTGTTCTTGACATTGCCTATAACTCCAGATCATGACTGAAAAAGGTCTTTGGACCAGTTCATTTACCTGATTAATATTTACTTTATTGATTTCAGTGTATTAATCAAGATGAGACAGAAACAGTCCACAGTACACCTACTGGCTTCTGGCTTGTGCTTAAACAAAAGGGGACTTTCTACTGGCATGCTTGCACTTACAATAGTAGATCAGTAAACACTGGAAACTGTACAGGATATATCTGTAAAAACTTAAAACTAAATTTTATGCAACTAGGTACACGACTATGACTTCAAACTTTTCTAGAGAAGCAATCTCATCTTTTGAACCAAAGTGTATTTTACACAGAAACAAGTTAGTTACTAATCTGCCAGAAGAAATATCATCCAGTTCTAACATACATGGCTCAAATGTTTTTGAATATTCACAACAAGCAATACTTACTCTTTAAGATCAGTGATGAGTTTTTCCTTTTTGTCCAGCTCATCCCTTAGGCTGCTTAGCTGCTTCTGATGGGCTTCTCTGTGACTTTGAATTTGCTGCTCAACAGCTTGCTACAGTGTTAGGAAAAATACCACACTATTCAATCAGAAGAAGCAACTCCAAAAGGACTATATTTGTTGTATACAAGCTAAAACAAAAACTCACCTTGACTTCGTTTGCTGTCTCTACCTTATTTAAATCCTCTTTCTCCATTTCATGAACTTTTTCTGAAACAGTAAAAAATGCATACATCAGTTCGCAATCTTGCATTTAAATGTACAGCAACAAACTTATTTAATTTTGTGTAACTACTGCTCCCATGGTAAACCCGTTTGCCTTTTGCTTACGGCTAATTCACTCACAGTTACCCAAATAGCTTTCGGCTTACTCATATCAGTATTTACACTTCCATCAAGCAAAATGTTACTCTTTAGTGCAATCATTATGATTATGTGTCAGAAAGTCAAAAGAAACAGTCATTTTGAGAAAGCTACAGTTGATGGATAATGGAAAATATGAATGCACAGGACAAAATTTTTATAGGATTCCGCACTCCTCAGTTTGTATTTCTAAGACAAGTCTGAGGGAATACAGAAAAGAATCAGCTTTCTTATAACTGATGATGCAAAGACAAATGTAGCAATGCAAGATCGGGGCTAGTCTAATGACAGTAGTGAAAGGCTGAACAAAATGGGCAGCTGAAGTTCAATTTAAACTACTACACTTGGGCACAAAATCCCAAGCATGGTTAGCTGCTAAAGGAGTGGAACCAATGCAATCAGTGTAGGAAAATGATCTGGATGGTGTTGATTATAACAGGACTGGACCCCCTGAAGCAAAATGAGAGGGTAGTGGCAGCAGCAAACAGAATTGTGGGGTTTATCCTCAGGTGGATAGAATCTGCAAACAATGTTTCCACTCTACATACCACAATTACATGTATGTGCAGTTCTGTTCACAGGAAGGCTACCAGAAAGATCCATGAGATAGTCGGGGAAGATTTAAATGATGTAGAGCTCTTTTAATTTAAAACCAGAAATGACAAAAGAGAGAGAATACTGATGCACAAGATCAGTTCATTGAGAAGTGACACTGTCATTCTGAACAGGATGACCAAGTGCAAGAGGGGGCACAGGAAGTAGAATGTAGGAACACTCTACTTTCTGGATCTTCAAAATTACTTTTTTCACAGAGGGATTTGGACTCATGGAATGGACTTTCAAAATGGGTAGTGGAGTAAAACTCCACAAAGGCATTCAAGGCGGCAAGAAAATTTTGGAAAAAAAAGGTAAAGTGGAGGGTAAAACATTAAAGCATTAAAAGGAGCAGAGTCTCCTTCTTCAGTCAACCAAATTTAATGCAAGACTTGGGTTGTTGCAAAGCACATCTTTATTAGTTACATACATAAAGGAGTCCTACCCTTGGGTTCATCCACTTCCTCCCATTTCAGTTCGGTAATTTCTCTTGAAAGATCCCAAGATAGGGATGAAAAGGTTAGCAGCATCTCAGGCAATGATGTCACACAATGACTCTGTAACCATACCTAGATCTTAAATCTGACAGTTTGCTCCCAGCACTAGCAATCACACTTCTTGAAAATCTGGATCTTAATCCTGCATGTCTGCTCCCAGCACCAGCACACAGTTCTTGCAAACCAAGAAAATCTGGCATCTTTACTACTAAACAAGTAAAGATCATACTTCTTGACTTACAAAGGAGCTCCAAACATTAAGGATGAACACAGTCCACACATTTAAATAGGAGGATGCATAGGTATTTAGAATACTTCAAGAAGGGTTCCCTTACACATCTCACAAAACAGCCAATATGGGAAGATAGTACAGTTGTGTACACTAACCATAAATGTACATGTTCAAGTGTATTCACTGCTACAGACCTAACTTATGGGATTTCCTGCTTCTGAAGTCCTTGGTCAGCCCAACAACCAGAGTAAAAACCTCCTCCTCCCTGGGCTGGTGGACACCCTACCCTGACGTCACTACGGTTGGGTATAAAGGGAGCCATCCAACATAATGACATCAGTATTTTCTTGCCCCTAGAAGGTAGGAGCCCCATAGATGAACCTTAAGCAAGGGACACGGTTAGAGGAAAGGAGGCCTGTAGAGCATCTCTGCAGAGGGTCCTCTGGAAGAGAAGGACAGAGAAATAAGCTGTTATTGTAAGGAAAATGGGGGGATGGAGGGAGGAAGAAGACTGCAACAGTGAATGCACTCAAACATCTACATTTATGGGAAGTGTACACAACCGTACTACGTTGTTTGCGTTTCACTGTTGCAGTCCTGACTTATGAGATGACTCCCAAAGCTGAGATGAGGGTGGTCGGTGCCTTAAGGATAAGAGAAGATGCCCTGCAAGATGGCAGTGGCAAATCCTGCACTGGACTTGAAGTCTGACAGGTGGTAGTGTTTGGTAAAGGGTGGGTATGCCCCTCAAGAATACAGTGGAGGTAGAAGTGGCCCTTGTTGAGTGGGTCCTAACAGACTTAAGAGGCTTTTTACCATGGTAGGTGTAACAAAAGGAAATACAGTGGGAGATCTACTTGAAGATGGTTTGGTGGAAGACTGGTTTTCCTTTAGAGTCCAAGGCAAAGGAAACAATTCTGATTTTCTGAAAGTTTTAGTTCCATCAAGGAAATAGCAAAGTTCCCGGTATACATCCAAGGATTCTTTCCTCCTGGTTCTGTGATTTAGGGAAGAAAGTAGGCAAGTGTATGGTTTGGTTCAAGGAAGTGTCACTGACCACCTTGGGCATAAAGGAAGGGTTAGTTCCGAGTGATACTCTGTCTCGATGGAATATAAGACAGAGTTCCACTGCCATGAGGGCTTGAAACTCAGAGACTCTTCTAGCTGAAGTGACAGCCAGTAAAAGGGCAATCTTCCAGGTCAAGCATTTTAAAGCAGTGGAAGCAGCTAGTTCAAAGGGAGGTAAGGTCAACTTTTCTAGAACAAAGTTGAGATCCCAAGGAGGGCTGGGCAACCTCCCTGGGTGTTCTGATGTGCGGCACTCCCCTAAGGAACTATTTCATTGGGGGGGGGGTAGGAGGAAGAGTAGGGATGTGGGTTGAAATGGCAGAAGCGTGCATCTTAATGGATGAAAAGGATAGGTCTTTGCCCACCAAGACAGCCAGGTAGTCCAAAATGGCTCAAATGTTAGTTGAGACAGGGTTGAGATTGCTGCTAACACTAAATAGAGAATCTTTTCCACTTGACAGAGTAGGTTTTCCCTAGTACTGGGCCTTCTAGACTCTGAGGATATTAAATACCTGACTACTCAGTGAGTGCTCAGGGTGGAATTTTGATGAATTATCCAGGCTGAGAGTCTACAGGTTGGGGGTGCATGAGCTTTCCTTTTGCCCGAGTCAGCTGATCCACTCTCAGAGGTAACTGCCAAGATTTTTCTTTGGTCAAACTCGGTAGCAAGGGGGACCAGTGCTACCTGGGTCAGTCTGGGGCTTTCAGGATGATCCCTCGTCCCTCTTCCCTAATTTTTAGGAGTACCCTTGGAAGGAGAGGCAGTGGGGGAAATTAATAAAGAAATAGGTGGCTCCAGAGGAAGGAGAAGGCACTTGTTCTCCAGGCTGTGTGATTCTTGGAACAGAATCTTTTTAGTGTGGGATTTTCACTGGTGGCAAAGAGGTCTGTTTGAGGGGATCCCCATTTCCACACTATGCTGAGAAATGTTTCCCGATGCAGCTGCCACTCATGAGGATCCATTAGGTGCCTGCTGAGGTGGTCTGCTAGTGTGTTCTGAGCCCCAGGAAATTACTGAGCCAATAGGTGTAACCCCATATCATAGTCAGTCTCCCAGATATGCACTGCCAGCTGGCAAAGAGGGTAGGAGTGGATGACCCCCTGTTTATGCACATGACTGCTGTGTTGTCTGTTTTGATAAGTAGGACCCCTGGTTTCCAGTGATCCCTGAAGGCCACCATGCCCTTCTGTACTACCATCAATTCCTTTCAATTTAAGTGCTGGTCTCTGAACTGCTCTTCCCATTTACCCTGGGATAGGAGGTGCTGGAAATGGGCTCCCCATGCTGCATTTGATGCATCAGTGGTTAACGTTTGGCCATGAGGGATGAACCTGAAGGGGAGACCCTGGTTCTGTGAATGTGCTCATGCCCAACATGCCAATTCCTCCCTAAGGCAATGAATTAGATGGATTTCCAAAATCCAGGAACTATGAGTGCTGACACCACAAATACTTGAGGTACCACTGAAGCTTCCTCATGCGTAGCCTGGTCAGAGGGATCATTAGTATACAAGATGCCACGCAGCCCAGTGGTCTGAAGAATTCCCTGGCTGAAAGGCATCACCTCTGCACAATTTCCTGCAAGTATTGGGTTAAGAAGAAAGCCTTGTATGGGGGGAAGGAACGCCATCTGGAGGGAGGAATCCAGCACAGCCCCCAAGAAAACTATCCTGGTGGAAGTGTTGGTGTTGGATTTGCTGAGGTTTATGGTGAACCCTAGGGAAGAGAGTAAGGTCTGGGTGAAGGCCAGATCCTTGAGGAGCTTTGAGTGACTTCTGCCTTGAATGAGGCAGTTGTCCAGATAAGGGTAAATTTGGATGCCTCTCGTTCTGCAGAAGGCAATCCCAGGGGCCAAACATTTTGTGAAGACCCTGGGAGCAGTAGCTAAGACAAAGGGAAGTGCAGAGAATTGAAAGTGACTGGTACATGCTCTGAAGTGAAAACTTCTGCAAGATTATTCTATAGGAATGAGTAAGTAAGCCTCTTTCAGGTCTAAGGTAATCATTAGAGCCTGAGGAGTGATCATAGGAAGAAGCCTTTGAAGAGTAAGCATTTTGAATTTTGGAACTAGGAGGGACTGACGATGGACAGATCCAAGATAGGGTGCTAACACCCTTCTTTCCTGGGGACCAGGAACAGCCTGGAGTAAAACTCTTTTCCTACGTGGTGGGCTGGTACAGGTTCCACAGAGCCCTGACAGCACAGGTTGTGAATCTGACAAATGGCCTCTGCGCTCCTTGGTTTTGTGGCACATCGAGGTAGCCTGAGGATATTAATGGTTCTTTGAAAGTGAGCTTGTAGCCATTTGAGATTACTTCCACAATCCACTTGTTGGAGGTGATGAGGGCTCAGTTTTCCTTAAATAGGAGGAAGACTAGGAGGAAGACTTTCCCTATCTTGTCTGGGGTTAGGGTTGGGGGAAGAGTCACTGTTGATCTCTGCTAGGGTCCTGGGGCCTAGAACTCCGTAACCAGTGTGTTCCTGAGGACCACTGCCTTGTCCCCTTGAGATTATTGCTGCTGTCTATGAGGTTTTTCTCTTCGAGTTTTCTTTTGACTGGGTTTTGATTGGAAGGGAAAGGACCAATGCTTAGTGGGAAAATTCCTACTGCACCTAGGTGGCTGTACTTGGAGGAAGTGTGACAGTTTGCATGGATTTCTCTTTATCCTCCATCTTTTTTAACACAGCATCATCCTTTGGTCCAAAAAGGGAATCCTTATCCAGGGGTGCACCTAGTAGTATAAATTTGACATGTTCAGGTAATGTCTGCTGACAAAGCCAAGCATTCCTTCTGATGATGGAGCCACAGACAGCATATCGGGTAGATGCCTCTAGAGCATCAAATCCACAGTGCAAGGGGTGCCTGGTCACCTGGAAACTGGAATGGCAGAGATCTAGCAATTCCTTGGAGGTGTTATCTTCCTCTAGGGAGGATATCTTTTGCTCCTTTTTTTCCAAAATACTATACTGGTAATTTATCATATGGAATTGGCAGTTGAGGGCCCTCATGGCCAGAGTAGAGGAACAGTAAACCTTCTTCCCTAACCAGTCAAGGGCCCTGTTTTCTTTGCCTGTAGGTAATTTTTTTTTTTTTTTTTTTTTTTTTTTTTATAGAAGTACTAGCCCTAACTCCTTTGGAACCAGGAGAGAGAACATCTGGGTCAGCCGAAGGGCTTTAAAAAAGGAATTTGTGCGAGTCCAATACCCTGTAAAACCTGGCTGGTTTATGAGGGGCTGGGGGGAAGAGAGTCTAGGTTGAGAGATGATTCCATGAAGACATATTCTACCACTTCCAAAACTGGAGGGATAGCTAAGGGTTTGTGCTGTGGGAGATCAACGAACTCCTTGACCCTCTTTTTAGATTGGGGGGATTCCCATGCTTGCCACTGGAAAAAAACTCTCATGGCATGTAATGTCTCCCCAAAGGTAAATGTTCTCAGGGGGTGAAGCAGCAGGTAAAACCTCTTCTGAATAAGAATCCTCAAAGGAGGTAAGGGAGGGTTCCTCTTCAAGGGCAGAGTCATCCTAATCAGAGTAGTCCTGATCAGATGGTTCTAAAAAGGTCTCATGTATAGGGTCTCTCCTTCTTCCTGGTGAAGATTGGGGGGGGCTGCCTGCCTCTGACTAAAGAAATAAGGTCCTCAACCAACCTGACCAAATCCTGCAGACAACTTGTTGGGTGGGAGCCGGTAGACCGAAGCACAGGACTTGAGGTTGAGCTCTTATGTGTAGCTTTGGCCTTGGGCCTGTGAACGTTTGCTACTCTGATGTCAGTCTCTTTGAAAGAAATAACCGATGCTGGCTGACACCCCAGAGGTGTGCTGTTGGTTTAGGATCGTTCGCCAAAAAACAAGGTCTGCTGAGCGATTCAGGACCCAACCAACGAACCAAATGCAAAGGCCTGAGTTGAAGATGAGGGACCCAACAGCATTTCGGACTCGGAAGGGGTCACAACAGAGGCCTGCGCCACCACCTCACTCTCAGAAGGGGCCTACGAAGGCGCCTCGACTTCCTCTGTGATAATGAGCCTTGGAGAACTGGCAGACAGACAGAGGTGGTCATCCAAGGCTCTAAGCTTGTGTCTTTTTTTCCTTTTTTTGCTTAGGGAGCTGAAACTCGGGACAACAGATTGACGGCATTATGTGATGGGAAACAGATTACTGACTAAAGTGCTTAGACAAGATTTCAGCCCTACACCTTAGTCCTAGAATTGAAACAGATGCAGAGATGGCAATTAGGGACATTGTGGTTTGGGCCTAAATAAGCGACACAAAAAGTATAAAGTCTCTGTGTGGGATTTGTTTACCACAGTGGAGATGGTTAACTTTATCTGACACGAGTCACAGGTAAGAGCGAGTTCCCAATGGAGTATTTAAGCTTTAGAAGATTTCTCAGTCCGGTGCGGACCAACAGATGCGCACTCATCTGCCTCAGGCTCCGATGACAAGACAGACTGATGTCATGACACTGGCTGGCTCCCTTTATACCCAACCATACCAACGTGAGGGGAGGCCATTTGCCAGCCCAGGGAGGAGGTGGTTTTTTACTCTGGTAGTTGGTGCTGACCAAGGTCTTCCAAAGCAGGAAATTCCACACGTCAGAACTACAACAGTGAAACACGAAAAACATCATTAGTTGTACTTAAATAAATATAAGACTCCTTGATGGATCCTTTGGGTGGTCTGAATTCCAAGGAGTAAATTCATTAGGGAGGAAGGATGTAAGCTAAGAATCCAAGGACCAAGTTGCAGAAGAGTCATTCTGAAGAAGAAACAACTCAAAGGGAGTGATGGTTCAGAACGTAATGCATGCTGCTGAAATATGGGTTACCTTCTGCCAAGGATATAACAGTCGATCAGCTTTCAAAGCTTCAGGGCACCTTCCATACTCCAAAATGGTCAGGCAGTTCAAGCTGAGCTGACAAAAAAAAAAGAGAAGTTTGGGTGGCAAGCCTTTCAGAGCTTTCCTGCAAACAGAGCAAGGAAAGCTGAGCCCTGAAATGACGATGCCAGGAACAAAAAATAAATGTCCACACCATGGCATAAGAAACAAACCAAAAAACAAAGGGGGGGGGTGAAGAGAAGGAGCGTCTATTGTAGCAGTAATCACTCAAACATCATATTGATCATTGCTACAGTAGCCTTAGCTATATGGTTAGATCACATTAGCTTACTACATTTTAGAGGTGGAAGGAGAAGAGCCCAAGAGCCCCTGGAGAAAGATCCTAGCAAAACCTGACCTGGACCTAGAGAGGGAATCAAGTTTACAGTGCTTTGAAAAAGTATGCACAGAGGATCAAGTAGCAGCTTCTAGAACACTTCCAATCTAACCCTTTAAAAAAAGCCATAGATGAAGCCAATGCCCTAGTAGAGTGGGCCTTGGCCCTGCCAGGAACAGATTTGATGTGGTGAGTATAACAAAGGTAATAGCCTTGGACAACCATTTGGAAATGGTCTGTTTTGACATAAGCCGTCGTCTCCTCATCTTCACAAGAAAACTGATCTGAAATATGTAGTTTTATCAAGATAATATCAGAGTTGTCTGTGGACATCCAAGCTATGAAGTATCCATTCTCACTCATTTTTAGGTTCAGGAAAAAAAAAAGGGAGATGGATGGTTTGGCTTAAAGTAAATTCAGATACGACTTTTGGCATAAAATAAGGATCAATTCTCAAAGAAAAGTACAGTTGTGTACACTTACCATAAATGTAGATGTTCGAGTGTATTCACTGTTGCAGTCATTACATTTGGGTAATCTGCTGGCAGGTTGCCCTCAGTCGGCCTGAATAACAAAGTCTTGTGTCCGGCGTCAGTTGCCGTCTCCTCTTCCATGACGTCAGGTCGTCAGGGGTATAAAACATGCAGCTGACACCATTTTATTCAGTTTTTCTTGCCCCAGATGTCAGGTGCCCCCCCAAATGGGGAGCAAAAATATATATATAAGTAAACAGTAAATATATAAATACACTTTTAGAAACAAACTTTACCTTCAACTAAAAGCAAATACACCACAAAGGCTTCAGAGTATAGTGAAGGATAGAAAGGGGGATGGCGGGTGGGTAACCCTGACTGCAACAGTGAATACACTGGAACATCTACATTTATGGTAAGTGTACACAACTGTACTATGTTCTTCATGTTTCACTATTGCAGTCATTACATTTGGGTAGAATACCAAAGCTATGGATGGGCGGATGGAACTAAATAGCATTAGGAGCGGCTATAAGGCCCTGCAGAACTGCAGTGGCAAAGCCTGCCCTGGACTTCGAGAAGAGAGGCAAATGATAATGATTTGTGAAGGTATGAATAGAGCTCCAAGTAGCAGCTTCTAGAATGTCTTTGGTTGGAACTCCTCTGAGAAAGGCTGCTGAGGTAGAGGCAGCCCTGGTGGAGTGTGACCAGATTCCCTTGGGCACAGGTTTACCATGATGCAAGTAGCAGAAACGAATGCAGTGGCTTATCCACTTAGAAATAGTCTGCTTTGATATAGCCTTTCCCTCTGATCCTGAAGCAAAAGACACCAGTAGTTGTGCAGACTTTCTTAGAGATTTGGTCCTGTTTAAGTAGAATCTTAGTTGTCTGTGTACGTCCAATGAATGCAGAATCCGCTCCCCCTTGTTCTGTGGATTTGGGTAAAATGTTGGCAGGTGAATAGTTTGGTTAAGAGCCACACTGGATAGCACCTTAGGCATAAAGGAAGGATTGGTCCTGAGGTACATCCTGTCCGGGTAAAATGTAATAAAAGGCTCCACAGCCATGAGAGCCTGTAGTTCTGAAACCCTTCTTGCTGAAGTGATTGCCAAAAGGAAAGCTGTTTTCGAAGATAAAAACTTTATATCCACAGTAGCTGCTGGTTCAAAAGGAGGCAGGGTGAGTTTTTCCAGCACAAAATTGAGGTCCCATGCAGGAGCTGGTGATCTCCTGGGAAGCCTTAAATTTTTGGCCCCTCTAAGATACTGTTTTAGCAGAGGATGAGAAAAGATGGGAGGCTCTGTGTTGTAATGAGCTGAGATGGCAGAGGCATGGATTTTTACTGAAGAAAAAGATAGGCCCTTGTCAAGCATCTCAGTCAAGTATTGTAAAATCTGAGGGATATTTGGTTTTGCTGTGTCCATTCCTTGTGCTTGGTTCGAAGCACAGAATCTCTTCCATTTATCAGCATAAGATTTTCTAGTACTAGGCCTTCTGGCTTCCAAAATGACATCCATCACAGATTTACTGACAGGTGTTGTTTGAATAATTAAATGATCAGCCATGCTGCAAGGTTCAGAGTTTGGAGCTGTGTGTGCAGAATTTGATTGTTCTGCTGAGACAGTAGATGAGGTATTTGAGGCAAGTACCAAGGAGGGAGTTGAGACATATTCCTTAGAATTGTGTATCAGTGCTGGTGAGGCCAGTCCGGAGCAATTAGGATTATTTTTGTTTTTCCTGTCTGACCTTTAGTAAGACTTTGGAGAGAAGAGGCAGAGGGGGAAAGGCATAGACTGATAGTTTTTCCAACTGAAGGATAGGGCATCCACTTTCCATGCTTGTCTGTGATAAGTCCTTGTGCAGAATTTGTCCAGTTGATAATTTTGGGGAGAGGCAAATAGATCTATGTCTGGGCTCCCCCACTTCTGTGTTACCATGCTGAAGATTTGTGGATCCAGTTTCCACTCGTGTGGGTCCATTAGATTCCTGCTTAGGTCGTCTGCCAAAGTATTTTGTTTTTCTGGCAGGAATTGAGCTTGAAGATGTACTTGGTAAGTCAAGGCTGTGTTCCACAATGCCATGGCTAGTCTGCAAAGGGGGTAGGAATGTGTACCCCCCTGCTTGTTTATCTACCACATAACAGTGGTGTTGTCCATCTTTATCAGTAGCTGTCCTGGATGAAGTAAATCCTTGAAGGCTGTCAGGGCATTCTGAACAACTAGCATCTCTTTCTGGTTGATATGCAGATGCATTTGTTTTGGGCTCCATATACCCTGAATGCATCTCCCTTCCAGGTGGGCCCCCCCAAGCATAGTCTGATGTGTCTGCAGTTAGGGTTTGGGTGGCAGGGGGTAGAGTGAAGGACAGTCCCTTGTTTTGGTGACATGTCTCTGCCCACCAAAGAAACTCCTGTTGTAGGCAGGGAATGAGAGGAATCATGGTTTCCAGACTGTGACAATGCTGACTCCATAAACTTTTAAGGTACCATTGAAGTTTCCTCATATGCTATCTTGCATATGGAATTAGTAGAATGCAGGATGCCATGAACCCCAAAGTCTGCAGAATTTGTCTTGAAGATAACTGGGTTTTTGTTGCCATCTGTTTGAATTATGTAGTCAGTTGCCTTTGTCTGGCGTAAGGTAAGCCATCTGGGGCAGTTGTATTCAAGATTGCACCCAGGAATGTAATTTTTTGAGAGGGTACCAATTGTGATTTCTTTTCATTTACTGTGCACCCTAGGCATGTTAGAAGCCTTTTTACAAATGCCAGATGTTGAAGAAGAATGTCCTTGTTCTCTGCTTGAATGAGACAGTCGTCAAGGTAAGGATAAATCTGTATGCTTCTTTGTCTGCAAAATGCAATTACTGGTGCCAGGCACTTTGTAAAGACCCTGGGCGCAGTAGATAAGCCAAAGGGCAGTGCAGAGAATTGGTAATGCATAAAACCAGCCTTGAAGCGGAGGCATCTTCTGCAAGATTCCCTTATTGGGATATGTAGGTATGCCTTAAGTCTAGAGTCACTAACCAAGCGTTCCTGCCCAGCATAGGCAGTAGCTGTTGTAAAGTCAGCAGTATGAATTTTGAAATGTCCAGGAACACGTTCAAAACATGTTCAAAATTGATAAGTCCAGTATTGGATGCCAGGCATTGTCTTTTCTGGGTACCAGGAAAAGTCTTGAATAAAAACCTTGTCCTTTTTCCTTTTCTGGTACTGGTTGAATAGCCCCCATATCCATGAGGGACGTAACTTGTTTCTGAGCCTCTGCCCATTGATTTTATGGCAGGTCTGACCAACCGCTTGGAATTGGCAAAGTATGGAAATTAAATCTGTACCCCTGGGATACTATGTTTAATACCCACTTGTCCTGGGTAATTAACTGCCAATTATGAGCATGAAGTGCTAATTTTCCCCCAAGGGGGCTGCCAAAATACAAGTGCTTGGTGATGGTAGAGGGAAGTCATTGAGACTGCTTACTGTAAAGGTTGTGCTTCGTTTCCTCCAGATTTGGAGGTGGAGGCATCCAACTGATTTGACCTGTAAGAACCCTGTGATTGGTATCTAGAGCCTTTTGAGCACCTAGATTTGCCTCGAGAGGCTCTGTTGGACACAGGAAAGGACCAATTTTTAGTAGGCCAGTGCCTACTGAATCTGGGTGGCTGCATTTGTAAGAAATATTTTACAGTTTGCATAGATTAATCTTTGTCTTCCATTTTCTTTAAAACCTCTTCTGCCTTATTACCAAATAGAGTATCATGCTGTAAAGGGGCATCCAACAATTTAGCTTTAACATGATCAGGCAGATTTTGGTCCTTGAGCCAGGCATGCCTTCTAAATCACAGATCCAGTAACTGCGGCCCTGCAAGAGGCCTCCAAGGAATCAAAACCACATTGCAAAGTATGTTTGTCAACCTGTTCTGCTGCATGCAATAATTCCTGTAATTCTTTACTTTCCACACAATCAGAAATCAACATAATTTTCTGTTTCAATAAGCCCATAACACGCTGTTGATATTTAAGCATATGAAACTGGCAGTTTAAGGCCCTAATTGCCAATGTTACAGACGTATAAACCTTATTTCCCCATCTATCCAGCGCCCTTGAATCTCTATCAGAGGGGGAACGATTTTTGGCTGTAGAGGCCTTTACACCGTTGGGACCGTGTGAGAGTTTCAGGATCAGCAGCAGGGTTTTTGACTAGAAACTTGTGGAAGTTAGGAACACTGTAATATCTGTCTGGCTTACTAGGAGCCGGAGGTAGGGAATCAGGAGCCATTCTTGATTCTGAAAACACATCATCAACAATATCTTGGTTTTTGCTTGGGCTAATGGGAAGTCTTTCTGTTGATCAGTGGCAGTGAAAAACATTGAGCAGCCTGCCTGCCCCTGTGGGAGTGGTTACTGACTTGAAACTGTAGTTTTATTGGCCATTTTGGGTCAATTCCAAAACTCCTTCATCTTCCTCTCTTAAAACCCTCTTTTGCGCGTTTTTGTGCATAGCGCAACAGCGGGCAGCGCCGCCTAATTGGGTTTAAACTATTCCTGGCTCCTGCATAAAGGCCGCTTTTGTGCGCTTCAGCGCGAAGTTGCTCATAGAGCAGCGTCGGTTAATCAAGTTTAAACTATTTCTGGCTCCGTAAAGTCTACTCTTCAATTTTTCCCTTAGAACTGCTCTACTTGCAATCTAAACAGTCTATTCTCTAACTGAAAAGCTCAGCACTTGCTCCTAAAGCATTTTTTATACAGGTAAAGCACTCTTAAACAAAAGAAAGTACTTCTTTCACCTAAATTCCCTCGAGTACCCATTTCCCTATAGATCCTTTCTGACTCATTTACACAGCAATCTTTTTCACTATTCTAGCATGTCGAAGGGTCAGTTGCTGGCATCCTCTCCTGTTCAGCTGGTGAATCTGGGAATCTTGAGGCAATGTTACAATTGCCTCATGTACACAGACAACCCTCTCCTCCTCCCAACAAATACAAATATATGCGAGAGATGCAACTATATAGCCAAACTGGAGGCTGAGCTCTCTCAATTCAGTACTGGCAAGACCAGGAAGGAGGAGAAGGTAACCACGCACACCACAAATCCAGTCTCACATAGAACTATCACAACTGCAAACCAAACACACAAAAACATACACGGAGGCGCTGATTAAAAATCTACCAAAACAACAGAGGCCTCCAAAGCAGACACCCAAGCAACCGCCACCTCAAGACATAGCACATGCAACACATATTTCGCAAAGTCAGTGTGCAAAACAGTCACAGCCCTTAAGGCCAAACAACATGCCAGACACACTTGTAATAGGTGACTCCATAGTCAGACACACTGACGTCCCGCTCACCAGACTGAACAAGGAAAAGGTCACAGTAAGCTGCCTGTCGGGAGCTAGAATCCGCCACATAACACAAGTACTCAGGTCACTCCACAACAAGTACAAATATGACTCAGTCATTGTACATGCCAGTGTGAACGACCTGAGACGTACTTCCCTGGACTACATGAAAAGAGACATAGAGGAGCTCTCTGATTATGTAGCCCAGGCCGGTAAGACCCTGACCCTGAGCAGCATCTTACCCTCACCAAGAATGATGCCACAGTACAAAGACAAAATGATCAGTTTTAAAAATTGGCTTAATTACTGGTGTCATTCAAAGGGGATCCAATGTCTGTCTTCTTGGGATGACATGCTCGACAATACACGCTGCTTCGCAAGGGATGGCTTACACCTGTCACCCCTGGGCTTCCGGATATTGGCCAAGGCTCTTGCCACCCCATTAGTGTCTTTTTTAGGCAAGGCTCAAATGACAAACCTACCTCCCTAGAAAACACAAGTGGAAAAAAATAAGGGTAATGCTGCTCAATGCCAGAAGTCTAAACCTCAAGATGCACACCCTCGAAGCCCTCCTCAGTATGGAGAAAGTACAGTTTTGTACCTACCATAAATGTAGATGACCGATAGGTATGCATCTGCAGTCATCACATATGGATTGTCCTGCCTCAGGCAGCCCTTCGGTCGGCCGGATTCCAAAGTCTGGGTCCGGCGTCGGCTGATGTCGCCCTTTCCCCGACGTCAGAGCGCCTGGGGTATAAAAGAGTCAGCCGACGCCATCTTCCTCAGTTTTTCTTGCCTCAGATGCCAGGTGCCCTCTAAGGAAGGCTAAATTTGGAGAAATGCAAAATATTCCAAACATGCACAGTAATAAAAAACAAATACACCATAATAGATAACCCCAGCTAGCTATAAGAGGGAGTATTACCCAAGAAATACCACAGAGGGGAAGGAGGGAGGGAAAACCTGATTGCAGATGCATACCTATCGGACATCTACATTTATGGTAGGTACAAAACTGTACTATGTCCTTCAAGGATGCATCTGCAGTCATCACATATGGGTAGAATACCATAGCCAATCTGGGGGTAGAGGATCTATGTATAGGATGGTGTAGCTAAAATGCCCTGCAGGACTGCCGTAGCAAAGCCTGCTCTGGATCTGGAATATAAAGGTAAATTGTAATGCTAGGAAAATGTATGCACGGAGCTCCATGTAGCAGCTTCTAAAATGTCCTTGGTAGCCACCCCTCTTAAGAAGGCTGTGGAGGTGGCTGTGGCTCTCGTGGAATGAGGTCTAATGTTAGCTGGCACAGTTTTTCCATGAAAGGAGTAACAAAAACGAATGCAATTCCCTATCCATTTTGAGATTGTCTGTTTGGAAATTGCTTTTCCTTGTGCACTAGCAGCATATGCTACCAACAGCTGGTCAGTTTTTCTGTAACTTTTAGTTCTGTCCAAGTAGTAGCGCAACTGTCTGTGTATGTCCAGGGTGTGCAGAAGTTTCTCCCCTTTTTGTGGATTCGGAAAGAAGGTAGGCAAATGAATAGCTTGGTTTAATGAAACCCTGGATACCACCTTTGGCATAAATGTAGGATTGGTTCTCAATGAGACTCTGTCCTGATGAAAAATAGTAAATGGCTGTACTGCCATGAGGGCCTGTAACTCAGATACTCTTCTCTCTGAGGTTATGGCCAGAAGGAAGGCAGTCTTCCAAGACAAAAACTGTAGCTCTGCAAGATGCTGCTGGTTCAAAGGGAGGCAGTGTTAGTTTTTCCAACACAAAGTTAAGGTCCCAAGTAGGCAGTGGTGGTGTCCTTGGAGGCTTGATGTTTTTAATTCCTCTTAGAAACTGCCTTAGGAGAGGATGTGAGAAGACAGGTGGATCAGTATTGTACACTGCTGAAATTGCTGAAGCATGAATTTTAATGGAAGAGTACGACAGACCATTGTGGAACATTTCTGCCAAGTATTCCAGGATACGTGCCATGTTCATCACTGTCACATCTAGGCCCTTTGTGGTGTTCCACATGAGAAATCTTTTCCATTTTGCTGAATATGCCTTTCTTGTGGAAGGCCGGCGAGCTTCCATGATAATATCCTTCACTCTCGGGGATAGCCTATCCTGAGGAGGAATCAAGGTATTTTCCAGACTGTTAGTTGCAAGGTTTTCAGGTTAGAATGCAGAGTTTTGTAATTGTGCTGTCAGGAGCAGTGGCCATTGAGGAAGAGGCCATGGTTTCGTGCGTGACATGCTCTTTAACAGTGGGTACCAGTGCTGTCTTGGCCAGTCCGGAGCTATCAGAATCACTTTTGGATGCTCTGTCCTGATCTTCAGTAAGACCTTGGTCATTAATGGGAGAGGTGGAAATGCATACACTGTTAGAGTTCTCCAGCTGAAAGAGAGGGCGTCCACTTTCCATGCTTGTGGGTGGTATGTCCTTGAGCAGAATTTCTTCAGCTGATGGTTGTGGGGGGAGGCAAAAAGATCTATGTCCGGCCTGCCCCATGATTGTGTTATCTGTAGAAAGATGTCTGGGTGCAGCATCCATTCGTGTGCATCCATGATATTTCTGCTTAAGCTGACCGCCAGTATATTGTCTTTCCCTGGCACAAATTGAGATTGCAGCTCTATGTTGAGTTTCAAGGAAAGTTCCCATAGATTCATTGCCAGTCTGCAAAGAGGATAAGAATGGGTGCCTCCTTGCTTGTTTATGTACCACATAACTGTGGTGTTGTCTGTCCTTATTAGTAGGTGGCCTTGATGCAGAAAAGGTTTGAAGGCTTCGACTGCATGTATCACTGCCAGAAGTTCCTTGTGGTTTATGTGCATGCGTAGCTCTTTTTGTGACCATAGACCTTGAATGCATCTGCCCTCCATGTGCGCTCCCCATCCGTGGTCTGAAGCGTCCGTTGTAATGGTTTGGCTGGCTATTGGTTTGTTGAAGGGCAGACCCCTGTTTGACTGGCTTGCTTGAGCCCATCACAAAAATTCCCTTTGAAGGCATGGGATGAGTGGTATCAAAGTTTCCAAGCTGTGACTGTGCTGAGACCATAAACTCCTTAGGTACCATTGTAGTTTCCTCATATGCAGCCTTGCTTGTGGAATCAGAAGGATGCAAGAAGCTATGTAACCCAGGGCCTGCAGGATTTTCCTTGCAGTCAGCTGAGTTTTTCTTGTCAGACTTTTGAAGTAATCTGGTAGTTGACTTTGTTTTTCTTCTGTGAGGAAAGACATTTGGGTGGTTGTATCTAGATTCGCACCCAGAAAGGTTATTCTTTGGGATGGAACAAGTCTTGATTTGTGAATGTTGACTGTATATCCCAGGACCTGAAGTAGGTGAATGGCATAATTCAAATGTTTTACCAAAGTTTGTTGGCTGTCCACTTGTATAAGGCAGTCGTCCAGATATGGGTATATTTGAATCCCCTGAAGTCTGCAGTGTGCAATTACTGATGCCAGGCATTTCGTGAATACTCTGGGCGCAGTAGATAAGCCAAAGGGCAATGCAGAGAATTCATAATGCTCTGAACCTGCAAAAAATCTGAGGTGTCTTCTGCAACTTTGTCTGATAGGTACATGCAGGTATGCCTCCTTGAGGTCTAGAGTTACCAGCCAAGACCCCTTGTCCAGCATGGGAAGGAGCTGCTGTAGAGTCAGCTTTTTGAACTTTGGTACAATGAGATAAGTATTCAGTGCGGACAAGTCGAGAATAGGCCTCCATTGTTTTTCTTTTCTTGGCACAAGGAAAAGTCTGGAATAAAATCCTTGGCCTTGTTCTGAGAGAGGAACCTTTTCTATAGCTTTCATTTGCATTAAGCTGGAGATTTGTTTCAAAGCCTCTGCCCTTTGATTTGGTGGCAGGTCTGGTATGCCTTTTCTTTTTGGTAATGTGTGAAAATGGAACCTGTATCCTTTGTCTATTATTTGTAGTGTCCATTTGTCCCTTGTAATACTGTGCCAATTTTCTGAGAATAAAGAAAGTTTTCCGCCCAAGGGTGCTTCCAATTGAGCCCTGGTTGGCAGTGTCAAAGTAAAGTCATTGAGCCTGTCCTTGTGCAGCAGTTGTAGGTCCTGCATTACCTCTCTGGTTGGGAGGCTGCCATTGACGCCCTCTGTAGGAGCCTCTAGCTTGCCCTCTACCTCTGACACGCCTGTTCTTGCCTCTCTGAAACCTCTCGGTGTCTGGAAAGGACCAATTTTTGGAAGGCCAATTCCTGCTGAATCTTGGTGGTTGGACTTGGAGAAAATCTTTGACAGTTTGTACAGATTTTGCCTTTTCTTCAACTTTCTTTAGGACCTCCTGAGCCATGGAGCCAAATAACTTTTGCTTTTCCAGTGGAGCATCCAGAAGCTTTGCTTTGACATGGTCTGGCAGAGATTGTTCCTTCAGCCAAGCATGCCTACGTATGACTGCGCCAGTCATGGCTGACCTACATGAAGCTTCCAATGCATCATAACCACATTGCAAGAAATGGTTGCTAACCTGTTGGGAGTCGTGTACCAGATCCCGAAGTGATTTGCGATCTAGGGGTTCAGGTGAAGACCGTTTTTTATGCAATTCATCTAATAAATACACTTGGTACTGTATCATATGAAATTGACAATTCAATGCCCTCATAGAAAGAGTAGCAGAAGTATACACTTTTTTACCCCATCTCTCTAAAGCTCTAGACTCCCTTTCAGAGGGGAGAGGATTTTTAGTAGTGGCAGCTGCAACCCCTTTAGGGCCCTGGGAAATAGTTTCTGGATCAGCAGAGTGGGCCTTGTAAAGGTGAAGATGCGAGTCCAGAACCCTGTAGTACCCATCGGGTTTGACAGGAGCCGGAGGAAGAGAATCAGGGGTTGTGCTAGACTCAGAGTACACATCATCAATGACATTTAAAACAGGAGGAATAGCCAAAGGTCTATGCTGAGACAAATGCAAGAAGGTCCTTAATCTCTTCCTGGAATCAGAGAATTCCTGGCCCTGCCACTGGAAATGCTCTCTCACAGTGTGGAGTGTCTCCCCAAAGGAAAACTCTTCAGGAGGGGAGGCCGAAGGAATAGATTCCTTTGCATCAGAATCCTCGTAGGCCGGAAAAGCCTCCTCCTGGTGGTCCGAGAGAGTAGAAAGTACAGTTTTGTACCTACCATAAATGTAGATGTCCGAACTGGATAGCATCTGCAGTCATAACAACTGGGGTTGTCCTGTCGTCAGGCAGCCCTTCAGTCGGCCGGATTCCAAAGTCCGGGTCCGGCTTCGGCTGATGTCGCACTTCACCCGACGTCATCTCTGTTGGTCTTCGGGTATAAAAGCATCAGCCGACGCCATTTTCCTCAGTGTTTCTTGCCCCAGATGCCAGTAGCCCTCTTGAAGGCTAAACTTTGGATAGATGCCAATGTTTCCAAAAAGATAGAGGTAAACACAAAAATAAGCATGTATGTACACATATACAAACAAATACACCATAAAAGACTCCCCCCCACCAGCTAGCTATTAGGAGGGTAAACACCCTAGGAGTACCACAGAGGGGAAGGAGGGAGGGTAATCCTGACTGCAGATGCTATCCAGTTCGGACATCTACATTTATGGTAGGTACAAAACTGTACTATGTCCTTCATGGATGCATCTGCAGTCATAACAACTGGGTAGAATACCATAGCCAACTAGGGAGGAGGATAAAAGTAGATTATGGTGTGTTTAGGATCCCTTGCAGTACAGCAGTGGCAAACCCTGCTCGGGATCTGGAATATAGAGGCAAATTATAATGCTTGGCAAATGTATGCACGGAGGTCCAAGTAGCCGCCTCAATAATGTCTTTGGTTGCCACTCCTCGTAAGAAGGCTGTGGTAGTGGCTGTTGCCCTTGTTGAATGAGGTCTTATGTTCTGTGGAATTGGTTTTCCATGGAAGGAGTAACAGAATCGTATGCAATTTCCTATCCATTTGGAGATTGTCTGTTTGGAAATAGCTTTTCCTTCCCTTCCTGTTGCATAGGCTACAAAAGTTGGTCAGTCTTTCTGCTATTTTTGTTCTGTCCAAGTAGTAGTGTAGCTGTCTATGTACATCCAAGGTATGCAGTATTCTTTCCCTCTGTTTTGTGGGTTGGGAAAGAAGGTAGGTAGGTGGATTGCCTGGTTTAAAGACACTCTGGATACCACCTTAGGCATAAATGTAGGATTAGTCCTCATGGACACTCTATCTTGGTGGAAGATTAGGAAGGGTTGCACTGCCATTAAGGCCTGTAGTTCTGAAACCCTCCTTGCTGAAGTAATTGCCAGTAGGAAAGCAGTTTTCCATGACAGGTGTTGTAGGTCTGCTGTTGCTGCTGGTTCAAAGGGTGATAGTGTCAACTTTTCTAGCACAAAGTTTAAGTCCCAAGCTGGTAATGGTGGTTTCCTTGGAGGTTTTACATTCTTGATTCCTCTGAGGAACTGCCTGAGCAAAGGGTGCGAAAAACAGGTGGATCAAAGCTGTATTCTGCTGAAATAGCTGATGCATGTATCTTGATGGAGGAGTAGGACAGGCCTGAATGAAGAAGTTCGCCAGATACTCCAGAATGTTAGGCATATCTATGTTTGACACATCTTTTCCTCTTTCCGTACTCCAAATGACAAACCTTTTCCATTTTCCAGCATAGTTCCTTCTTGTTGAAGGTCTGCGTGCTTCAAGAATAATGTCTTTAACTCTTTGGGAAAGTTCTGGATTAGCTGCTGCTATGTGATGTTCCATGCAGTCAGTTGCAACGCTTTTAGGTTTGGATGTATGATGCTGTAGTTGTTCTGAGTTAACATCAAAGGCATCAGGGGTATTGGCCACATATTGTTCCGAGACATGCTCCTCAGCAGTGGGTACCAGTGTTGTCTTGGCCAGTTTGGAGCTATCAGGATTATCCTTGGACGTTCTTCCTTGATTTTTAGTAGTACTTTGTGTATCAAGGGAAGAGGTGGGAATGCATATGCTGTTAGGCCTTTCCAGCTGAAGGAGAGCGAATCCACTTTCCATGCTAGTGGGTGGAATGTCCTTGTGCAGAACTTTTTGAGCTGGTGATTGAGAGGTGATGCGAATAGATCTATCTGAGGCATTCCCCATTTCTTTGAGATGGTCTTGAAGATGTCCGGGCGCAGCTTCCATTCGTGGGCATCCGATGTGGTTCTGCTTAATATGTCTGCTAGAGTATTTTCTTTTCGGTACAAATATTGCCTGTAACTGGATGTTGTAGCTGAGTGCCAGGGTCCACAGCTCCAAAGTCATTCTGCATAAGGGGTATGAATGAGTGCCTCCCTGTTTGTTGATGTACCACATGACTGTGGTGTTGTCTGTCCTTATCATCAACTGGCCCTCTTGGAGAAATGGTTTGAACTTTTGGATTGCCAGTTTTACTGCCAGCATTTCTTTTAGGTTGATGTGCAGGTGAAGTTGATCCTGTGTCCACAATCCTTGCACGCATTTGTCCAGCATGTGGGCCCCCATCCTAGGTCTGAAGCGTCTGTTGTGATGGTCTGGCTTGCTTGACATCTGCGAAAGGGTAGGCCTGGGTTTGACTGACATGCCTGAGCCCACCATAGGAACTCCTGCTTTAAGCATGGAATTAGTGGGATTTCTGTTTCTAGGCTGTGTCTGTGTTGGGACCATAAATTCTTTAGGTACCACTGTAGTTTTCTCATATGTAGTCTGGCAAATGGGACGAAGATTATGCATGATGCCATGAAGCCCAAGGCCTGCAGTACTTTTCTTGCTGTTAACTTGTTCAGTTTTGTTAGTGCCAAGAAGTAAAGAGGGAGTTCTTTTGTTTTTCTGTAGTCAGGAATGCCATTTGTTTTACTGTGTCCAATTCAGCCCAAGAATGTCCTTGTTTGGGATGGTATCAGCCTTGACTTTTGTAAATTGACTGTGTATCCCAGTGCTTGCAGCAAGTAAATGACCCTTTGTAAATCTGTTGTCAGCTTGCTTTTGTTGTCCCCTTGTAGCAGGCAGTCGTCCAGGTATGGGTAAATTTGAATTCCCTGTAGTCTGCAATGGGCGATTACTGATGCCAGGCATTTTGTGAATACTCTGGGCAGTAGATAAGCCAAAGGGCAATGCTGAGAATTGATAGTGCTCTGATCCTGCAAGAAATCTGAGGTATCTTCTGCAGATTGGTCGAATGGGGACGTGCAGGTATGCCTCCTTGAGATCTAGAGTTACCAGCCAAGACTCCTTGCCCAGCATGGGAAGAAGTTGCTGTAGGGTCAGCATTTTGAATTTTGGGACAATGATGTATGTATTTAAGGTGGACAGGTCGAGAATTGGTCTCCAACTTTTTCCTTTCTTGGAACTAGGAATAGTCTGGAGTAGAACCCTTTCCTTGCTCTGCTGTTGGCACTCTTTCCACAGCTCTCATGTTTGCTAACTCCATTATCTGTTGTAGTGCCTCTGTTTTTGATTTGGAGGTAGATTTGGCATTCCTCTTTGACTGGTAAAGTGTGGAAGTGAAACCGTAACCTTGATCTATGGTTTGTAAAATCCACTTGTCTTTTGTTATGTAGTGCCAGTTCTTTGAAAATAAGGTTAACTTTCCGCCTAGAGGAGCCGCTATTTGTTCCCTGGTAGGCGGATTTAGGGTTAAGTCACTGTGGTTGTGCTGATGTAGTGGCAGTGGTTGTGTCTGTGCCTCTGTTGTTACCTTGCCACTGTCGTCCTCTGTAGGCACCTCCTCTGGATTGGTTTCTGCCTCTGGAACGTCTATTCCTGCCCCTTTGAAATTTTGTGGAGTCAGGAAAGGACCAATTTTTGGCAGGCCAGTTCCTGCTAAACCTTGGGGTTGAACCTGCAAGAAATCTTTAACCGTTTGAACAGATTTTGCCTTTTCTTCCATTTTCTTCATAACCTGCTGGGCAGGTGTACCAAACAAACTTGTCTTATCCATAGGAGCATCTAGCAACTTAGCTTTAACATGATCCGGTAAAGCTTGCTCCTTTAGCCATGCATGCCTTCTTATCACTGTGCCAGTCATGGCTGATCTAAATGAAGCCTCCAGTGCATCATAGCCACATTTTAAGGAATGGTTGCTAACCTGTTGTATGTTATTTACCATTTCTAATACATATTTCTTATCAAGAGATTCATCAGTGGTTAGTTTTTAGTTAACTGATCAAGCATAAACTCTTGGTATTGTATCATGTGAAACTGACAGTTTAAAGCTCTAGCTGAGAGAGTAGCTGAAGTGTAGACCTTTTACCCCATCTGTCTAATGACCTTGCTTCCCTTTCAGAAGGAATAGGGTTTTAGCTATGGTCGGCTACTGCCTTGGGACCCTGGGATATAGTTTCGGGTCTGCAAGTGGGGCCTTGTAAAGGTGGTGATGAGTATCTGGCACCCTGTAAAATCTGTCTGGTTTGGCAGGGGCTGGGGTAAAGAATCTGGAGCGGAGCAGACATCATTGAAAGCATCATCCACCACAGAGAGAACAGGAGGAATAGCTAAGGGCCTGTGCTGTGGGAGGTGCAGAAAGGTCCTAAGTCTTTTCTGGAGTCTGAAAAATCCTGTTGCTGCCATTGGAACTGCTCTCACATGGCATGTAAGGTTTCCCCAAAGGAGAATTCTTCTGGTGGGGAAGCAGCTGGAATGGATTCTTCAGCATCAGAATCTTCAAAATTGGAGAAAGGAGCCTCTGGCTGGTCAGTTATGTCTGATTCGTCAGCAGAATCATCAGAGGACACTGGCTCAGGGGCTCTGCCCTAGGTCTCTTCTCTGGGGCTGAGAGGCCCTGTCTGGGTGAGATTGAGATCCTCTAATTAATGAAATTAAATCTTCTGCCAAAGTAAGCATTTGAGAACTAGAAGAGGGCCTGGTTGTGTGGGGTTTAACAGGCACTGTCTTAGTAGTCTTGGCTGCTTTAGCCCTGGCGAAGGCCTTAATGGACATGGCTGCTGGAGGCCTAGCAGCACCACGTGCTGGGGTAGAGACATCCATGGGAATGGTGTCTGATAAGTCAGTGGCAACCACCGTAGTGGATAAAATTTCTGAGGCCGATTCAAGAGTGGTAGCAGGGGCCTCAGTTGTAGAGATAGGTTCAGCTGTACTTTGATCAGTTTTCGGTTTCGCCGAAACCGAGACACTCATGTTTGCCTAACCATGGTTTCGGCCGAAACCGCGGACCGCGAGTGTCGGTCTTTATCTTTGCGTTTTTTGGTAGATTGGGTAGTCGGAGGATCCGACGGCATAATGTACGCAAAATCAGAACCGAAAAACTGTTCTGCAAACTCCGACCGACGCCTAAGCGTTCGTCGGTTGAAAGAAGCACAGGCCGAACAGGCTGCTACGTCGTGGGCTGGGCCTAAACAAGGCAGACAATAAGAGTGGAAATCTTTATGAGGTATTTGTTTCCCAAAGGTTAAACAATTATTAACTTTTTCTGACATCGGCTGAGGCAAGAAAGAGTCCCCAACGGGGTACTTAGCTTTAGAAGTCTTCGAAGTAGTATTTGGTAGAAGTAATCTCTGGATCCGACCGACCGGCACTTGCGAACAGCTTCTGCTTCGGGCGCCACGCGGCAAGAAAGACTGGGGAAAATGGCGTCGGCTGATGCTTTTATACCCGAAGACCAACAGAGATGACGTCGGGTGAAGTGCGACATCAGCCGAAGCCGGACCCGGACTTTGGAATCCGGCCGACTGAAGGGCTGCCTGACGACAGGAGAACCCCAGTTGTTATGACTGCAGATGCATCCATGAAGGACATCCATCTGAGGCCTCATCTGAGGAGTGGGGATCAGAGGGCTCAAACCTGGGCCTTTTGCCTGGAGGAGGTTGAGAGCCCCTGTCCGGATGAGGTTGAGAGCCCCTAATTAAGGAGATAAGGTCCTCTGCTAAGCTTAGAATCTGTGAACCTGTAGTGGGTCCCTGAAGGACAAAGTACAGTTTTGTACCTACCATAAATGTAGATGTCCGATAGACATGCAACTGCAGTCATAACATGTGGGTTTGTCCTGCCTCAGGCAGCCCTCTGTTGGCCGGATTCCAAAGTTTGGGTCTGACGTCGGCTGATGTCGCATTTCTCTCCGACGTCAGAGCGGCTGGAGTACATAAGCATCAGCCGACGCCATTTTCTTCAGTGTTTCTTGCCCCAGATGCCAGGTGCCCTCCAAGGAAGGCTGTAATCAAATTGGAAGACAAAAACAGGATTCCAAACAAATAAATGAGCAATAAAACAAATACACCATAACAGATATCCCCAGCTAAGAGTAACAGGGATAGGAGTGGACCCTAGGCATAGAGGGGTAAGGAGGGAGGGAAAATCCGACTGCAGTTGCATGTCTATCGGACATCTACATTTATGGTAGGTACAAAACTGTACTATGTCCTTCAAGAATGCAACTGCAGTCATAACATGTGGGTAGAATACCATAGCTTAGCTGGGGGAGGAGGTATGCACTAGGAAGAAGATAGTGTGGCAATCAAACCCTGCAGGACTGCCGAAGCAAAGCCTGCTCTGGATCTGGAGTATAGAGGGAGATTGTAGTGTTTGGAGAATGTATGCACGGAGCTCCATGTAGCAGCTTCTAGAATGTCCTTGGTAGGCACCCCTCTTAAAAATGCTGTAGAGGTGGCTGTAGCTCTGGTGGAATGTGGTCTTACATTGGCTGGAACAGTCTTTCCATGAAAGGAATAACAGAATATGATGCAATGTCCAATCCATTTAGAAATAGTCTGTTTTGAAATTGCTTTTCCTTGGACTGCAGGTAAGCTACAAAAGTTGTTCAGACTTCCTACTGGCCTTGGTTCTGTCCAGGTAGTATCGAAGTTGTCTGTGAATGTCCAAGGTATGCAAAGTCTTTCCCCTTATTCTCAGGATTGGGGAAGAAAGCAGGCAGATGAATGGCTTGATTTAGAGAAACCCTAGATACCACCTTTGGCATAAAAGTAGGGTTGGTCCTTAATGAAACCCTGTCTCTGTGGAAAATAATAAAGGGTGGTATTGCCATTAGGGCCTGTAGCTCCGAAACCCTTCTTGCTGAGGTAATTGCCAACAGGAAAGCTGTCTTCCATGAGAGAAATTGCAAGTCAACTGAAGCTGCTGGCTCAAAAGGAGGTAGAGTCAGTTTTTCTAAGACAAAATTGAGGTCCCAGGCTGGCACTGGGGCCTTTTTCTTGGTGGCTTAATGTTCTTGATTCCCCTGAGGAATTGTCTTAGTAAAGGGTGAGAGAAAACAGGCGGATCAGTGTTGTGTCTAGCTGAAATAGCAGATGCATGTATCTTTATGGAAGAGTATGAGAGGCCGTTCTTTAACATATCTGCCAAATATTCCAAGATAAGTGGGATGTTCAGCAATGAAGCATCATGTCCCTTGCTGGTATTCCAATTGCTGTATCTTTTCCACTTTACTAAGTAAACCTTTCTGGTGGATGGTCTTCTAGCCTCTGTTAGTATCCGCTGAACTTCCTTAGAGAGAGATAAGCTGAAGTTATTTATGGGATCTCCCAAGCTGTTAGCTGCAGTGTCTGAAGGTTTGGATGCAGTGTTTCGAAATTGTGTCGAGTCAAAAGTAGAGGCCACTGAGGGAGGGCCCACCTCCTGGTGTGACATATGCTCCATAGTAGTGGGTACCAGTGTTGTCTTGGCCAATCCGGAACTATTATGATTCCCTTGGGCTTCCCTGCTTTGATCTTTAGTAATACTGAGGTCATCAGTGGCAGAGGTGGGAATGCATAGATTGCTAGGGAGTTCCAGTTGAATGAGAGGGCATCTATTTTCCAAGCTTTTGGATGGTATGTCCTTGTGCAAAATTTTGGTAGAAGATGGTTGAGGTGAGAGGCAAATAGGTCCACTTCTGGCTTGCTCCATGTCGAAGTGAGTTGTCTGAAGGCCTTCGGGTGTAAACTCCACTCGTGTGGATCTGTGAAATTCCTGCTTAGGCTGTCCGCCAACACATTGTCTTTTCCTGGAACAAACTGGGATTGTAACTGGATGTTTAGGCTCAGTGATTTCTCCCACAGCTGCATTGTCAGTCTGCAAAGGGGGTAAGAGTGGGTGCCCCCCTGCTTGTTTATGTACCACATCACAGTGGTGTTGTCTGTCCGTATCATTAAATGGCCTTGCTGGAGTTGGTGTTGAAAAGCCTCGATGGCATGCATTACTGCCAGCATTTCCTTTTGGTTTATATGCAGATGTGTTTCCTTTGGAGACCATTGTCCTTGTATACACCTGCCTTCCATGTGCGCCCCCCATCAAATGTCTGAGGCGTCTGTAGTCATGGTCTGTGTTATCTGTGGTTTTTTGAATGACATACCTGTGTTTTCCTGGCTCACCGAGGCCCACCATATGAATTCCTTTTGTAGGCATGGAATGAGTGGTATGATTGTCTCCAAGTTGTTGCTGTGTTGAGACCAAATGCTTTTTAGGTACCATTGAAGCTTTTTCATGTTTATTTTTGCTAATGGAACCAGTAGAATGCAGGATGCCATGTAACCCAGGGCCTGTAGGAATCTCCTTGCAGTCATCTGGGTGAGTTTTGCTAAACCTTTGAAGTAATGAGTTAACTTCTCTTGCTTGTCTTCTGTCAGGTAAGCCATCTGAGAGGCTGTGTCTAGTTTGGCTCCTAAGAAGATTATTTGCTGGGATGGCTGCAGTCTTGACTTTTGGAAGTTGACTGTGTATCCCAGAGCTTGAAGTAATCGTACGACATAATCCAGGTTTTTTGCCAACATCAATTTGTCGTCCGCTTGTATGAGGCAGTCGTCCAGGTACGGGTAAATTTGTATACCCTGGAGCCTGCAATGAGCAATTACTGAAGCCAGGCATTTTGTAAATACTCTGGCAGTAGATAAGCCAAATGGCAATGCTGAGAATTGATAATGCTCTGGCCCTGCAAGAAATCTGAGGTATCTTCTGCAGCTGTGTCTGATAGGGACATGCAGGTATGCCTCCTTGAGGTCCAGAGTAATCAGCCACGACTCCTTGCCCAGCATGGGAAGGAGTTGCTGTAGAGTCAGCATTTTGAACTTTGGTACTATGAGAAAGGTGTTTAATGCGGACAAGTCCAGAATTGGTCTCCATTGAGATTCTTTTCTTGGAACAAGGAACAGTCTTGAGTAAAACCTCTGTTCTTGTTCTTGTTGTGGAACTCTTTCTATTGCTTTCATTCGAGTCAGCAGAGTGATTTGCTTGATAGCCTCTGCCCTTTGATTTTGTGGTAGGTTTGGCATGCCTTGTTTGCTTGGTAAGGTATGAAAATGAAACTTGTACCCTCGGTCTATAATGTCCAAAATCCATTTGTCCTTTGTCAGTCTGTGCCAGTTTTCTGCAAACAGAGATAATTTCCTGCCCAAGGGAGCTTCTAGTTGTTCCCTGGTAGGCGGTAGTAGAGGAAAATCATTGAGTTTGTGGTTGTTGGGCAGGTGAAACCCCTGCATCACTTCTTTGGTTTCCTGGCTGCCATTGTCGTCCCCTGTAAGGGCCTCTGTATTGGCCTCTTCCTCGGCCACGTCTGTTCTTACCCCTTTGAAACTTTTCTGGATTAGGAAAGGACCAGTTTTTTGAAGGCCAATTCCTACTGAATCTAGGGAGTTGAACCTGGAGGAAATCTTTCACAGTCTGAACTGATTTTGCTTTTTCTTCGATGGTCTTTAACACATCCTTAGCATTTGCACCAAAAAGCTTGTTCTTTTCCAAAGGTGCATCCAGAAGTTTTGCTTTTACATGATCTGGTAGAGGTTGATCTTTTAACCAAGCATGTCTACGAATCACTGCCCCTGTCATAGCTGCCCTGCATGAAGCTTCCAGTGCATCATATCCACACTGCAGGAAGTGATTGCTTACTTGCTGAGTGTTATGTACAGCTTCCTGCAAAGTCTTCCTGTCTAAAGGATCAGGAGAAGCTAATGTTTTTTGTAAATCTTCTAAGAGATAATCCTGATATTGTAACATATGAAAAAGGCAATTTAAAGCTCGCATAGATAAGGTAGTGGATGTGTAAACCTTTTTGCCCCATCTCTCTAATGACCTTGCTTCCCTGTTGGAGGGCAAAGGATTTTTTGAGGTGGAGGCTGAAACTCCTTTAGGCCCCTGTGAAATACTTTACAAATCAGCAGAGTGGGCCCTGAATAAATGGGAATGCGTTTCTGGGACCCTGTAACACCTGTCTGGCTTGGCTGGGGCAGGAGGAAAAGAATCAGGGGTAGCACTAGAGTCAGAATACAAATCATCCAGAACATCAAGTACAGGAGGAATAGCTAAGGGCCTGTGCTGAGGCTTCTTAAGGAAAGTCCTAAGGCGTTTCCTAGAATCAGAATATTCCTGACCCTGCCACTTGAAATGTTCCCTCATGGTGTGCAGAACTTCCCCAAAAGAAATATCCTCAGGAGGGGAGGCCGAAGGGATGGAATCTTCTGCATCCGAGTCCTCATAAGTCTGGAAGAGCTCTTCCTGGCTATCAAAGTGGACAGAGCCGTCAGAGTCTTCATCTGAAGGAGTAGGGTCAGAGGGTTCAACCCGGGGCCTTTTCTCAGGAGGAGGCTGGGATGCTCTCTCAGGATGGGCCTGAGAACCTCTAATCATGGAAATTAAATCAGCAGCCATGGACATAATTTGTGTCTCCGGAGTCGGCTGAGGTAAGGATTTAGAAGTAATATGCTTTGTTTTGCTGGCTGCCT
Source organism: Protopterus annectens (assembly GCF_019279795.1). Classification (NCBI taxonomy): domain Eukaryota; kingdom Metazoa; phylum Chordata; order Ceratodontiformes; family Protopteridae; genus Protopterus; species Protopterus annectens. Next base: position 173,997,862 of record NC_056732.1, read on the forward strand.
TAGCCCTAGTGTAGGCCTTAATAGACATGGCCATAGGAGGCCTGGCAGCTCCACGTGCAGGAGTGACCTTGTCTACAGCAATGGTCTCGGGCATTTCCTCGGTTTCGGTATCCGGAGGAAAGTCTAACTGGCGTCGGAGTAATGTCTGGAATCGGAGTCGTCGGTAATGCGGTGTCTTCGGTTCGGAGCGGTGGAGAGACCGTCTCAGAGGGAACCGGAGCACTCGCTAGGTTTTGGCGTGGAGTCGGTGGTAGACGCGGGCCGAGGATGTCGGTCCCGGTCTTTTCGCTTTTTGGGTGTTTGCGATGTCGGAAGATCCGACGGCATGTTGTAGGCAAATTTATCGCCGAAAAAATCTTCAGCGAACTCCGCCCAGCGCCTGAGAGTGCGCTTGTTGAAGCGAGCACAGGCTACACAGGCCGAGAGGTCGTGGTCTGGGCCCAGGCAAGGGAGGCAGTAAGAGTGAAAATCCTTATGAGGTATTTGTTTACCACAAAAAAGACAATTGTTAACTTTTTCAGTAATTTCTGACATCGGCTGAGGCAAGAAAAGGTCCCCAACGGGGTACTTAGCTTTTTCGATGACTTCGGAATAGAATACAGGAGCTGACCGACCGGCACTTGCGAACTGCTTCTGCTTCGGGCACCGCGCGGCAAGAAAGACTGAAGAAAATGGCGTCGGCTGATGCTTATGTACTCCAGCCGTTCTGACGTCGGAGAGAAATCAGCCGACGTCGGACCCAGACTTTGGAATCCGGCCGACCGAGGGCTGCCTGAGGCAGGACAACCCACATGTTATGACTGCAGTTGCATTCTTGAAGGACATCCTTGGGAGGCAAAGCTTTGGATAGTTTAGCAGCTTTAGCCCTAGAGAATGCCTTAATGGACATGGATGCAGGAGGCCTGGCTGCACCACGTGCAGGTATAGTTTTGTCTAAAGGTATGGTGTCGGAAGGTTCCAGGACACGAGTTTCTGTAGGAAATTCAGTAACTGATTCAGCCAGGGCCTCCGGGACCGAGGTAGTCGGCTGAGCAGTTTCGGTGGTAGGAAGTACCAAGGACTCGGTTTCAGCCGAGACAGAGACACTCGCGGTAGGCCTGGCTGTGGTTTCAGCCGAAACCGCGGCCCGCGTGTGTCGGTCCTTGTCCTTCCATTTCTTAATCAAATGTGAAGTCGGAGTCTCCAACGGCATATTGTACGAAAAGCTAGCCCCAAAAAATTCCTCTGCAAACTCCGCCCGACGTTTAAGAGTGCGTCGGTTGAAGGAAGCACAGGCTGAACAGGCCGAGACGTCGTGGTCTGGGCCTAGGCAGGGGAGGCAGTAAGAGTGGAAATCCTTATGAGGTATTTGTTTCCCACAAGTTAAACAATTATTAACTTTATCTGACATCGGCTGAGGCAAGAAAGAGTCCCCAATGGGGTACTTAGCTTTTTGAAGTCTTCGGTAGCTGAATTACAGGAGCTGGCCGACCGGCACTTGCGAACTGCTTCTGCTTCAGGCACCACGCGGCAAGAAAGACTGAGGAAGATGGCGTCGGGTGACTCTTTTATACCCCAGGCGCTCTGACGTCGGGGAAAGGGCGACATCAGCCGACGCCGGACCCAGACTTTGGAATCCGGTTGCCTGAGGCAGGACAACCCATATGTGATGACTGCAGATGCGTCCTTGAAGGACATCATCGATGTCTGTGCAGTGACTGAAACCTGGTTCAAGGCTCCTGAGAGCACCCCAGCACTATCAGGTTTTACCTCATATCATGCTTTCCGGCCCCAAAACTTGGATCGAACCACAAAAGGAGGAGGAGTATCCATATTCATCAAAGATACCCACACCTCCAGGTTAGTGGCAACGCACAAAGCATCGGAGACCATCCAGGTGCAACTAACCATAGGCAAAACTGCCTTACAGTTTGTAGCATGCTACAGACCACCCTCTCAAACTCAGGAAACCCACACAGCCTTCCTGAAGACACTGGAGAGTATGAATGTTTCTCCAAATACCATCATATTGGGAGACTTCAGCTACCCAAACATAGACTGGGAACATTACTCAAGCCCAAACACCCTAGCCCAAAGTTCCTAGAATTCATAAATTCAAATGCGATGGAACAACTTGTCACCATTCCCACAAGAGGAGACAATATACTAGACCTGATCATCACAAACATGGGGACAAAATGCTCCACACCGGAAGTATATCCCTCATTGGTAAGATCAGACCATAAATTAATCTCACTGGAAATCCACATCCCACCTCCACCCCCTGCACAAAAGACCACAGTGAAGAAAGTACAGTTTTGTACCTACCATAAATGTAGATGTCCGATAGGAATGCATCTGCAGTCCTTACAAATGGGTAGTCCTGTCGTCAGGCAGCCCTTCGGTCGGCCGGATTCCAAAGTCTGGGTCTGGCTTCGGCTGGTGTCGCACTTCACCCGACGTCATAGCTGCAGTTTTTCGGGTATAAAGGCATCGGCCGACGCCATCTTCCTCAGTGTTTCTTGCCCCAGATGCCAGGTGCCCTCTTTGATGGCTAAATTTGGATAAATGCCAATGTTTCCAAATAGTAGAGAGCAAACACATAAAATAAGCATGTATGTACATATATACAAACAAATACACCATAATAGAACCCCTCAAGCTAGCTGAAGGATGGCAAATACCCTAGGAGTACCACAGAGGGGAAGGTGGGTGGGTAATCCTGACTGCAGATGCATTCTTATCGGACATCTACATTTATGGTAGGTACAAAACTGTACTATGTCCTTCAAGGATGCATCTGCAGTCCTTACAAATGGGTAGAATACCATAGCTAAACTAGGGGAGGAGGAAAAAAGTAGAGATTATGGTGTAGTTAGGATCCCTTGCAAAACAGCAGTGGCAAAACCTGCTCGGGATCTAGAGTATAAAGGTAAATTGTAATGCTTGGCAAATGTATGCACGGAGGTCCAAGTAGCAGCCTCTATAATGTCCTTGGTAGCCACTCCTCGTAAGAAAGCTGTGGTAGTAGTAGCCCTTGTGGAGTGAGGCCTGATGTTCTCTGGAGTTTTCTTTCCATGGTAGGAGTAACAAAATCTAATGCAATTTCCTATCCATTTGGAGATGGTCTGTTTTGAAATAGGTTTTCCTTCCTTTCCTGTTGCATATGCTACCAGAAGCTGGTCAGTTTTTCTATTGGACTTGGTCCTGTCCAGGTAGTAGCGTAATTGCCTATGTACATCCAAGGTATGCAACAGTCTTTCTCCCCTGTTCTGTGGGTTGGGGAAGAATGTAGGTAGGTGGATAGCCTGATTTAAAGACACTCTGGATACCACCTTAGGCATAAATGTGGGATTTGTTCTCATGGACACTCTATCTTGATGGAAGATCAGGAAGGGTTGCACTGCCATTAATGCCTGTAGTTCAGAGACCCTTCTTGCTGAGGTGATTGCCAGTAGGAAAGCAGTCTTCCAGCATAAGTATTGTAATTCTGCTGTTGCTGCTGGTTCGAAAGGGGGAAGTGTCAATTTTTCCAACACAAAGTTCAAGTCCCATGCTGGCAATGGTGGTTTCCTGGGAGGTTTTACATTTTTAATTCCTCTCAGAAACTGTCTGAGCAGAGGATGAGAGAAGACAGGAGGATCCAAGCAGTATTCTGCTGAAATAGCTGATGCATGTATCTTTATGGAAGAATAGGACAGACCTGCGTGGAAGAGCTCTGCCAAGTACTCCAGGATGTTGGCTATGTTTACTAGCGCCACATCTTCTCCTTTTGCAGTACTCCAAACGAGATAGATTTTCCATTTTGCTGCATAATTCTTTCTTGTTGAAGGTCTACGAGCCTCAAGGATTATGTCTTTAACCCTTTGGGATAAATCTGGGTTAACTGTCCTTATGTAATGTTCCAGGCAGTTAGCTGCAGAGTTTTCAGGTTTGGATGCAGGATGTTGTAGTTGTTCTGTGTTAACAGCAATGGGATCAGGGGCAGTGTCCATATTTGTTCCCGAGACATGCTCCTCAGCAATGGGTACCAATGTTGTCTTGGCCAGTCTGGAGCTATCAGAATGATCCTTGGACGTTCCTCTTTGATCTTTAAAAGCACCTTGTGCATCAAAGGAAGTGGTGGGAATGCATAAGCTGTCAGGTTTTTCCAACTGAAAGATAGGAGTCCACCTTCCAAGCAAGTGGGTGGTACGTCCTTGTGCAGAATTTCTTTAGCTGGTGATTGAGTGGGGATGCAAATAAGTCTATTTGTGGTAATCCCCATTCTCTTGTGATGGCTTTGAAGATGTCCGGATGCAGCATCCATTCGTGGGCATCTGTGGTAGTTCTGCTTAAAATGTCTGCTAGAATGTTTTCTTTTCCCGGTACAAAAATTGCTTGTAACTGAATGTTGTAGCTCAGAGCCACATCCCATAGGTCCAGTGCCAGCCGGCATAGAGGATATGAATGTTTGCCTCCCTGTTTGTTGATGTACCACATAACTGTGGTGTTGTCTGTTCTTATCATCAACTGACCTTCTTGGAGAAATGGTCTGAATGACTGGATTGCCAATTTTACTGCCAGCATTTCCTTTAGATTTATGTGCAGGCGCAGCTGGTCTTGAGTCCATAAGCCTTGTATGCACTTGTCCAGCATGTGTGCCCCCCAACCGAGGTCTGAGGCATCTGTTGTGATGGTTTGGCTTGGTTGACTGTTGCAGAAGGGCAATCCTTTGTTTGATTGACAGGCCTGAGCCCACCATAGGAACTCTTGTTTCAGGCATGGGATTATTGGAATTTTGGTTTCTAGGCTGTGCTTGTGTTGGGACCACAAATTCTTTAGGTACCACTGTAGCTTTCTCATATGCAGTCTGGCATGAGGGACCAGAATTATGCAGGATGCCATGAAGCCTAGGGCTTGCAGTACTTTTCTTGCAGTTAGATGGTTCTGCTTTGTTAATGCCAAGAAGTAGAGAGGTAGTTGCTCTTGCTTTTCTGCAGTTAGGAATGCCATTTGTTTTGATGTGTCCAGCTCTGCACCCAGAAAAGTTATTCTTTGGGATGGAGTCAGCCTTGACTTTTTTATATTGACTGTATATCCCAGGGCTTGCAGTAGGTAAATGACTCTTTGTAAGTCTTCTGTTAGCTTGCTTTTGTTGTCCGCTTGAATCAGGCAGTCGTCCAGGTAGGGATAAATTTGGATCCCCTGAAGTCTGCAATGAGCAATTACTGATGCCAGGCATTTCGTGAACACTCTGGGCAGTAGATAAGCCAAAGGGCAATGCTGAGAATTGATAATGCTCTGATCCTGCAAGAAATCTGAGGTATCTTCTGCAAATTGGTCGTATGGGGACGTGCAGGTATGCCTCCTTGAGATCTAGAGTTACCAGTCAAGACTCCTTGCCCAGCATGGGAAGAAGCTGCTGTAGGGTCAGCATTTTGAATTTTGGAACAATGAGGAATGTGTTTAAAGCGGACAGGTCGAGAATAGGCCTCCATTTGTTCTCTTTTCTTGGTACCAGGAAGAGTCTGGAGTAAAATCCCTTTCCTTGCTCCATAGATGGTACCTTTTCCACAGCTCTCATTCTTAATAATTGAGATATTTGCTTTAGAGCTTCTGCCCTTTGAGTAGGTGGTAGGTTTGGCATTCCTCTCTTTCCTGGTAGAGTATGGAAATGGAACCTGTAACCTTGGTCTATAGTTTGCAAAATCCATTTTTCCCTTGTGATGCAATGCCAGTTCTTTGAAAATAAGGTTAGCTTTCCGCCTAAGGGTGCTTCCAGTTGTTCCCTGGTAGGCGGTGCCACATCCAAGTCACTGTGATTGTGCTGTTGTAGTGGTGGTGGCTGCGTCCGTGCCCCGCTATTTGTTACCTTGCCACTGGCGTCCCCTGTAGGCACCCCTGGATTGGTTTCTGCCTCTTGAACGCCTATTCCTGCCTCTCCGTGTCTTAGAGGAGTCCGGAAAGGACCAATTTTTGGAGGGCCAGTTCCTGCTAAACCTTGGAGGATGAACCTGTAAGAAATCTTTCACTGTTTGTACAGATTTTGCCTTCTCTTCCATCTTCTTTAGTACCTGCTGTGCAAGGGAACCAAATAAATTGACCTTGTCCATGGGTGCATCCAAAAGCTTAGATTTGACATGGTCTGGTAATGCCTGCTCTTTCAACCATGCATGTCTCCGGATAACTGTGCCAGTCATGGCTGATCTAAAGGAAGCCTCCAGTGCATCATAGCCACATTTTAAAGAATGGTTACTGACCTGCTGTATGTTATGTACCATTTCCTGAACATATTTTTTATCTAGAGATTCTTCAGAGGACAGCTTTTTAGTTAACTGGTCAAGCATAAACTCTTGATATTGAATCATATGGAATTGGCAGTTCAAAGCTCTAGCTGACAAAGTAGCAGAAGTGTAAACTTTTACCCCATCTCTCTAAGGATCTGGATTCCCTTTCAGAGGGGAGGGGTTTTAGCAGATGTAGTTGCTACAGCTTTAGGACCCTGGGAGATAGTCTCTGGATCTGCAAAAGGAGCCTTGTATAAATGGTGATGAGTGTCCGGGACCCTGTAGAACCTATCGGGCTTAGCAGGGGCCGGAGGTAATGAATCAGGAGCAGTGCAAGCATCATTAAATGCATCATCTACAACAGAAAGAACTGGAGGTATAGCTAAAGGCCTATGCTGTGGCAAATGTAGAAAGGTTCTAAGCCTTTTTCTGGAGTCTGAGAAATCTTGGCCCAGCCACTGAAATTGTTCCCTCATAGCATGCAAGGTTCCCCAAAGGAAAATTCCTCAGGTGGAGAGGCTGAAGGAATGGACTCTTCAGCATCAGAGTCTTCGTAAGGGGAATAAGGGGCCTCAGGAGGGTCTGTATGTTCTGAGTCATCAAAGGAGTCATCTGTGGATACTGGTTCAGGGGGCTCTGCTCTAGGCCTCTTCTCTGGAGGAGGATGAGAGGCCCTGTCTGGATGAGGCTGGGAGCCACGAATTAAAGAAATAAGATCCTCAGCCAAAGAAAGCATATGGGAACTGGTGCTGGGCCTGTGAGAGGGGGGTTTAACAGGCACCATTTTTGAAGCTTTGGCTGCTTTAGCCCTGGCAAAGGCCTTAATAGACATGGCTGCAGGAGGCCTAGCAGCTCCACGTGCAGGGGTTGAAATATCCAAGGGAATAGTGTCTGATAATTCATGAGAAACCACAACAGAAGGTTGGATTTCAGAAGCCGATTCCACCAGGCTAGAAGAGGCCTCGGCAGAAGGCATGTTTTCGGCCGGGGGAAGAACCGCTTGCTCGGTTTCAGCCGAAACCGAGACACTCGTGGTTGGCTTAACCGCGGTTTTGGCCGAAACCGCGGACCGCGAGTGTCGGTCCTTTTCCCTGCGTTTTTTGGTAATTTGTGAAGTCGGTGAGTCCGACGGCTTGATATAAGCAAATTCAGAGCCGAAAAACTGTTCTGCAAATTCTGACCGACGTCTAAGCGTCCGTCGGTTAAAAGAAGCACAGGCTAGACAAGCTGCTACGTTGTGGTCTGGGCCTAAACAAGGTAAGCAGTAAGAGTGGAAATCTTTATGAGGTATTTGTTTCCCACAAGTTAAACAGTTATTCACTTTTTCTGACATTGGCTGAGGCAAGAAAGAGTCCCCAACGGGGTACTTAGCTTTTTAGAAGTCTTCGAAGTAGTATTCGGTATGTAATCTCTGGTTCTGACCGACCGGCACTTGCGAACAGCTTCTGCTTCGGGCGCCACGTGGCAAGAAGGACTGGGGAAGATGGCGTCGGCTGATGCCTTTATACCCGAAGAACTGCAGCTATGATGTCGGGTGAAGTACGACATCAGCCGAGGCCAGACCCAGACTTTGGAATCCGGCCGACCGAAGGGCTGCCTGACGACAGGACAACCCATTTGTAAGGACTGCAGATGCATCCTTGAAGGACATCATCGATATCTGTGCAGTGACAGAAACCTGGTTCAAGGCTCCAGAAAGCACCCCAGCACTATCAGGCTATACCTCATATCATGCTTTTCGGCCTCAAAACCCGGACCGAACCACAAAAGGAGGGGGAGTTTCCATATTTATCAAGGATATCCACACCTCCAGGTTAGTGGCATTGCACGAAGTATCGGAGACCATCCATGTGCAACTAACAGTGGGCAAGACTGCTTTTCAGTTTATAGCATCCTACAGACCACCCTCTCAAAGTCAGGAATCCCACTCTGCTTTCCTGAAAACATTGGAGAACATGAAGATCTCTCCGAACACCATTATATTGGGTGACTTCAACTACCCAAACATTGACTGGGAGCACTACTCAATCCCCAGCACCTTAGCCCAAAGATTCCTAGAAATTATAAACTCAAATGCTATGGAACAACTAGTCACCACTCCCACAAGAGGGGACAACATACTAGACCTGATCATTACCAACATGGGGACTCTATGCTCCACACCAGAAGTATATCCGTCATTGGTAAGATCAGACCATAAATTAATTTCACTGGATGTCCACATCCCGACCCCACCCACAGCCCAGAAAACCACAGTGAAAAACTTCTCAAAAGCGAACTTCTCACTTCTCAAAACCGAAGTGGAATCCTTCAAGGCCCCAGAGCCGTGGAAACTACGGCCCAAACTGCAGAATCCTATATAAATGCATTCTACGGACATCTCCAGGAATGCATGGATCATGCTATCCCAAACAAAACCAAGACCCAATCATTCAAAGCCAAGCGTCCAGTCTGGTGGACCCCTGCCATAAATAAACTGTACAACAGAAGGAGGAAGCTACTACATGATAGAGCAAAATCCCTAATAGGGAAGGCATCTCTGATCAGTACTAGCAAAAAATTACGATCCCTCATAAAATCCTCCAAGGCCAGCTTCGAGAGAAAAACTGCACAGGACACCAAAGACAATCATAAGGCTTTTTTCAGTTATGTTAGAAACCTGGGATGCAACTCCCACACTTGTTCTGAGTTGATTCTAAACAACAAAAAATACACTGAACCCACAGACATCGCCAATATCCTGGCAGACAGGTTCAGTGCAAACTTCTCCACCCCCTCCCCCCAAAAGAGCAAGTATCTATCCCGGCAGAGGGCTGCCTCCCAAACATCTCAGATGCTCAGGTGAAGGCTGCCGTCTCCAAAGCAAAAACACTGCTTCCATGGGACCAGATGGCGTCCCAGGTTGCGTCCTACATGAACTCCAAGAGGAACTAATCCCTCAAATAAAACAGCTATACAATCTCAGCCTCACTACAGGATATGTGCCCACAGAATGGCGTGACAGCAACAGTGGTCCCACTCCACAAAGGTGGAGCCTCTACGGACCCTGGAAACTATCGCCCCATAAGCCTGACTAGCTTAGTCTGCAAGGCTATGGAGAGGATCATCATGGAGCTCATAAACAAAGACATTGGAGACCTACAGACACTAGATCCTACCCAGTTCGGCTTTGTCAAGGGCAGATCCTGCCTTTTGAACCTGGTTGACTTCTCTGAAACAGTCACCAAAGCTATAGATGAAGGGAAGGTAGTCCACACAGCCTATCTGGACCTTGCAAAGGCATTTGACACAATACCCCACTGGCATCATAGATAAGCTATCCAGCTTAAATATAAACCCCTATGTCACAAGATGGGTCGCAAACTGGCTCAAAGACAGAACCCATAGAGTGAGAGTTGCTGGAGCCATGTCAGACTCGAAACCGGTCACAAGTGGCGTCCCACAGGGTTCTGTCCTGGGACCACTCTTGTTCGGTATATACTTTCCAGGTACAGGCAAATGTGGGAGGACTATGGCTCACCAAGTTCAGACGACTGCAAACTGGGCCATAATCAACTCTCCAGCTGACACAAACATCCTTCAAAAGGTCTCACAGAGACAGATAACTGGTGCCAGCGCCATGGTTTAAAGCTAAATGCCAAAAATGTATAGTCATACCCTTTGGCAAAACAATGTGCCCACAAATTACCACATAGGCGGAAACCCATTAAGTACAGAGAAAGTTATTAGGGACCTGGAGACCCAAGTTGATAGCAATCTCTCCTTTGAAAACCACATTGCCAAAGTGGTTAGAAAGACCTTCTACATACCCCACCTCATCACGAAGGGTTTCACATCTAGATCAAGAGAGGTAATCGTGCCCCTTTATTCATCCCTCATCAGGCCCATCATAGAATACAATGCCCCTTTTGGGATGTACCTTACCCGACACCTGCAGCAATTAGAAAGACCCCAAAAGTATCTCACCAAAAGGATCAAGGGTCTCAAACAGATGCCATATGCTGCTTGGTTAAAAAAACTCCAGCTCTACTCAGTTGCATACCGCCTACTGAGGCGATCTATGCCTGACATACAAAGCTATGTCAAATCCAGAATTAATGGACATGCTCCACCTCAGTAAATCTAAATCCCTTAGAGCCACACGCTCGAGGGACTTGAACCTCAGCACAGAAATAAATAGAACTTGCTGAAGGGACAGGTTCATAACCCAGAGGCTCCCTTCGCTCTGGAATAGAATTCCAGTTCATGTGAGGCAGAGCACCTCACTGAATCTCTTCAAGAAGAATCTCGATAGGTGGATGGGGGATCGTAGGTTTGTCCCAGGGATTACTCCCGTATCACTATTAGGCAGAGGCACAGTAAACTAAACCTTAAAAAAGGGCACAGTATACTCAAATCAAGGGGTGGCGTAATAATTGCCCCAGGGCAGATAGCCTAGTATGAACCTATGAACCTAATACAGGAGGTATAGCTAAAGGCCTATGCTGAGGAAGGAGGAGGAAATCCCTAAGCCTCTTTTTTGATTCAGAAAAATCCTGAGACTCCCAATGAAAATGTTCCCTTAAAGTATGCAAGGTTTCTCCAAAAGAATAATCCTCAGGAAGAGATGCAGATGGGATGGATTCTTCTGCATCTGAATCGTCATAAGGTGGTATAGAAAATTCCTGATCAGAAGAGGAATCAGAAGAAATAGAAACCTGATCTGAAGATTCATAGTCAGTGTCTTGCCTACGCCTCTTAGCAGGGGGGGTTGGGAACCCCTGATCAAGGTAATTAATTCCTCAGCCATTTTGATCATCTGTTTTTTAGGCTTAGGGGCCTAAGCATGTGGCTCATGCATCAGTTTTTTAGACTTAGACGATGTTTTGGGTCTTGTTTTTGAAGCTGGCATTGGTTTAATATAAAAATGTTGAGGCCTGAAAACACCCTCAGAAGCCAGTGCCTGCTCAGCGGGTCCGGACCCATCCAAGGGAGAGACATCCGCGGGTTCAATACTCTGAGAATCTCGCGGCATACCGGATTCCGCATGGGTCTCGGTAAAGGCCTGTGACTCAAAAGTAGCGGGTATCAGGGGCTGCGAAAGCACCTCACTGAGTACCGGTAAACCAGCGACTGGCTTAGGAGAAGCTTCGCCATCGGTTTTGGACCTCGATGGTCTGTCTCTGTCTTTTTCTTTGCGTTTTTTGTGAACTCCGGTAGTCAGATTGCTAACAGACGACATTTCAGGGTAATTAAATCTGGATCCAAAATATTTTGAAGCAAAAATATACCGTCACTTAATAGTGCGTTGGTTAAATCTAGCACAAAACCGACAGCAAGGCACATTATGATCTGGGCCTAAGCAAGGAATACAGTACAAATGAAAATCCTTAAGAGGTATTTGCTTATCACAAGTAATGCAATTATTAACTCTTACTGACATTGGTAAGGACCAAGAAAAAGTTTCCCCAACGGGGTGCATAGCTTTAGTTGAAGACTTCGGTTCTGATACTCGAATGTGAAAATTTCAGAAGTCGGCTGACCGGCACTTGCAAACTGCTTCTGCTTCGGGCACTGTGTGGCAAGAAAGACTGAATAAAATGGCGCAGGACCCAAGACTTTGTTATTCAGGCCGACTCAGGGCAACCTGCCAGCAGATTACCCAAATGTAATGACTGCAACAGTGAAACACGAAGAACATCCCTGTCTCTGTGGAAAAAGCTACAGTCGACTTACCATAAGAGCTTACAACTCAGATACTCTACTTTCAGAGGTCAGGGAAATCAGTAAAACTGTTTTCTGTGTTAAAAACCTAAAGTCAGCCATGTTAGTTGGGTCCTACTCCAACACAAAATTAAGACCCAAGGAGGGGCCACCAATTTACTTTGACCCCTCTTGTGCAAAAAAAAAAAAAAAAACCCTTGCAAACATTTTGAAATGAGACTGTATTGAAAGAGGAGTATCCATAGGCAGACATGCTGAAATGGCTGATAAAAGGCCATAGGATAGTAACTAACACAAACACTGTAAAACCAGAGAACAACTTGCACCTGAATTGATGTGGGTTATGTTGCTGGCACCAACTAGAAAACATTTTCCATTTGCCAATATATGGTATTCTAGTAGTAGGCTTTCTTGACTCCATCAGTACTTGCTGAACATCCTCAGTAAACAGATGCCTAAAAGGAATTAAGTCTCCATCATCCAGGCAACCAAATGAAGTTGACTGATGTCAGGGTGGCATCAAGCACCCTGCTCTTGTGTGAGTACATTCTGTCTGAGAGGAATCTTGGGATAATTAAACCTGGCCATTTCCCAAAGAAGGGAGTCACCACAATGACCTTAAGGGATTCTTTCTGAATCTTCAGTAGTATCCTATTTATGGAAAGAGTGGAGAAGCATACAAGAATATTCCTGTCCAAGGAAACAAGTCATCTGTCTTCCGGGCCCTTCTTGCATGGAGTCCTGGAACAGAATCTTGCCAGTTGATTGTGCAGAGTGGAAGCCAAGAGATCAACTTGAGGAACTTTGCACAGATGTCAAAATCTTGGAAGAACCCCCCCCCGATCTAGTTTCCATTTGTGAGGATTTACCCAGGTCCTGCTCAGCTTCTCTGCCATACAATTTTGCTCTGATGGAATTCCTTTAGATTGAGATTGTGCTGTGATGTTATATCCTAAGCTAACATGGCTAGTCTACGAAAGCGGTACGATCTGGTCCCCTCTCCCATTTGTTGATGTACCACATGACTGTGGTACTGTCTGTAACTACAAGAAATCCCGGGGACCAATGATGATTCAGAGAGTTGAGTGCCTCAACGAGAGCAACCATATCGGACATTTATGTACTAGCATCTGTTTTTGGTGTCCCATAACTCTGCACTTCTCTTTCTCCTGAAACTGCTCTCCAAGCAAAGTCTTAGGTTTTCATGGTGACTGACTACTTTAGAACAGGGAAGGACAAGACATCGGAATTTAAAGAAATCTGTGGTCTCCACCAAATGATTTCTCTTCTAACAAACCCAAGCACTGGGATTTGAAAAGACAAAGGGTGCTGATGCTGGGACAGAGACAGACTTCAGATTCCACTGCATCTTTCCCATGTGGAGTTTTGCCAAGGGTATCCTGACAATCACAGAAGCCACAAGACTCAAAATCCTGAGGTATTCCCTTGCAGAGACTGAAGTTTGAATGGAAAACCTTACAAATAAATCTAGATCCAGTTCTATTTTTCCCTGTGGAAGAAACTGTCTCTGAACTGAGATGTCAAGTTAACATTCCAGGAGCACAACCCTGTGCAAAGAAGTCAAGAAAGACTTTTGAATGCTCTCTTGGAATCCCAGCTTGAGTAAGAGATCTCAAACCCAAGAGAGAGATTCCTGACACTTTGAAAGAGACTCTATAAAAATAAGGAAGTCATGTAAATATAGAAAAAAGTACAGTTTTGTACCTACCATAAATGTAGATGTCCGATAGATATGCAACTGCAGTCATAACATATGGGTTGTCCTGCCTCAGGCAGCCCTCGGTCGGCCGGATTCCAAAGTCTGGGTCCGACGTCGGCTGATGTCGCATTTCTCTCCGACGTCAGAGCGGCTGGAGTACATAAGCATCAGCCGACGCCATTTTCTTCAGTGTTTCTTGCCCCAGATGCCAGGTGCCCTCCAAGGAAGGCTGTAATCAAATTGGAAGACAAAAACAGGTTTCCAGACAAATAAGTAAGTAATAAACAGATACACCATAACAGATATCCCCAGCTAAGAGTAACAGGGATAGGAGTGGACCCAAGGCATAGAGGGGAAGGAGGGAGGGAAAATCCGACTGCAGTTGCATATCTATCGGACATCTACATTTATGGTAGGTACAAAACTGTACTATGTCCTTCAAGAATGCAACTGCAGCCATAACATATGGGTTGACTACCATAGCTTAGCTGGGGGAGGTGGAATGCTCTAGGAAAGAGATGGTGTGGCTATCAAGCCCTGCAGGACTGCTGAAGCAAAGCCTGCTCTGGATCTGGAATATAAAGGGAGGTTGTAGTGTTTGGAGAATGTATGCACGGAGCTCCATGTAGCAGCTTCTAGAATGTCTTTTGTAGGCACCCCTCTTAAGAATGCTGTAGAGGTGGCTGTAGCTCTGGTGGAGTGTGGTCTGACATTGACTGGAACACTCTTTCCATGGAAGGAATAACAAAATCTGATGCAATGTCCAATCCATTTTGAAATAGTCTGTCTGGAAATTGCTTTTCCTTGTACTCCAGGGGCGTAAGCTACAAAAAGCTGATCAGACTTCCTACTGGTCTTGGTTCTGTCCAGGTAGTAGCGAAGTTGTCTGTGAATGTCCAAGGAATGCAACAGTCTTTCCCCTTTGCTCTCAGGATTGGGAAAGAAAGTAGGCAGGTGAATAGCTTGATTTAAGGAAACCCTAGATACCACTTTTGGCATAAAGGTAGGGTTGGTTCTTAAGGAGACCCTGTCTCTGTGAAAGATTATGAACGGTAGTATTGCCATTAGGGCCTGTAGTTCCGAAACCCTTCTTGCTGAGGTAATTGCCAACAGGAAAGCTGTCTTCCATGAGAGAAATTGTAAGTTCACAGAAGCTGCTGGCTCAAAAGGAGGTAGAGTCAGTTTTTCTAGGACAAAGTTGAGGTCCCAAGCTGGTACTGGAGCCTTTCTTGGTGGCTTAATATTCTTGATTCCCCTAAGGAATTGCCTTAACAAAGGATGTGAAAACACAGGTGGATCAGTGTTATATCTAGCTGAGATAGCTGAAGCATGTATCTTTATGGAAGAATATGAGAGTCCATTCTGTAGCATATCTGCCAAATATTCCAGAATGAGTGGGATATTCAGTAATGATGCATCATGACCCTTGCTGGTATTCCAAATGCTGAATCTCTTCCATTTTGCTGAGTAAACCTTTCTGGTGGATGGTCTTCGGGCTTCTGTTAATATCCGCTGAACTTCATTGGAGAGAGATAGATTGAGGTAATTCATGGGATCTCCCAAGCTGTTAGCTGCAGCGTCTGAAGGTTGGGATGTACTGTTTTGAAGTTGTGTTGAGTCAAAAGTTGGGGCCATTGGGGAAGGGCCCATTTTTTGTTGTGACAAATGCTCCGTAGCAGTGGGTACCAGTGTTGTCTTGGCCAGTCTGGAGCTATTAGGATCCCCTTGGGCTTCTCTGCTTTGATCTTCAGTAATACTGTGGTCATCAGTGGCAGAGGTGGAAATGCATAGATTTTTAGGAAGTTCCAGTTGAATGAAAGAGCATCTATTTTCCATGCTTGTGGATGATATGTCCTTGAACAGAATTTTTGTAGATGATGGTTGAGGTGGGAGGCAAATAGGTCTACTTCTGGCCTGCCCCATGTCGAGGTGAGTCGCATGAAGATTTCTGGATGTAACCTCCACTCGTGGGGGTCTATGAAATTCCTGCTTAGGCTGTCCGCCAGCACATTGTTTTTGCCTGGAACAAACTGGGATTGCAACTGTATGTTTAGGCTCAGAGATTTTTCCCAAAGATTGTCAGTCTGCAAAGGGGATAAGAATGGGTTCCTCCCTGCTTGTTTATGTACCACATCACAGTGGTGTTGTCTGCCGTATTAGCAGGTGGCCTTGCTGAAGTTGTTGTCGAAAGGCCTCAATGGCATGCATTACTGCCAGCATTTCTTTTTGGTTGATATGCAGATGTGTTTCCTTTGGAGACCATTGTCCTTGAATACATCTGCCCTCCATGTGCGCCCCCCATCCAAGGTCTGAGGCGTCTGTGGTCATGGTCTGTGTTATCTGAGGTTTTTTGAATGACATACCTGTGTTTGCATGGCTTACCGAGGCCCACCATAGAAATTCCTTTTGTAGGCATGGGATGAGCGGTATGGTTGTCTCTAGGTTGCTGCTGTGCTGAGACCATAAGCTTTTTAGGTACCATTGAAGCTTTCTCATGTGTAGTCTTGCTAATGGAACCAGGAGAATGCAGGATGCCATGTAACCCAGGGCCTGTAGGAATCTCCTTGCAGTCATCTGGGTGAGCCTTGCCAGACCTTTGAAATAATGAGTTAACATCTTTTGCTTATCTTCTGTCAGGTAAGCCATTTGAGAGGTTGTGTCTAGTTTTACTCCTAAGAAGGTTATTTGCTGGGATGGCTGAAGTCTTGACTTTTGAAAGTTGACTGTGTATCCCAGAGCCTGTAGCAATTGTATGACATAGTTCAAGTTTTTAGTCAAAATCAGATTGTCGTCCGCTTGTATGAGGCAGTAGTCCAGGTACGGGTAAATTTGGATCCCCTGGAGCCTGCAATGAGCAATTACTGAAGTCAGGCATTCTGTGAATACTCTGGGCGCAGTAGATAAGCCAAATGGCAATGCTGAGAATTGATAATGCTCTGGCCCTGCAAGAAATCTGAGGTATCTTCTGCAGCTGTGTCTGATAGGGACATGCAGGTATGCCTCCTTGAGGTCCAGAGTAATCAGCCAAGACCCCTTGCCCAGCATGGGAAGGAGTTGCTGTAGAGTCAGCATTTTGAACTTTGGTACTATGAGAAAAGTGTTTAATGCGGACAAATCCAGTATTGGTCTCCATTGAGTTTCTTTTCTTGGAACAAGGAACAGTCTTGAGTAAAACCCCTGGCCTTGTTCTTGTTGTGGAACTCTTTCTATTGCTTTGATCTGAGCAAGCAGAGAAATTTGCTTGATAGCCTCTGCCCTCTGGCTTTGTGGTGGATTTGGCATGCCTTGCTTTCTTGGTAAGGTATGAAAGTGGAACCTGTAACCTTGGTCTATAATGTCCAAAATCCATTTGTCCTTTGTCAATCTGTGCCAATTGTCTGAAAACAGAGATAATTTTCCGCCCAAAGGAGCTTCTATTTGCTCCTTGGTCAGCGGAAGTAGAGGAAAGTCATTGAGATTGTCCCTGTGGGGCAGGAGAGACCCCTGTGTCACTTCTTTGGTTTGCTGGTTGTCATTGTTGTCCCCTGTAGGAACCTCTGTTTTGCCCTCTTCCTCGGCCACGCCTGTTTTTACCCCTTTGAAATCTTTCAGGATTAGGAAAAGACCAGTTTTTAGAAGGCCAATTCCTGCTGAATCTGGGTGGCTGAACCTGGAGGAAATCTTTGACTGTCTGAACTGACTTGGCTTTTTCCTCGATGGACTTTAACACATCTTTAGCATTAGCACCAAAAAGCTTGTTCTTTTCCAAGGGTGCATCAAGAAGTTTTGCCTTAACATGATCTGGTAGAGGTTGTTCTTTTAACCATGCATGTCTGAATGACCCCCTGTCATAGCTGCCCTACATGAAGCTTCCAATGCATCATATCCACACTGCAGAAAGTGATTGCTAACTTGCTGAGAATTATGTACAGCCTCCTGCAAAGACTTCCTGTCTAAAGGTTCAGGAGAGGCCAATGTTTTCTGTAAATCATCTAACAGGTAATCCTGATATTGAAACATATGAAAGAGGCAATTCAGAGCTCTCATAGATAAAGTAGTGGAGGTGTAGACCTTTTTCCCCCATCTCTCTAATGACCTAGCTTCCCTGTTGGAAGGCAAAGGATTTTTGGAGGTGGTTGCTGAAACCCCTTTAGGTCCCTGTGAAATAGTTTCTAAATCAACAGCATGGGCCCTAAAGAGATGAGAATGTGTTTCTGGGACCCTATAGTATCTGTCTGGCTTGGCAGGAGCAGGAGGAAGGGTATCAGGGGTAACACTGGAGTGAGAGTATAGATCATCCAAAACATCAAGCACAGGAGGTATAGCTAAGGGCCTGTGTTGGGGCTTTTTAAGGAAGGTTCGAAGGCGCTTTTCTGGAATCAGAATATTCCTGGCCTTGCCACTTAAAATGTTCCCTCATGGAATGCAGAACTTCCCCAAAAGAAATATCCTCAGGAGGGGAAGCCGAGGGGGATGGAGTCCTCTGCATCCGAGTCCTCATAGATCTGGAAGGGCTCTTCCTGGCTATCGGAGTGAACAGAGTCCTCAGAATCTTCATCTGAAGGGAGAGGGTCAGAGGGTTCAACCCGGGGCCTCTTATCAGAAGGAGGCTGGGATCCTCTCTCAGGATGGGCCTGGGAACCTCTGATCATGGAAATTAAGTCTGCGGCCATAGTCATGATTTGTGTTTCAGGAGAAGGCTGAGGTAATGCTGTAGCAGTAAGGTGCTTGGTCTTGCTGGCTGCCTTAGCACGTGTGTAGGCCTTAACAGACATGGACATAGGAGGCCTAGCAGCTCCACGTGCAGGAGTGACCTTATCTACAGCACTGGTCTCGGGCATTTCCTCAGTTTCAGTATCCGGAGGAAAATCAATAACTGGCATCAGTGTGGTCTCCGGTAACGGAGGTATCAGTAATGCGGTGTCTTCGGTTCGGAGCGGTGCAATAACCGCCTCAGAGGGAACCGGGGCACTCGCGGTAGGTTTTGGCATGGAGTCGGTGCAAGACGCGGGCCGAGGATGTCGGTCCCGGTCTTTTCGTTTCTTAGGAGTCTGCGATGTCGGTTGTTCCGACGGCATTGTATAATCAATTTTTTTGCCGAAAAAGTCTTCAGCGAACTCCGCACGGTGCCTGAGAGTGCGCGTATTGAAGCGAGCACAGGCGGCACAGGCCGAGACGTCGTGGTCTGGGCCAAGGCAAGGAAGGCAGTAAGAGTGGAAATACTTATGAGGTATTTGTTTACCACAAGACAAACAATTATTAACTTTTTTAGTAATTTCTGACATCGGCTGAGGCAAGAAAAGGTCTCCAACGGGGTACTTAGCTTTTTTGATGACTTCGGATTCGAAAAATACAGGAGCTGACCGACCGGCACTTGCGAAAGTACAGTTTTGTACCTACCATAAATGTAGATGTCCGATAGGTATGCATCTGCAGTCCTAACATATGGGTTGTCCTGCCTCAGGCAGCCCTTCGGTCGGCCGGATTCCAAAGTCTGGGTCTGGCCTCGGCAGATGTCGCACTTCACCCGACGTCATAGCTACTGTGTATCGGGTATAAAGGCATCAGCCGATGCCATTTTCCCCAGTGTTTCTTGCCCCAGATGCCAGGTGCCCTCTAGGAAGGCTAAATTTGGATAAATGCAAATAATTCCAAACAGTAGAGAGCAAACAATATAAGAATGTATATACATATATACAAACAAATACACCATAATAGATTCCCCCAGCTAGCTAAAAGAGGGGTAAATACCCTAGGAATACCACAGAGGGGAAGGAGGGCGGGTAATCCTGACTGCAGATGCATACCTATCGGACATCTACTTTATGGTAGGTACAAAACTGTACTATGTCCTTCAAGGATGCATCTGCAGTCCTAACATATGGGTAGAATACCATAGCCAAACGGGGAGGAGGTACTAAGATAAAGATGGTGTAGTTAAGATCCCTTGCAAAACAGCAGTTGCAAAACCTGCTCGGGATCTGGAGTATAAAGGAAGATTATAATGCTTGGCAAATGTATGCACGGAGCTCCAAGTAGCAGCTTCTAAAATGTCTTTGGTAGCCACTCCTCGTAGGAAAGCTGTAGTGGTAGCTGTAGCTCTTGTGGAGTGAGGCCTGATATTTTCTGGAGTTGTCTTTCCATGAAAAGAGTAGCAAAATCTAATGCAATTTCCTATCCATTTTGAGATTGTCTGTTTTGAAATTGCTTTTCCTTGCATTTCTGTTGCATATGCTACCAGAAGCTGGTCAGTTTTTCTGTTGGTCTTAGTTCTGTCCAGATAGTAGCGTAATTGTCTGTGCACATCCAAGGCATGTAGTAGTCTTTCCCCCCTGTTCTGTGGGTTGGGGAAGAATGTAGGTAAGTGAATCGCTTGGTTCAATGATACTCTGGAGACCACTTTTGGCATAAAAGTAGGGTTAGTTCTCAGAGACACTCTATCCTGATGGAAGATAAGGAAGGGCTGTACTGCCATTAATGCCTGTAACTCAGATACCCTTCTTGCTGAAGTGATTGCAAGCAGGAAAGCAGTTTTCCAAGATAAGAACTGTAATTCTGCTGTTGCTGCTGGTTCAAAGGGAAGTGTTAACTTTTCCAGCACAAAGTTAAGATCCCATGTAGGCAAAGGTGGTTTCCTTGGAGGCTTTACATTTTTGATTCCTCTCAGGAACTGCCTGAGTAGAGGATGAGAGAAGACTGGAGGATCCATGTTGTATTCTGCTGAAATTGCTGATGCATGAATCTTAATGGAGGAGTAGGACAGGCCATTGTGGAAGAGTTCTAAGTATTCCAGGATGTTTGCTATGTTTGCCAATGATACATTTTCCCCTTTTGCTGCACTCCAAATGAGGTATCTTTTCCATTTGGCTGAATAAGTCTTCCTTGTGGAGGGTCTGCGAGCCTCCAGGATAATGTCCTTAACCCTCTGAGATAAATCTGGGTTATTTTGTTTTATGCAATAATCCAAGCAGCTAGCTGTAGTGTTTTCAAGTTTGGATGTAGGATCTTGTAGTTGTTCTGTGTTAGAAGTAAAGGACAATAGAGGTAGAGGCCATGCGTGTGTCTGAGACATGCTTCTCAGTAGCGGGTACCAATGTTGCCTCGGCCAGTCTGGAGCTATCAGGATTATCCTTGGCTGATCCTCTTTGATCTTCAGTAGGACTTTGTACATCAAAGGAAGAGGTGGGAATGCATATGCTGTCAGGTTTTTCCAGCTGAAGGATAGGGAGTCCACCCTCCAAGCAAGTGGGTGGTATGCTCTTGTGCAGAATTTCTTCAATTGGTGGTTGTGTGGGGAGGCGAACAGGTCTATTTCTGGTAGTCCCCATTTCTTTGTTATGGTTTTGAAGATATCTGGATGCAGCATCCATTCGTGAGCATCCGTGGTAGTTCTGCTTAAGGTGTCTGCTAGTGATTTTTCTTTTCCTGGTACAAATCTGGCCTGGAGTTGAATGTTGAGGTTCAGGGCCACAATCCACAGGTCCATTGCCATCCGGCATAGAGGATATGAGTGTGTACCTCCCTGTATGTTGATGTACCACATGACTGTGGTGTTGTCCGTCCTTATCAGCAGGTGACCTTGTTGAAGAAGTGGTCTGAATGCCTGGATTGCATGTTTCACTGCCAGCATCTCCTTTTGATTTATGTGTAGATTCAGCTGGTCTTGTGTCCATAGGCCTTGTATACACTTGTCCACCATGTGCGCCCCCCATCCTAGGTCTGAGGCGTCCGTGGTGATGGTCTGGCTTGGATGAGGTTTGTGGAAAGGCAATCCTCTGTTCAACTGACAGGCCTGAGCCCACCACAGGAATTCTTGCTTCAGGCATGGAATTATTGGAATCTGGGCTTCTAGACTGTGCTTGTGTTGAGACCATACATTCCTTAGGTACCATTGCAACTTTCTCATATGCAGTCTGGCATGCGGAATCAATATTATGCAGGATGCCATGTAACCCAGGGCTTGCAGGACTTTCCTTGCAGTAAGCTGGGTCTGTGTTGTTAATGTCATGAAATAGACTGGTAGTTGCTTTTGTTTTTCTTCTGTGAGAAATGCCATCTGAGTTGATGTGTCCAGTTCTGCACCCAAGAATGTTATCCTTTGGGATGGTACCAGTCTTGACTTTTGCATGTTGACTGTGTATCCCAAGGCTTGCAGCAGTTGTATAACCTTTTCCAAATCTTTTGTTAATTTTGTCTTGTTGTCCGCTTGTATTAGGCAGTCGTCCAGGTATGGGTAAATTTGAATTCCTGAAGCCTGCAATGAGCAATTACTGATGCCAGGCATTTCGTGAATACTCTGGGCGCAGTAGATAAGCCAAAGGGCAATGCTGAGAATTGATAATGCTCTGATCCTGCAAGAAATCTGAGGTGTCTTCTGCAATCTGGTCATATAGGGACGTGCAGGTATGCCTCCTTGAGATCTAGAGTCACCAGCCAAGACTCCTTGCCCAGCATGGGAAGAAGTTGCTGTAGGGTCAGCATTTTGAATTTTGGAACAATGAGGTATGTGTTCAGAGCGGACAGGTCGAGAATAGGCCTCCATTGATTTTCTTTTCTTGGTACAAGGAAAAGTCTGGAGTAAAATCCTTGTCCTTGTTCCATAGGGTACCTTTCGATAGCTCTCATCCTTAGTAGGTTGTTGATTTGTCTTAGAGCGTTTGTTTTTGGCTTGGTGGTAGGTTTGGCATTCCTCTCTTTTTGGTAGAGTGTGGAAGTGAAACCTGTAGCCTTTGTCTATTGTTTGTAAAGTCCATTTGTCTCCTGTAATGTAATGCCAGTTTACGGAAAATAAGGCTAGTTTTCCGCCCAAGGGTGCTTCCAGTTGTTCCCTGGTAGGCGGAATCAGAGCCAAGTCATTGTGTCTGTCCTGTGGAAGTGGTTGTAGCTGAATCTGTGGCAGTACTTCTCTGGTTGTTAGGCTGCCACTGCTGTCCCCTGTAGGCACCCCTGGCTTGTCCTCTGCCTCTTGGGCCTATTTCTGCCTCTCTGTGCTCTGGAGGTGTCTGGAAAGGACCAATTCTTCGAAGGCCAATTTCTGCTAAACCTCGGAGGATGGACCTGTAAGAAATCCTTGACTGTTTGGACAGATTGTGCTTTTTCTTCCACCTTCTTTAGAACCTGCTGTGCAGGGGAGCCAAACAAACTTTGTTTCTCCATAGGAGCATCTAGGAGTTTTGACTTAACATGGTCTGGTAAGGATTGTTCTTTTAACCAGGCATGCCTTCTAATCACTGTTCCAGTCATAGCTGATCTAAAGGAAGCCTCCAGTGCATCATAGCCACATTTTAAGAAATGGTTACTGACCTGCTGAGAGTTATGTACCAAATCCTGAAGGGACTTACGGTCTATAGGTTCAGGAGAGGACAGTTTTTTTATTTAGCTGGTCTAACAAAAATTCCTGGTACTGAATCATGTGAAATTGACAGTTTAAGGCCCTGGCCGAAAGAGTAGCAGAAGTATAAACCTTTTTACCCCATCTCTCTAATGCTCTAGATTCCCTTTCAGAGGGGAGAGGGTTTTTGGCAGAGGCAGCTGCTACAGCTGTGGGGCCCTGTGAAATGGTTTCAGGATCTGCAATAGGAGCCTTATACAAATGGTAGTGTGTGTCCGGGACCCTGTAATATCTGTCAGGCTTGGCAGGGGCCGGAGGGAGAGAATCAGGGGCAGTACAGGCATCATTATATGCATCATCAACAATTGTTAGTACTGGAGGAATGGCTAAAGGCCTATGCTGTGGTAAATGTAAAAAAGTCCTTAGCCTTTTCCTTGAATCTGAAAAATCCTGGCCCTGCCATTGAAAATGTTCTCTCATAGCATGTAAGGTTTCCCCAAAAGAAAATTCTTCAGGAGGAGAAGCAGAAGGAATGGAGTCTTCTGGATCAGAATCCTCATAAGGAGAATATGGGCCTTCCTGAGGATCTGAAATATCTGAGTCATCCGAGGAATAGTCTGTGGAAACAGGATCCGGGGGTTCAGTTCTAGGCCTCTTATCTGGAGGGGGTTGAGAGGCCCTGTCTGGGTGAGGTTGGGATCCCCTGATCAAAGAAGTGAGATCCTCAGCCAGGCTGAGCATTTGGGAACTAGAGGTAGGCCTGTGTGAGGGAGTTTTGGCAGGTAAGGCCTTAGAAGATTTAGCTGCTTTAGCCCTGGAAAAAGCCTTGATAGACATAGATGCAGGGGGTCTAGCAGCTCCACGTGCAGGGGTAGATATGTCTAAAGGAATAGTATCTGATAAATCCTGGGTGCCTGCTTCAGCAGGGGTAATTTCCGTAGCAGATTCAGCCATGCTCTGTGAGGCCTCGGCTATCGGAGGCATGCTTTCGGCCGAAGGAAGAACCGAGGACTCTGTTTCAGCCGAAACCGAGACACTCGCGGTTGGCCTAACCGTGGTTTCAGCCGAAACCGCGGACCGCGAGTGTCGTTCCTTTTCCTTACGCTTTTTAGCTAATTGTGTAGTCGGAGTCTCCAACGGCATTTTGTATGCAAAAGCGGGACCAAAAAACTCCTCTGCAAACTCCGACCGACGTCTAAGCGTCCGTCGGCTGAAGGAAGCACAGGCTAGACAAGCTGATACGTCGTGGTCTGGGCCTAAACAAGGAAGGCAGTAAGAGTGGAAATCCTTATGAGGTATTTGTTTCCCACAAGTTAAACAATTATTTACTTTGTCTGACATCGGCTGAGGCAAGAGAGTCCCCAACGGGGTACTTAGCTTTTTAGAAGTCTTCGGTAGTAGAAATCTCTGGATCTGCCCGACCGGCACTTGCGTACAGCTTCTGCTTCGGGCACCACGCGGCAAGAAAGACTGAGGAAAATGGCGTCGGCTGATGCCTTTATACCCGATACACAGCAGCTATGACGTCGGGTGAAGTGCGACATCAGCCGAGGCCAGACCCAGACTTTGGAATCCGGCCGACCGAAGGGCTGCCTGAGGCAGGACAACCCATATGTTAGGACTGCAGATGCATCCTTGAAGGACATCATGTACAACAACACAAGCCTTGGTGCAAGAATAAGGCATCCAGAAGGAAAGCAACAGCAAAAGGAGACAATGAGGAATAATCCAGATGTGAACAAGAGGTATCAGAGCTTCATTAATGCTTTTATGGATTATTCCTTGGGATCTCTTTTTGCTTTTGATGGGCTACTGGATGTGTGCTTATTGGATTGCTGCTCATGTATACAATTTAGCTGCCTTTGTTGTGTAGTTTGTTTTGTTGATTATTCTAGATGCAACAACAACGAACAATAATAAATACTACATTTACCAAATCAAGCAAGAGATTTTCAGGTACAAATTCTAATAGATGCAAACAACAAATATATGAACTGTTACTTTGGTACAAAACATTAGAAATCATATGTGATTTGAAACCTCTACAACATTTGCTGTGTTCAAACTTCCCTAAGTGTTGTGATTCCAACAAGTACAACAAATTTTAGATAATGTCCCATCCAATGGTTATAAATATTGGTTAGTTCAAGTTAAAGGCTGTCGGTGTTTCTTTCAAGACTATAAGCAGCTGCTTTAATTGAAAGTTTTGTGGATAACAATGGGAATAAATGAGTATTAATTTCAATACAAATACTGTATGCTATTTAATTCCCCTGCAAGCTGTTAGTAGCCAGTTTGATCTCTAAAGAATGCGACAATGATGAGTTCAGAGATCTGCTTAAAAAACAAATCTGCAGATTCTGTTTTCTCCAGCGTACAAGAGGAAGGTAAAGTAATAATTTGTAGCATATACTCCAGCTTAAACAAAAGGATCTTTTGGCAAGAAAGTACAGTTGTGTAAAATTGTACCATAGCAGATGATGCCCCTCTCTTCACTGCTGCAGTATTCATTACATAAGGGATTCCCTGCCAAGGGTAGCCCAACAAAGCCTTAGGAATTTACAGACATCGTACATCATACACATACTCACCGCACAAGATGTAGGGCATAAAGGTGACGTATGGACGTAAACACCTCAGAACTGAAAAGCCCCAGGAGGAACAATTATGCGTAGAAACTAGTAGGAACACGTTCATCCAGACAGAGAAAAGGAAAAGAATTCCAGGCCAAGAAAATAGAAGGAATATGACAGAGCAGAATGTGTGTGTGTGTGTGGGGGGGGGGGGGGGGCAGAGGGAGTGAATACTGCAATAGTACAGAGAAATAAATCTACTGTTATGGTAAGATTTTACACAACTGTACTATTTTCATTCCATATCACTGCTGCAATATTCTTTATATAAGGGAGAGTACAAAAGTTCAAGAGGAATCTTGGGAGGAGGAAGGTACAGAGCAGCCCTATAGAAACCCATGTACAACACTTCTGTCAAAACCAGCTGTTGCTCTGGAAACACCACCCAACTTGTAATGCTTAGTGAAGGTATGGACAAACAAAAGTCCAAGTAGAAGACTCAAGGAAGGAAATGATATCCAATACTTTGAAAAAAGCAACAGAGGAAGCAACAGCTCTAGTACAATGAGTCTTTACAGAGGTAGAAAGGCATTTACCATGAAAGGAATAACTAAGAAATATCCTTACAGATCCAGGGGGATATGGTTTGCTTAGAAACAACCAAACCCTCAGATCTGGGTGAAAGTAAACTAAGTTGCTCAGATCTGCGAATGGCCAAATATTACTGGAGCTGCCTATGCAAATCAAAGGTGGGAAGAACCTTCTCACTGGCAGACTGCAGAGAACAGACTGATTAAGAGACAACTTGTTTACCACTTTAGGCATAAAAGAAGGATTAGTACGGACAGACATCCTGCCCCTATGAAAAATTAAGAAAGGAGGAACAGCCTAAGATCCTGGAGTTCAGAAACTGTCTTAGCTGAAATAAGGGACAAAAGAAAAACAGTCTTCCAAGCACAGTGTTGCAAGGAAGCTGAAGCTGCAGGCTCAGAAGGGGCCAGAGTCAAATTTTCAAGCACAAAATTAAGGTCCCAGCAAGGTGGAATAGGCTTCCTGGGAGGCCTGACATGAAGAATGTCTAAGAAATTTGTTTGACCACAAACCTAGAGGCAAGAAGTGTCAAGGCAGACAAACAGAAACAGCTGGAAGGTAAGACTTAACTGAAGAATATGTCAACCCAGCATGAAAATTCACGCAAACTAGACAGAACCAGAGTAATCCCCACAGAAAAGGGATCCTAGTTACAAGAAAGACATCAGACAGAAAATCGTTTCCATTTAGACAAATATTTACTGGTAGTGGGCTTCCTAGCCTTCTACAGAGACCCAAGGACATCCTCAGAAAAAAATGTGCCTAAAAGGGATCAAAACCCTATCATCCACAGCATCAGTTGAAGAGTAGAAAAGTGAAGATGGATGACAGCCCCTTTTGTCTTGTTTGAGAAGGTCTACCCCCCGAGAGGTAACTTGTGGCAACTGCACCTGGCTAAGTGAAGAAGAGGGAAAACAATACTATCTGGGCCAAAAGGGAGTAACCAGCAAAATTTTGGGGAAGTCTTGCTTGATCTTCAGCGGAACTCTTGGAATCAGAGGAAAGGGAGGGAAGACGTAGGGAAACATCCCCTTCCAAGGAAAAGACAGTATATGTGCACCTTCCAAGCCAGGGGACTTGGGACTCTGGAACAGAAAAGATGAAGTTGTCTGGTCAAAGAGGAGGCAAAAAGATCTACCTGTGGAGTACCTCACTGATGGCCAATGTCCAGAAACACATCTCTGTGAAGCATCCATTTGTGAACCTGTGAACTGCACCTGCTCAGTGTGGCACTATATTTTGCTCTGAAGAAAAGTAGACAGCACGAAGAGTTACTCAATACTGGACAGCTACATCCCAGACCTGAAGAATGAGTCTGCAAAGAAGGGAGGACCGTGTAGACCCCCATGCTTGTTAATATACTACATCATTGTGTTACTGTAGGCACTGGAAGAAAGCGGGAATGAAAAGCCTGAAGAGCTAAAAGGAGAGCCCTCATCTCCTTTATATTGATGTGATCTGACCTCTGATCGGGAGGACAAAGGCCATGGTCCTCGAGGGAACCGAAAGAGTCTCCCCACCCATCTGAGGCATCCACGAACAGTTCCCGAGATGGGATTGGAAGTTGAAAAAGAAGTCCTGGATTGAGAGAAAGCTGACAAATCCACCACTGAAGCTCGTGTTTGATGCATGGAAGCAAAGCAACAAGGAAATCCAGTGGACGACAGTGCTGAAGCCATACTGACTTGAGTAATCACTACAGTTTTCTCATACGGAGTTTGGTTAGAGGCATCATAGGAAAGGTGAAGACCATGAATTTTAGTATCCTGAGAAAATCCCTGGCTGTGACTGAAGCCAAAGGAAGAAGACATTGAACAAAGGTCATCAGAGGGAGGGCCCTGGGTGGAGGCAGAGATGCCAGCATGGGAATGGTCTGGACCCTGCAACCAAGAAAAAACACGATCCTGAGACTGAACACGGACGGATTCCTGAAGGTTTATGGTAACCCCAGGCTTTGTCAAACAGTAAACTGAAGCTAAAGCAGGACCTCAGGAAACAAAACCTGAATGAACAGGTCGCCTAGATAAGGAAAGAACTAAATCCCTCTCAACCTCCAAAAAGCAAGGAAAGGAATGAGACATTTGGTGAATACCCCGAGGCAGTAGGGAGCCCAAAGGGCAAAGCAGACAACTGAAAATTCAAGGAAGAAACAAAGAAATATAAAAAATGTCTTGAAAAGGGGACTAATGGGGATGTGAAGATAGGCATTCCTGAGGTCCAGGGATACCAAGAAGGCCTGGAGAAAGAAGAGGGAACAGGGTTTGAAGGGACATCAAAAAGGAAGGGACTTTTAGAAAGCTGGGTCTCCAGGTTCCTTCCTTCCTGGGAATCAGAAACATCCTGGAATAAAACCCTTTCCCTTCTTGGGAAGGGGGTATAACTTGAATGGTGCCCTGAGCCAAAAGGTCCTGAAGCAGTTACGGTAAGAAAAGAGGCTGAGGGATGCCCATAAAAGGAGAAAGATTTCCACATCATGAAATATCCCCGGCTGATAATGAACAAAACCCAAGAGTCTTGAATGATCCTTAACCAACTGGGAAGGGACAGGGAAAGACAAAGGGATAAGGGAACCTAGCTTAGGGAAAGGGAATGCAATCTATCAGATAGAACCTGGTTTGTCTTGAAAAGGAGGCTTCTCAGAAGTTAGAGTAGACTTAGCAGGGGATACATGCCTAAAACCTTTTTTTACCTTTAGGAGGAGGGCGAGGTTGACTGCATACAACAGCAGATTTGGATGGATAACTCCTCTGGAATTTAGGGATAGGAGACACAAAAAGTACAGTTTTGTACCTACCATAAATGTAGATGTCCGATAGGTATGCATCTGCAGTCATAACATATGGGTTGTCCTGCCTCAGGCAGCCCTTCGGTCGGCCGGATTCCAAAGTCTGGGTCTGGCCTCGGCTGATGTCGCACTTTCCCAGACGTCAGAGCTTCTGGGGTATAAAGGCATCAGCTGATGCCATTTTCCTCAGTGTTTCTTGCCCCAGATGCCAGGTGCCCTCTAGGAAGGCTAAATTTGGATAAATGCTGAAAAGTTCCAAACAGTAGTAAAATATATATATATACATATATATATACAAACAAACAAACAAACAAACAAATACACCATAATAGATTCCCCCAGCTAGCTGAAAGAGGGGTAAGCACCCTAGGAATACCACAGAGGGGAAGGAGGGTGGGTAATCCTGACTGCAGATGCATACCTATCGGACATCTACATTTATGGTAGGTACAAAACTGTAATATGTCCTTCAAGGATGCATCTGCAGTCATAACATATGGGTAGAATACCATAGCCAAACTGGGGGAGGAGGTACTAAGAGAGGGATGGTGTAGTCAGGATCCCCTGCAGAACTGCAGTTGCAAACCCTGCTCGGGATCTGGAGTATAAAAGTAGATTATAATGCTTGGCAAATGTATGCACGGAGCTCCAAGTAGCAGCTTCTAAAATGTCCTTGGTAGCCACCCCTCGTAGGAAAGCTGTAGTGGTGGCTGTGGCCCTTGTGGAATGAGGCCTGATATTTTCAGGAGCTGTCTTTCCATGAAAAGAGTAGCAAAAGTGAATGCAATTTCCTATCCATTTTGAAACTGTCTGTTTGGAAATTGCTCTTCCTTACACCCCAGTTGCATATGCTACAAAAAGTTGGTCAGTTTTTCTGTTGGTTTTAGTTCTGTCCAGATAGTAGCGTAATTGTCTGTGTATATCCAAGGTGTGCAAAAGTTTTTCTCCTTTGTTCTGTGGGTTAGGGAAGAACGTAGGCAAATGAATAGCTTGGTTCAAGGATACCCTGGATACCACCTTTGGCATGAAAGTAGGATTGGTTCTCAGTGACACTCTATCCTGGTGGAAAATAAGAAAAGGCTGCACTGCCATTAATGCCTGTAACTCGGATACTCTTCTTGCTGAAGTGATTGCCAGAAGGAAAGCAGTTTTCCAAGATAAAAACTGTAGGTCTGCTGATGCTGCTGGTTCAAAAAGAGGTAGTGTCAATTTTTCCAGCACGAAATTGAGATCCCATGCAGGTAGAGGGGGTCTCCTTGGAGGTTTAACATTTTTGATCCCTCTCAAAAATTGTCTGAGAAGAGGGTGAGAGAAGATAGGAGGATCCATATTGTATTCTGCTGAAATTGCTGAAGCATGAATCTTAATGGAAGAATAAGACAGGCCATTGTGGAACAATTCTGCTAAGTATTCTAGGATGTGTGCTATGTTTGCCACTGTGACATCTGTGCCCTTTGATGTGCTCCAAATGAGAATTCTCTTCCATTTAGCTGAGTATGTCTTCCTTGTGGAAGGTCTGCGAGCCTCCAGGATAATGTCCTTGACCCTCTGAGATAAAACAGATTGGCTTGGTTTTAAGGAATTTTCCAGGCAGTTAGTTGCAATGTTTTCAAGTTTGGATGCAGGGTCTTGAAATTGCTCTGCGTTAGAAGAAGAGGCCATAGGGGTAGAGGCCATGAGTTCGCCTGAGACATGCTTCTCAGTAGCGGATACCAGTGTTGTCTTGGCCAGTCCGGAGCTATTAGTATCACCTTTGGCTGTTCTTCCCTGATCTTCAGTAGAACCTTGTAAATCAATGGGAGAGGTGGAAAGGTATATACTGTTAGGGCATTCCAGCTAAAAGAGAGAGAGTCCACCCTCCAGGTTTGTGGGTGGTATGTCCTTGAGCAGAATTTCTTCAGTTGGTGGTTGAGTGGGGAGGCGAACAGATCTATCTCTGGCATTCCCCATTTCTTTGTTATGAGTTTGAAGATGTCTGGATGCAGCATCCATTCGTGAGCATCCGTGGTAGTTCTGCTTAAGCTGTCTGCTAGTGAATTCTTTTTTCCTGGTACGAATTTGGCCTGCAGCTGGATATTGAGATTCAGGCATAGGTTCCACAGATTCAGTGCCATCCGGCATAGAGGGTAGGAATGTGTGCCTCCCTGTTTATGTACCACATGACCGTGGTGTTGTCTGTCCTTATTAACAGATGTCCTTGCTGGAGGAATGGTTTGAATGCCTCGATTGCATGCTTCACTGCCAGCATCTCCTTTTGGTTTATGCGCATGCTTAGCTGTCCTTGAGGCCATAGGCCTTGGATACATTTGTCTTCCATGTGTGCTCCCCATCCTAGGTCTGAGGCATCCGTGGTGATGGTCTGCCTTGGTTGGGTTTGGTTTGTTGAAAGGCAACCCTCTGTTGGACTGGCAGGCCTGAGCCCACCACAGGAATTCCTTTTGAAGGCATGGAATGATTGGTATCATGGCTTCTAGACTATGACTGTGTTGAGACCAGGCATTCCTTAGGTACCATTGTAATTTCCTCATATGCAGCCTGGCATGTAGAATCAAGATTATGCAGGATGCCATGTAACCCAGGGCCTGCAGGACTTTCCTTGCAGTAAGCTGAGTTTGTCTAGTCAAAGTCATGAAGTAATCTGGAAGTTGTTTTTGTTTTTCTTCTGTGAGAAAAGCCATCTGAGTGACTGTGTCCAGATCCGCACCCAAAAAGGTTATCCTTTGGGATGGCACTAGTCTTGACTTTTGGATGTTGACTGTGTATCCCAAGGCCTGTAGCAGGTGTATGACATAGGCCAAGTCCTTTAACAATTTTGTCTTGTTGTCCGCTTGTATTAGGCAGTCATCCAGGTATGGGTAAATCTGAATTCCCTGAAGTCTGCAATGTGCAATTACTGATGCCAGGCATTTCGTGAATATTCTGGGCGCAGTAGATAAGTCAAAGGGCAATGCTGAGAATTGATAATACTCTGATCCTGCAAGAAATCTGAGGTGTCTTCTGCAATCTGGTCGGATAGGGACGTGCAGGTATGCCTCCTTGAGATCTAGAGTCACCAGCCAAGACTCCTTGCCCAACATGGGAAGAAGTTGCTGTAGGGTCAGCATTTTGAATTTTGGCACAATGAGAAATGTGTTCAGTGCGGACAAGTCGAGAATAGGCCTCCATTGGTTTTCTTTTCTTGGTACTAGGAATAACCTGGAGTAAAATCCTTGGCCTTGTTCTATAGATGGTACCCTTTCTATCGCTTTCATCTGAAGTAAATTGCTGATTTGTCTTAAAGCCTCTGCCTTCTGGTTTGGTGGAAGGTTTGGCATTCCGCTCCTTTTTGGTAAAGTGTGGAAGCGAAACCTGTATCCTTTGTCTATTGTTTGCAATGTCCATGTATCCTTTGTAATGCAATGCCAATTTTTTGAGAATAAAGCCAGCTTTCCGCCCAAGGGAGCTTCCAGTTGATCCCTGGTAGGCGGAATCAGAGTCAAGTCATTGTGTCTGTCCTGCGGTAGTGGTTGTAGTTGCAGGTGTGGCACTACTTCTCTGGTTGGCAGGCTGCCACTGACGGCCCCTGCAGGCACCCTTTGATTGACCTCTGCCTCTAGGGCATCTATTCCTGCCCCTCTGTGCTCTGGAGGTGTCTGGAAAGGACCAATTCTTTGTAGGCCAGTTTCTGCTGAACCTCGGAGGTTGGACCTGCAGAAATTCCTTTACTGTTTGCCCAGATTTTGCTTTTTCTTCCACCTTCTTTAGAATCTCCTGTGCAGGTGAGCCAAATAAATTTTGTTTCTCCACTGGAGCATCGAGGAGTTTAACCTTGACATGGTCTGGCAAGGATTGCTCCTTTAGCCAGGCATGCCTGTGAATTACTGCCCCAGTCATAGCTGATCTAAATGAAGCCTCCAGTGCATCATAGCCACATTTTAAGAAATGATTACTGACCTGCTGAGAGTTGTGTACCAAATCCTGAAGGGATTTATGGTCTAAAGGTTCAGGAGAAGAAAGCTTCTTATTCAGCTGATCTAACAAAAATTCTTGGTACTGTATCATATGGAATTGACAGTTTAATGCCCTGGCAGAAAGAGTAGCAGATGTATAAACCTTTTTACCCCATCTCTCTAATGCTCTAGACTCTCTTTCAGAGGGAAGGGGATTTTTGGCAGTAGCAGCTGCAACCCCTTTTGGGCCCTGAGAAATAGTTTCTGGGTCTGCAGCATGGGCTTTATACAGGTGGAAGTGAGAATCCGGGACCCTGTAATATCTGTCAGGTTTGGCAGGGGCCGGGGGAAGAGAATCAGGTGCAGTACTGACATCATTATACACATCATCAATTACAGTTAAAACAGGTGGTATGGCTAAGGGCCTATGCTGGGGCAAATGCAAAAAGGTCCTTAATATTTTTCTAGAATCAGAGAAATCCTGACCCTGCCATTGAAAGTGCTCCCTCATGGAGTGTAAAGTCTCCCCAAAGGAAAATTCTTCAGGTGGGGAGGCCGAAGGAATAGAATCCTCTGCATCTGAATCCTCATAAGGCGAGTAGGCCCCTTCCTGATGGTCTGACAAATCAGATCCATCCGTGGAGTAATCAGAGGAGAGAGGTTCAGAGGGATCAGTCCTGGGCCTTTAGTCTGGTGGAGGTTGGGAGGCCCTGTCTGGGTGAGGTTGGGAACCCCTAATTAAGGATATAAGGTCCTCAGCAAGACTGAGAATCTGAGAACTTGAGGAAGGCCTCTGAGAAGTAGATTTGGCAGGCAAAGCTTTTGAAAGTTTGGCAGCTTTAGCCCTGGAGAAGGCCTTAATAGACATAGAAGCTGGGGGCCTAGCTGCCCCACGTGCAGGGGTAGAAATGTCCAAAGGTATGGTGTCAGACAATTCTTGAGCACTAGCTTCGGTAGGGAGTTCTGAAGCCAACTCAGCCGGGGCCTCTCTGGCCTCGGTTGTCGGAGGTATGGTTTTGGTAGTAGTAATAACCGTGGGCTCGGTTTCAGCCGAAACCGAGACACTCGCGGTAGGCCTAGCCGTGGTTTCAGCCGAAACTGCGGGCCGCGAGTGTCCGTCCTTTTCCTTGCGTTTTTTGGCCATATGCGAAGTTGGAGTCTCCGACGGCATTTTATAAGCAAAAGCGGTTCCAAAAAATTCTTCTGCAAACTCCGACCGACGTCTAAGAGTCCGTCGGTTGAAGGAGGCACAGGCTAAACAAGCTGATAACGTCGTGGTCTGGGCCTAAGCAAGGAAGGCAGTAAGAATGGAAATCCTTATGAGGTATTTGTTTCCCACAAGTTAAACAATTATTTACTTTGTCTGACATCGGCTGAGGCAAGAAAGAGTCCCCAACGGGGTACTTAGCTTTTCAAGTCTTCGGTAGCTGAAATCTCTGGATCTGACCGACCGGCACTTGCGAACAGCTTCTGCTTCGGGCACCGCGCGGCAAGAAAGACTGAGGAAAATGGCGTCGGCTGATGCCTTTATACCCCAGAAGCTCTGACGTCGGGGAAAGTGCGACATCAGCCGAGGCCAGACCCAGACTTTGGAATCCGGCCAACCGAAGGGCTGCCTGAGGCAGGACAACCCATATGTTATGACTGCAGATGCATCCTTGAAGGACATAAAAGAAGTTATGTCTTACCATAACATTCCATCTGTGTTGTTGATGATCTTCCATTCATCACTGATGGGTTTGGAACAGAGTCGGCCTAATACCAAGCTCGCGTACACCAAAAACTCTCGAGCTAAGCTGCTACCCACAGTGCCCTTCTCCCTGTTACCTCAGATCGAGTTTGCATAAGACATATAGAAGTAAAAGCAGAGGCCATTTCTGCGCAAAAACCCTGAAACACCACAAGGACCCAGAAGATCCACCAGGAGTCTTTGGTGGGGGATGGAGGGTGGGATGTGATGAATGGAAGAAGATCAACAACACAGATGGAACATTATGGTAAGACATAACTTCTTTATCTGATGTTGCTAATCTTCTTCCCATTCATCACTGATGGGACAGAATCCCAAGCTACCTGAGAAACCTGGGTGGCCCTTATGGAAGAGCATTCCTGAGCACTATTGAGCCAAAAGCCGCTCTTCCCCTGGAGACCATATCCAACTTGTAATGTTTGATGAAAGTCTGAGGTTTAGCCCAAACGGCTGCTGCACAAATGTCATCTATAGAAGCTCTGGAGTGAAAAGCAACAGAAATTGCTATAGCCCTAGTTGAATGTGCTTTGATATTGTGATGTTTAGGCTCATTTGTACGTGAATATGAAAAGGCGATATAATCTCTGAGCCACTGAGGTCACATTTTGCAGAAGGTAAAGAGGGAGACTGTAGTACTAGAAAGAGATTCCATGCTTCTAACGGACGCCTGAATGGAGGTCTGCTATGAAACACTCCTTTGAGAAAGGTCTTACATAGGTGGGTGGAGATCAGTGGCGTGCCCTCTAACCTGTTATGAAAGTTGGAAATAGCTGCTAAATGGACTCGTATGGTAGAAGCTGATGCGCCATTCTCAAAAAACTCAGAAGGGTATTGAAGTATAACAAAGGCCGGGACTGAGAAGGGGTCTAGCATCTGTTCTTTAGACCAAAGAGCAAACCTTTTCCATTTGTGTCTGTAAAGTTTTCTGGTGGATGGCTTATGGGAGGCCAAAATGATATCGCAAACAGGTGAGGAAAGGGTTTCCTGCCTGGCGGCAAACGGAAGTGGAGAAACCAAGCTGTCAGCTTGAGAGTGGACAGATTTGGGAGAGTCAACCCTTGGGGGTGAGAAATAAAGTCTGGACGAATGTCCAGGATCCATGGAGGTCGTTAACAGGTGAGGCCAGATAAAGAGGAACCACACATTATGAGGACAGAATGGGGCAATAAGGATCACCTTGCATCTCAACAGGATTGCTTTCTTTAGAAATAGGGGTATCAAGGAAATTGGAGGATAAGCATAGAGGAGACCCGTGGGCCAATCTCGAGTCAGAAGGTCTATCAGGGACTCCCCTTCAGGGGGAAAGAGGGAGAAAAAGCTGCTGCATTTGTTGTTCAAAGGGGAGGTGAAGAGATCGCAGCAAGGCTGGCTCCGTCAGCTGAAAAATTCTGCCATCACGTTTGAATTGAGATACCACTCGTGTGGAAGGATGATGCATCTGCTCAGCCTGCCTGCAATCACGGAGTACCCGGGGATATGCGTTGCTATAAGAAAGCGGTTAGAAGCTATCGCCCAGTGCCAAATTCTCATGGTCTCTTGACACAAGGGGTAGGATTTGGCTCCTCCTTGCTTATGTTTCAGACTATGACATTTTGCCTGACTGAATCACAATCATTCCCGATGGAAGGAGCGGATGTAATGCCTGCAACGCCAACAGCACCGCTCTCAACTCCAGAACATTGGCATGCAAATTGGCCTCTAAGCCTGACCATGTGCCTTGGACTGTCTTTCCCTGAAAATGCCCCCCCCCACCCTATCAGGGAAGCATCCGTGGTCAGCGTGGCGTTGGGTTGAGGAGTCTGAAAGGGACGGCACCAAAGTTCTGCATCTGGCCTCATCCACCATAGGAGATCTTGCTTGCAATAGTTGGTAATGAGGATCCGTGAATTTAGGGGGTGGAGATTTGCCAACCATTGGGACAAAAGAAGCCATTGTAACAGTCTCAGGTGCAATCCTGCCAGAGGAACTATCGAAATGGCTGCAGCCATAGAACCCAGAGCCTGGAGAACATCTCTTGCTGACACCTTTCTTTGACAGAGTAACACCCGTACTTGCAATCTTAACCTTTGAAGCCTGTGCACTGGTAGAGATACTAAGCATGTTCGAGTACTGAAAACTGCCCCTATAAATTCCAGCTGTTGGGTAGGTTGTAAATTGGATTTCTCCCAATGTACTGTGATGCCTAGGGACTCTGCTGAGCATGTATGTAATGTAGGGCCATGGTCAGGAGACACCTGGTGGGGGCAGAAAGGAGCCAATCGTCTAAATATGGAAACACCTGGAAACCTTGAAGTCTCAGATGAGCTGTCACCACTGCTAGACATTTCGTGAACACCCTGGGGGCAGTCGAGAGACTGAATGGCAGGGCTCAGAACTGGTAATGATTGGCTTCTAGTCGGAAGCGAAGGAGACTTCTAGAGCGTTTGTCCATTTTGATGTGGTAACAAGCATCCTGAAGGTCTATCGAGCACATCCATGCATCCTCCCATAAAATGGGGAGAATTGAATACTGACCATGCAAATTTGGTTTGAAACACTGATTTGTTTAGATGGCTGAGATCCAGAATGGGTCTCCAGTCCCCAGTCTTTTTTGGCACCAAAACAAATCTCGAGTAAAAACCGGATCCGCATTGGTCTGGAGGGACTGGTTGGATGGCTCTTTTTTGACACAGCTTTCTTATCTCTGAAGCTGCTTTTTCCCTTTGATTGGGTGGAACATCGGAAAGGTTCTTTGGGGTTTTGGATGGGAGGTTAGAGGGATGAAGTTGCCTCCGGAGATTATTCTCAGCACCCACCGATCTTTTACAATAGAGTGCCAGGCAGTTTGATGTAGAGAAAAATGAGCCCCGACTACTTCCAGAGGCAAGAAATCAGGTAACCCCTCAGGGGCGTTGATAAGACCACCCAGAGAAAGAATCCCTGGAGTCTTGATTTCAGAGATCCCCTCTGCCCCTAAAGGAATGTCTTCCACCACTGAAACCCCCTATGCCAATAGGGGAATCCTCGCCATGTGCATTACGGAAAGGACCTCGAGATTTTTTGTGCCATATTTTCCCACTCCTCTGGTTCCTGGAAAAGGAATGTTGGGGCTTGGAAAAATGTAGGCTAATGGCAGACAAAGTCTTTCTGTCCTGCTCGCACCTGGCCAGTGTGTCCTTTACTTTAGAACCAAATAAAGAAGAGGGTTCAATAGGGGTGTTCGAAAAGGGGGACTTGGAGTCCACGAGGTCTAAGATGCGCATCCAGGCATGACGCCTCATGACTATGCCTGCACCCACAGCTCTAGCCGCCCCTTCGATTTCGTGGGAGAGCAACATCATGGACAAATTGGAGACAGATTCAAGAGTGGCAAGTTGAGAGGCAACCTTACCTCATGCCCTATCAGGAACTTGACCCACGAGGGCTCCAGAAAGTTCGGCAATCAGATCTCTTTGGAGTCTCGTGAAATGTGCCAAGTAGTTCAGGGACCTGACAGCAAAGGGCGCCGAAGCAAAAATTCGCATCCCTAGTTTGTCCACGCCCTGGGACTCTCTGTTAGGCAGGTGAACAGTAGGACTTTCTTCTGCTACGTCCTTTTTAGTGGTTGCTGCCACCATCATAGCGCCAACTGGCAAACCTCTAGATCAGTGGGGGTGCTCTTCCAGTGGGGAAAGAATCTTATCTGGTCTTCGGGGAATGGCTTCAACAGAATCAGGATTCTTCAACGCACACTGCACGACGAGCTGAACTAACCTGTCGGCAGGTGGGGTGACCCAAGAAATAGAAGGCCAAGAGCGAAAAGCCTGCAGGAAAACGGACTCCTCAGAGGAAGGGTTAGAGGGCTTCCAGCCACCCCTCTATTTCAATATTTCCAGGATGTCTCTGAAGGAGAGCTTGTCAGGGGATGATCGTGGGGACTCCTCCCCATCATCGCAGTCCATATCCTCTGTTAAAGACTCTTCAGGAGAGTCAATGTGTTTCCTCTTACACACCTTCTTCCGAGGAGGTTCTTCAGTGGGGATATCTGAGGAATACTCGGAAGGATGGGTACCCTGAAATAAGGTTTCCTGAGGCTTCTGCTCTCAGTGTCCTGGGGAGGTGGCACGTGGTAGCTTTAGCTCAAAGGGAGCAGGGTGAAGGTTCCGATGTAGGGGGAGCGCTTCCTGAAGTAAGCACCCTCTCCATCATCGGGAAAGCAGGCCTGCCTAAAGAGGGGTGAGAGCCCGGAACAGAGTAGGACAACCTCAGAACCGGGGTCACACCCTGCTCCATAAGACCTGCTCCCAGGGATGGAGCCTCACGCAAGATTCGGCAGACGTTATCCCCAGATCAGAGGATGGAACTGATAACACACTTGGAACTGTGCTCAGAACCACGAGTTCTGCCCCCCCCCAACCATGAGTGTGAGGAAGGGATGGTTCTGATGGAACCAAAACCCAAAGAGGTGGCCCTGAAGCCTCAGTGAGAGTCACTGTCAGCACTGAGGAATGGGTTTCCATCAAGGACATCGGAGCAATGGGCTTTGGAACCAATGGATCCAAAGGAGGAGCATACATGGGAGTCCTGAGAGTGATAGACCCAAACCCCAAAGTGGGGTGAGTCTTAGGAACATTTATCCCTCTAGCGGTCAACAGCTGATCCAACAGGCGCACCACACTGAATTCAAAAAGACTCCTGGTGGACGTCGTGGACACTCCTGAAGGAGAGTCGGTCAGTCCAGAAAAGGGCTGTACATCTGGCCTAGGAATGGATCCAATGAAGGGCAGTATCGGGTCTGCGGTGCTTGAGCTAGTGGCGCCGTAGTCTCTAACTTGGAGACAGGTAATAGAGGAATCAGTGGCATAGAAAAAGGACTCGGTACTGAGGAGGCACTCAGTCGAAGTTATAGGTTCCAAAGGGATTGTGTGGGTCGAAATAGCTTTCAATGTGGTAAAAGGTGAAGTCGGTGCCATAGCTATAGTGGAAAGTAAGGTCGGAGCCGTAGTTGATATGGAATGCAGGGACGGTGCCGTAGACGTCAGTGCCGAAGGTGGCGCCGTCAAAATTTCTCTAATGTCTATGACTTCGGCCAAAGTGGCAACTGGAGCAGAGCTCGGAACAGAAGCAGTAGTCGGGAGCTGATGAAGCAATCCTATGCTCCGGTGAAGATTTGTGGGCCTTATGTTTGTGAGGCTTGCCCTTTTAACCAGCCGGTGAAGGAGGATCCGAATGGAGATGTTTCTTGTCCTTCACTGGAGGGGGTTGACACCTCCGACACAGAAAGAGCCTCTGAGAAAGGAGAAACTAAAAGGCCTTTCAAAATCAGTTTTTCCTTTTGTTCAGCGTCTGCTGACTAAAACTTATAGACAAATCTAGCAAGGAGGTTTAACAGAGAGGTGAGATACCCCCTGACAATAAACACAGACGTGAGTCGCTGTTAGGGAGTTTGCCATTGCAAAAGGTGGAATGTTTAAACCGCGAAGTCCCTTTTTTATCAGATATTTCCATATACACACAAAAAAAGGAAAGAAGGAAAAAACACAAAGAAGATACCAACGATGGCATCAAACGATACCACAAGGGTAAGGAGAGGGCATACCAACGATGGTATAAGAAATACCCAATGGGTAGTGCTATATAGATAAAATAAGGGTAAAAGAGTGAGATTAGGAGAAAAAGTTCAAAAAATAAACTATTATCAATAAAATATAACACTTGGCTGGAGAGCTCTGTGAAACGCTGCTATATGGCTATGCGGCAAACGAGATCCAAGGTAACAGGGAGAAGGGCATTGTGGGTAGCAGCTTAGCTCAAGAGTTTTTGGTGTATGTGAGCTTGGTATTAGGCCGACTCTGTTCTGAGGGCTTGGAAATGAACCCATCAGTGATGAATGGGAATATCATTAACATCATCAGATAAAATGTTTCAATTCCTGCAAGGCCTTGCCTTTATCCTGTATGGACTTAAAAAGTTCAGCAGCAGCAGAACCAAAAAAGTTCTTATCAAGAGGACTATCCAAAAATGTAGCCTTATCATCATGAGGTAGGACCTGGACACAATGCCAAGAATAACCTGTCAAAACAGAATCAAATGCAGCAGCTGCTTCATAACTACGTTTAATAGACAGGCAAGCCACTTGAGAGGTAGAACCTAAGTAAAGAATGGGCCAAAACCTTCCCTTCCCAGTCAGGGAGGTCAAAGATTGCCTGAGAAATTTGAGCAAGAATGGCGAAAACATACCTGTCCATATGACTCTGGTAACTAATAGCCCTAAAAGCCAGGGTGGCAGCAGTAAATACCTTTACCTAGATGTTTCCATGGCTCTACTGTACTTATCTGAAGGAAGTAGTTTAGTTTAGTGGATGGCAAAAGTTTAGGTTTGTCAGAAGAGCAAGACTTGCAGAAGGATCACCAGAAAAACATTTGTACAAAAACTTACAATCATTAGGCACCAGCAAAAATATGTCAGGAGAGGCTGGGGGTTGAATAAGGGTGGCAGGGGCTGCTGAAAGTGCATCTAAGATGGCAGTTAAGACTGGAGGTACAGCAGAGGGTGGTTTAGATGACTCCACCTGAAAGAGATCATAACACGTATTTTGAATATCAGAAACCTGAGAACAGGGCCATTTGAAATGTTCCTTCATATGAGAAATGGTGTCCCCAAAGGAGAGTTCCTCTAAGGCAGAATCTGGACTATTTATTTAACATCTGTTTACAGGAAAGTCAGTCTTGGAACGAAGCCAGTTCTCAGTGGAGGCTCAGGGAGAAACATTCCTGAAGCATGTCTTTGTAATGTGGAAGGAAACCGGAGCACCCAGAGGAAAAGTACGGTTGTGTACACTTACCATAAATGTAGATGTTCGAGTGTATTCACTGTTGCAGTCATCATATTTGGGTTACCTCTGCCTGCAGTAGCCCTCAGTCAGCCTGATTAACAAAGTCTTGGGTCCTGTATCAGTTGCTGTCCCTTCTTCCATGACGTCAGGTCGTCAAGGGTATAAAACATGCAGCAGATGCCATTACATCAGTTTTTCGTGCCCCAGATGTCAGATGCCTCCCTAATGGGAAGCAATTAAATCTATAAATATACAAGGTTATACCTCCAACAAAAAAGCAAATACACCAAAAAGCTTTTGGGCATATTAAAGGAGGGTACAGGTATAGCCAAAAGTAGTAAGGGGGCTGGAGGGAGGGTAACCAGGACTGCAACAGTGAATACACTCGAACATCTACATTTAAAACTGCACATCACTGTACTATGTTCTTCTTGTTTCACTGTTGCAGTCATCACATTTGGGTAGATTCCCAAAGCTAAGGATGGGAGGAGGAATTTAGACAGCATTAGGACCAGCTATAAGGCCCTGCAAGACTGCATTGGATTTAGAGAAAATTGGCAGATGGTAATGCTTGGTGAAAGTATGTACAGATCTCCAGGTAGCAGCTTCTAGGATGTCCCTGGCAGGGACACCTCTGAGAAAGGCTGTAGAGGTAGAACTCCAGGTAACAGCCTCTAGGATGTCCCTGCTAGGGACGTCACTGAGAAAGGCTGTAGAGGTAGATGCAGTCCTTGTTGAGTGGGGTCTGATCCCCTGTGGGATAGGTTTTCCATGGTGCTTTTAGCAGAAATTAATGCAATGGCCTATCCATTTGGAAATGGTTTGCTTTGAAATAGCCTTCCCCTCTGCCCCTGCAGCAAACGCCACCAGCAGTTCAGATTTCCTTTGAGGTTTAGTCCTGTCCAAGTAGAATACATGTTGTCTGTGCACATCTAAGGAGTGCAGTATCCGTTCCCCTTTGTTCTGTGGATTAGGAAAAGAAGGTTGGCAAATGAATGGCCTGATTAAGGGCCACACTGGATACCACCTTGAGCATGAAGGAAGGATTTGTCCTGAAGGACACCCTGTCTGCATGAAAGATGATGAAAAGCTCCACTGCCATAAGGGCCTGTAATTCAGATACCCTTCTTGCCGAAGTGATTGCTAAAAGGAAAGCTGTTTTCCAAGAAAGGAATTTTAAGTCTGCAGTAGCAGCTGGCTTGAAAGGAGGAAGAATGAGTCTTCAATACAAATTTAAGGTCCCAGGCAGGAGTTGGAACGCTCCTGCATGGTCGTAAATTTTTGGCCCCTCTGAGGAACTGCTTGAGCAGTGGATGAGAGAAGAGGGGAGGTTCTGTTATAATGAGCTGAAATGGCTGAGGCATGAATTTTGATGGAGAAGGACAAGCCATTGTGAAGCATCTCAGTTAAGTATTGTAAAATCTGAGGTAAATTTTGCTCATCCCTTGAGATTGGTTCCAGGCACAGAATCTTTTCCATTTTTCAGCATAAGATTTTCTAGTACTAGGCCTCCTTGTCTCTAAAATGATATCCATCAGTGGTTTACTGACGGTAAAGGAGAGATTAGGTAATTAGCCAGGCTGCTAGGTTCAGTGTTTGAAGCTGAGGGTGCAGAATCTGGTTCTCCTGCTGAGACAATAGGGTAGGAGTCTGAGGCAGGTGCCATGGGGCCAACAGTGACACTGCGCAAGAGGGGGTACCAGTGTTGGCGTGGCCAATCTGGTGCAATCAAAATTGTCCTTGGTTTGTCTTAGCTGATCTTTCGTAGTACTTTGGGGAGCAGAGGCAGAGGAGGGAAGGCATAAACTGATAGGTTTTTTTTCAGTTGAAGGACAGGGTATCCACTTTCCAAGATGGTTTGTGGGGAGTCCTTGTGCAAACTTTGTCCAACTGATAGTTCTGGGGGGAGGCAAACAGATCTATATCTGGGCTCCCCCATTTGCTTGTCAACAAGTTGAAAATCCTTGGTTCCAGTTTCCATTAGTGAGGGTCCATGAGGTTTCTGCTTAGTTGTCTGCCATTGTATTTAGTTTTCCTGGCAGGAGTTGAGCTTGTAGATGCACTTGACAGCTCAGGGCTGTGTTCCACAATGCAATGGCTAGTCTGCAGATGGGCAAAGAATGTGTACCCCCCTGCTTGTTTATGTTCCACATAATAGTGGTGTTGCCCATCTTTATCATTAATTGTCCTGGAAGAATGTGGCCCTTGAAGGCTGTTAGAGCATTCTGTACAGCCAACATTTCTTTTTGACTGAAATGCAGGTGCATTTGACTTGGGTTCCATTTGCCCTGAATGCACTTCCCTGCCAGGTGAGCCCCCATGCATAGTCTAATGCGTCTGTTAGGGTTTGGGCGGCAAGGGGTAGTGTGAATGGTAGTCCCTTGTTTTGGTGGCAGGCCTCTGCTCACCAAAGGAACTCTAGGCGTAGGCTAGGTATGATAGGAATCATTGCTTCTAGATCCTAAGAATATTGACACCATAGGCTTTTTAGATACCATTGTAGTTTCCTCATATGCAGTCTTGCATATGGAATTAGAAGAATGCAGGAGGCCAGGAACCCCAAGGCTTGCAGTATTTGCCTTGCAGAAAGCAGGGTTTTTGTGGCCACTTGTTTGAAGTAGGTTGTCAAATGAATTTGTTTTTCTGGCATGAGGAAAGCCATCTGGGAAGTTGTACTCAAGCTTGCTCCCAGGAATATAATTTGTTGACAGGGTACCAGGTGTGATTTCTTGTTGTTTATGGTGTACCCCACAAATTCTTTTCATCAGTAATGAGTCATGTCAGTTAGCACCCTTTGTACAAAGGCCAGATGGTTCAAAAGTATGTCCTGGCTTTCTGCCTGAATTAGACAATCATCCAGGTATGGGTATATTTGAATATTTCTTTGCCTGCAAAATGAAATGACTGGAGCTAGGCACTTCTTGAATACCCTGGGCACAGTAGATAAGCCAAAGGGCAGTGCAGAGAAAGTACAGTTGTGTACACTTACCATAAATGTAGATGTTTGAGTGTATTCACTGTTGCAGTCATCACAGTTGGGTAATCTGCTGGCAGGTTGCCCTCAGTCGGCCTGAATTCCAAAGTCTCGAGTCCTGCGTCGGTTGCTGTCTTCTCTTCCATGATGTCAGGGGTATAAAACATGCATGAGACACCATTTTCTTTACTTTTTCTTGCCCCTGATGTCAGGTGCCCCCAAAAAGGTAGCAGAATTATATATATATATATATATATATATATATATATATATATATATATA
This sequence comes from Protopterus annectens, assembly GCF_019279795.1. Taxonomy (NCBI): domain Eukaryota; kingdom Metazoa; phylum Chordata; order Ceratodontiformes; family Protopteridae; genus Protopterus; species Protopterus annectens. The sequence goes on from NC_056732.1 coordinate 174,042,521, forward strand.
TGTATATGTATATGTATATAGATATATATAAATATACATGCATCAGTATAAACTTTACCTTCATCTACAAGCAAATACACCGCAAAGGTTGTAGAAGACAGAGAAGGAAAGATAAACTTCAGACTGACAGGGGGATGGCGGGAGTGTAACTTGGACTGCAACAGTGAATACACTCGAACATCTACATTTACGGTAAGTGTACACAACTGTACTATGTTCTTCGTGTTTCACTGTTGCAGTCATTACATTTGGGTAGAATCCCAAAGCTATGGTTGAGAGACTGGGGCTAAACAGCATTAGGTGCGGCTATAAAGCCCTGCAGCACTGCAGTGACAAAGCCTGCCCGGGACTTAAGAGTAGAGAGGCAAATGGTAATGCTTTGTAAAGGTGTGAACAGAACTCCAAGTAGCAGCCTCTAGAATGTCTTTGGTTGGTACTCCTCTGAGAAAAGCTGCTGAAGTAGCTGCAGCTCTGGTGGAATGAGACCTAATGCCCTTGGACACATGTTTACCATGGTGTAAGTAGCAGAAACGGATGCAGTGGCTTATCCACTTTGAAATTGTCTGCTTTGAAATAGCCTTTCCTTCTGATCCTGCAGCATGACACTAGTAATTGCTCAGTTCTTCTTAGAGCTTTTGTCCTGCTCAAGTAGAATCTTAGCTGTCTGTGTACGTCCAAGGAATGCAGAATTCTCTCCCCCTTGTTCTGCGGATTTGGATAAAAAGTTGGCAGATGAATTGTTTGGTTAAGAGCCACACTGGAAACTACCTTAGGCATAAAAGTAGGATTTGTCCTCAGAGACACCCTGTCTTGGTAAAATATGATAAAAGGCTCTACAGCCATGACGGCCTGTAGCTCTGAAACTCTTCTTGTTGAAGTAATTGCTAGTAGCAGAGCTGTTTTCCACAAGAACTTTAGATCAGCGGTAACAACTGGTTCAAATGGAGGCAGGGTGAGCTTTTCCAACACAAAATTCAGGTCCCATGCAAGTAATGGTGATCTTCTAGGAGGCCTTACATTTTTGGCTCCTCCAAGATACTGCTTTAGTAAAGGATGAGAAAAGATTGGTGGCTCTGTATTGTAATGAGCCGAAATGTCAGAGGCATGGATTTTGATTGATGAGAAAGATAGGCCTTTGTCAAGCATCTCAGTTAGGTATTGCAATATCTGAGGAATATTTGGTTCTGCTGTATCAGTTCCTTGTGCTCGATTCCAAGCAGAAAATCTCTTCCATTTGTCAGCATAAGATTTTCTAGTATTACGCCTTCTGGCTTCCAAAATGACATCCATCACAGCTTTACTGAGAGGTGTTGTTTGTATGACTACGTGATTAGCCATGCTGCCAGGTTCAGAGTCTGTAGTTGATTCTGCAGGATCTGATTGTTTTGCTGGGACAGTAGTTGTGGTCTTTAAGGCAAGGTCCAAGCTGGGTATTGAGTCAAGTTCCTTAGGACTGGGTACCAGTATTGGCGGGGCCAGTCCGGGGCAATTAATATCATCTTTGGCTTCTCTTGCCTGATTTTTTAAGAGGACCTTGGGTAGAAGAGGCAGAGGAGGAAAAGGCGTAAACTGATAGGTTTTTCCAACTGAAGAATAGGGTGTCCACTTTCCATGCTTGTCTGTGACAAGTCCTTGTGCAGAATCTTTTCAATTGATAATTTTGAAGAGAGGCAAATAGATCTATGTCTGGGCTCCCCCATTTCTTTGTTATGCTGAAGACTAGTGGATTTAGTTTCCACTCGTGAGGATCCATAAGATTTCTGCTTAAATCGTCTGCCAGAGTGTTTTTGTTTTCCTGGAAGGAATTGAGCTTGAAGATGTAATTGGTAGGTCAAAGCTGTGCCCCACAGTGCCATGGTTCATCTGCAAAGGAGGTATGAGTGAGAGCCCCCTTACTTGTTTATATACCACATGACTGTGGTGTTGTCCGTCTTTATCAGTAGTTGTCCTGGATGAATTTAGTCCTTGAAAGCTGTTAGGGCATTTTGAACAGCTAGCATCTCTTTCTGGTTGATATAAAGATGCATTTGTTTTGGTGTCCATAAGCCCTGAATGCATCTTCCTGCCATGTGGGCCCCCCAGGCATAATCTGATGCGTCTGTTGTTAAGGTTTGGCTGGCAGGGGCTAGAGTGAAGGGCAGTCCCATGTTTTGGTGACATGCCTTAGCCCACCATAGAAACTCCTGCTGCAGGCAGGGAATGAGAGGAATCATTGTTTCCAGACTGTGTGAATGTTGACTCCATAAACTTTGTAGGTACCATTGAAGTTTCCTCATATGCAGTCTTGCATATGGAATTAGTAGAATGCAGGATGCCATGAAGCCCAGAGGCTGCAGAATTTGCCTTGCAGAAGACTGGGTTTTGTTGCCATCAGTTTGAAGTAAGCAGTCAGTTGCCTTTGCTTGTCTGGCATGAGGTAAGCCATCTGGGCAGTTGTATCCAAGCTAGCACCCAGGAATGTTATCTTTTGAGAGGGTACCAGTTGTGATTTCTTTTCGTTTATTGCATACCCTAGGCATGTTAGAAGCCTTTTCACAAATGCCAGGTGTCGAAGAAGAGTGTCCTTGTTCTCTGCTTGAATGAGACAGTCGTCCAAGTAAGGATATATTTGTAATACTTCTTTGTCTAAAAAATGCAATTACTGGTACCAGGCACTTTGTAAAAATCCTGGGCGCAGTAGATAAGCCAAAGGGCAGTGCAGAGAATTGGTAATGCAAGAATCTAGCCTTGAATCTGAGGTATCTTCTGCACGACTGTCTTACTGGGACATACATGTATGCCTCTTTTAGGTCTAAAGTCACCAGTCAAGCATTCTTGCCCGGCATGGGCAGAAGCTGCTGCAAAGTCAGCATTTTGAATTTTGGAATGTCCAGGAATGTGTTCAAAATCGATAAATCCAGTATTGGGCGCCAGGCCTTGTCCTTTCTGGGTACCAAGAACAGTAGAGTAAAAACCTTGTCCTTTTTCCTGTTCTGGTACTGTCTGAATGACACCCATATCCATGAGGGACGTTACCTGTTTCTGTGCCTCTGCCCACTGATTTTTTGGCAGATTTGGCCAACCATTTGCCATTGGCAGAGTATGGAAATGGAATCTGTATCCCTGTGATACGATGTTTAGTACCCACTTGTCCTGGGTTATTAACTGCCAATTTTAAGCAAAAAGTGCTAATTTTCCCCTATGGGTGCTGCCAAAATTTAAGTGCTTGGTGTAGGCATAGGGAAGTCATTGGGATTGCTTTCTGTAGGTTTGCGCTTTATCTCCTCCAGATTTGGAGGTGGAAGTGCCCCATTGCTTTGACCTGTATGAATCTTGTGCCTGGTATCTGGAACCCTTAGAGCATTTGGATTTGCCCCTTTGAGCTCTGTCTGACACAGGAAAGGACCATTTTTTTGTAGGCCAGTGTCTATTGAATCTGGGTGGCTGCACTTGTAAGAAGTCTAACAGTTTGCACAGACTTAGCTTTGTCTTCCATTTTCTTTAAAACCTCTTCTGCCTTAATACCAAATACAGACTCATGCTGTAAAGGTGCATCTAGCAATTTAGCTTTCACATAATCAGGTAAATTTTGTTCCTTTAACCAGGCATGCCTCCTAATCACAGATCCAGTAACTGCGGCCCTGCAGGAGGTCTCTAAGGAATCAAAACCACATTGCAAAGTATGCTTTCCAACTTGTTCAGCTGCATGCAATAATTCTTGCAATTCTTTATTTTCTGCACATTCTGAAATCAACATCATTTTCTGTTTCAGCAATCCCATAACATGTTGTTGGTAGTTAAGCATGTGAATTTGACAGTTTAAGGCCCTGATTGCCAAGGCTGCAGATGTATAAACCTTTTTTTCCCATCTTTCTAGTGCCCTTGAATCTCTGTCAGAGGGGTAGGACTTTTTGCTGTTGAGGCCTTAACTCCCTTTGGACCCAGTGAAATAGTTTCAGGATCAGCAGCAGGGTTTCTAAATAAAAATTTATGAGAGTCAGGGACCCTGTAATATCTGTCAGGCTTACTGGGAGCCGGAGGTAAGGAGTCAGGGGTCAAGCTTGACTCCGAAAACACATCACCCACAATGTCTAAAACAGGAGGAATGGCTAAAGGCTTGTGCTGAGGGAGAAGGAAATCCCTGAGCCTCTTTTTTGATTCTGAGAAGTCTTGACTCTCCCAGTGAAAATGCTCCCTCAAAGTATGCAAGGTTTCTCCAAATGAATAATCCTCAGGAGGACAACGCAGATGGAATAGACTCCTCAGCATCAGAATCCTCATAGGGAGGTATAGATATAACTTCTGATCAGAAGAAATAGAAACCTGATCTGGAGATTCATAATCAGTGTCTTGCCTAGGCCTCTTATCTGGAGGGGGATGGGTACCCCTGATCAAGGTAATAAGGTCTACAGCCATTTTGATCATCTGTTTTTTAGGCATAGAGGCCTGTGCACGTGGCTCATGCGTTGTTTTTTTAGTTTTATAGTTTTAGAAGTTGCCTTTTTCTTTGGTTTTGCAGCTGTCGTTGGTTTGATATACAAATGTTGAGGTCTGAATACACCCTCAGAAGCCGGTGCCTGCTCAGCGGCTCCGAACCCATCTGAGGAAGATACATCCGTCGGTCCAATACCTTCAGTATCTTGCAGCATGCCTGACTCAACATGGGTGTCGGTAGAAGCCTGCGATTCGAAGGTAGCGGGTATTAGGGGCTGCGAAAGTGCCTCACTGAGTACCGGCGAACAGGCGACTGGCTTAGGAGAAGCTTCGTCGTCGGTTTTGGATCTCGACTGTCTTTCTCTGTCCTTTTTTTGCGTTTTTTTATGTACTCCAGTAGTCGGATTGCTATCAAACGACATTTCTGGGTAGTTAAATCTGTTTCCAATATACTTTGATGCAAAAATATACTGACGCTTAACAGTGCGTTGGTTAAATCTAGCACAAAACTGACAGCCAGGCACATTGTGATCAGGGCCTAGGCAAGGAATACAGTATAAATGGAAATCCTTATGAGGTATTTGCTTCCCACAAGTAATACAATTATTAACTTTTTCTGACATCGGTAAAAAGAAAGAAAAAAGTTTTCCCAACGGGGTACTTAGCTTTAGTGAAGACTTCGGTTCTGAAACTCAAATTCGAATATTTCAGTAGTCGGCCGACCGGCACTTGCGAAATGCTTCTGCTTTGGGCACCGCGCAGAAAGAAAGACTAAAGAAAATGGCGTCTGCTGCATGTTTTACACCCCTGACGTCATGGAAGAGAAGACAGCAACCGACGCAGGACCCAAGACTTTGGAATTCAGGCCGACTGAGGGTAACCTGCCAGCAGATTACCCAAATGTAATGACTGCAACAGTGAAACACGAAGAGCATCTGACAGTGCGTGTAGCCTGCTTTGAAGAGTAGGTATCTTCTGCAAGATTCCCTGATTAGGATGTGCAGGTACGCCTCCTTTAAATCTAGCGTTGCCAACCAGGCGTCTTTGTCTAGCATAGGGAGCAACTGGTGAAGAGTCAGCATCGTGAATTTTAGAATCACCAAAAAGGTGTTTAAAGTACACACGTTTGGGATAGGATGCCATGAATTGTCTTTTCTGGGTTCCAGGAAAAGTCTCGAATAGAAACCTTGCCCCTTTTCCTCTTCTGGTACCAACTGAATAGCACCCATGCTTAAGAGATAAAGTACTTGCTTTTGGGCCTCTGCCCACTGATTTGGGAGTAGATTTGGCCACCCGGTTGGTGTTGGCAACATGTGGAAGTGAAATCTATATCCCTGGGACACTATATTTAAAACCCATTTGTCCTGGGTAATGAGTTCCCAGTTCTTTGCATGAAGAGCAAGCTTTCCCCCCAGAGGGGCAGTCAGTTGAGAAGTGCTTGGAAGTTTTAAAAAGAAGTCATTGAGACAGTTTACTATAGGGGGAGTTTTATTACTCCCAGATTTGGTAGTGGAGACCCCCCCCACTGCTACGTCCTGTGCATACCCTGGGACTGAAGCCTGGGAGCTCTGCTGGATCTGGGTTTGGACTGAGCAGGTCTGGAAGAGGAAGGAAAGGACCAATTTTTGGAAGGCCAATGCCTACTAAACCTTGGAGGTTGTACTTGTAAAAAAAATCTTTAACAGTTTGCATAGATTTAGCTTTTTCCTCCTTTTTAAGGACTTCTTTTGCCTTGTTGCCAAACAGGCAGCCCTGGTTTAAGGGAGCATCAAGTAATTTTGCTTTAGCATGATCTAGCAAGGATTGCTCCTTAAGCCAAGCATGTCTTCTAAGTACAGACCCAGTAACAGCAGCCCTGCAAGGTGCCTCGAGTGAATCAAAACCACATTGCAAAGTATGTTTTCCAACTTGTTCAGATGAATGCAGTAAATCCTGTAAATTCTTATTTTCAGCACAATCAGGAATCAACATAATTTTCTGTTTAAGTAATCCAGTAAAATGAAACTGGCAGTTTAAGGCCCTAATGGCCAAAGTTGCAGAAGTGTATACCTTCTTACCACCCCATCTATCCAGCACCCTGGAGTCTCTATCAGAGGGGGTAGGATTTTTGGCAGTAGTGACTTTAATGTCCTTGGGTCCCTGTGAAATGGTCTCAGGATCCGCAGTAGGATTTTTGAAAAGGAACTTGAGAGTCAGGGACCCTGTAACATCTATCAGGTTTTCTGGGAGCAGGAGGTAGAGAGTCAGAGACCAAGCTAGATTCCGAAAAGGCATCATCAACAATGTCTAGTAGAGGAGGTATGGCTAAAGGCCTGTGCTGGGGTAGGAGTAAGAAATCTCTAAGCCTCTTCTTAGAATCAGAGAAATCCTGACTTTCCCAATGAAAATGCTCCCTGAGAGTATGCAAGGTTTCACCAAAAGAGAAGTCCTCTTGGGGGGAAGCAGAGGGAATAGAGTACTCAGCATCAGAATCCTCATAGGTTGATACTAGGCTATCTGCCCTAGGGCATTTATAAGCCTAGCCAGAGTGTGTTTGGCTTTCGCCACCCTTTTAGATTAGTTGACTGTGCCTCTGTATAGTAGGTCACAGAAGATAGCCCTTTTGAGGTTAGTTTACTGTGCCTCTGTCTAGTAGGGACACAGAAGAGATCCCAGGGGGTAAACCTACGATCTCCCATCCACTCATCAAGATTTCTCTTGAAGAGGGTCATTGAGGGACTCTGCCTAACATGGATTGGGATTTTGTTCCAGAGTGAGGAGAGCCTCTGGGATATGAATCTGTCCCTCCAGCATGTCCTATTTATTTATGTGCTGAGGTTTAAGTCCCTGGAGCGTGTAGCTCTAAGGGATTTGGATTTCCTGAGGTGGAGCATGTCCATTAATTCTGGGTTGGACATGACTTTATAAGTCAGGCACAGATCGCCTCTGAGTAGGCGGTAAGCAACTGAGTAGAGCTGGAGTTTCTTTAGCCTAACTGCCTAGGGCATCTGTTTGAGTCCCTTGATCCTCTTGGCGAGGTACTTTTGCGGTCTTTCCAGTTGCTGCAGGTGTCGGGTAAGGTACATCCCAAATGGGGCATTGTATTCAATTATGGGCCTGATGAGTGATGAGTAGAGGGGCACAATGACCTTTCGATCTAGATGTGAACCCTTTCGTGATAAGGTGGGCTATATAGAAGGTCTTTCTAACCACTTTGGCAATGTGATTGTCAAAGGAGAGATTGCTATCTACTTGGGTCTCCAAATCCCTAATTACTTCTTCTGTACTTAATGGATTACCACCTATGTGGTAATTTGTGGGCACCATGTTTTTCCCAAAGGGGATGACTATGCACTTTTTGGCATTTAGCTTTAGGCCATGGCTCTGGCACCAGTTATCCGTCTCTGAGAGACCCTTTTGGAGGATGCTTGTGTCAGTCGGCGAGTCGATTATGGCACCCAGTTTGCAGTCATCTGCGAACTTGGTCAGCCATAGTCCTCCCATGTTAGCCTGTACCTCAGAGAAATATATACTGAACAAGAGAGGTCCCAGGACTGAGCCTTGTGGGACGCCACTTGCAACTGGTTTAGAGTCTGACATGGCACCTGCAATTCTGACCATGTGGGTTCTATCCCTGAGCCAGTTTGCAACCCATCTTGTGACATAAGGGTTTATATTTAAGCTGGTGAGCTTATTTATGATGCCCAAGTGGGGTATTGTGTCAAAGGCTTTTGCAAGGTCCAGGTAGGCTGTGTGGACTACCTTCCCTTCATCTATGGCCTTTGTGACTGTTTCAAAGAAGTCAACCAGGTTCAAAAGGCAAGATCTGCCCTTAACAAAGCCGAATTGGGTAGGATCCAGTGTTTGGAGGTTCCCAATGTCTTTGTTTATGAGTTTCACGATGACACTCCATAGCTTTGCAGACCAGGCTAGTCAGGCTTATAGGGCGATAGTTTCCGGGGTCCATTGTGGCACCACCTTTGTGGAGTGGGACCACTGTTGCTGTAAGCCATTCCTTGGGTACATATCCTGTAGTAAGGCTGAGACTGAACAGTGACTTTATGTGAGGGTTCAGTTCTTCTTGGAGTTCGTGTAAAACGCAGCCCGGGACACCGTCCGGTCCCATTGATGCTGTGTTTTTTGCTTTGGAGAGGGCAGCTTTCACCTGTGCATCTGTGATGTCAGGGAGGCTACACTCTGTTGGGATAGACATTTGCTCTTTTGGGGAGGAACGGGCGGATAAGTTTGCACTGAACCTGTCTGCTGGCAATGTCTGTGAGTTCAGTGTATTTTTTGTCATTTTGAACTAACTCAGAGCATATCTGGGAGTTGCCACCTAGGTTCCTGACATAACTAAAGAAGGCCTTGTGATTATATTTAGCATCTTGTGCAATTTTTCTTTCGAAGCTGGCCTTAGATGATTTTATGAGGGATCGTAGTTTCTTGCTAGTACTGATCAGAGATGCCTTCCTTTTTGGGATTTTCCTCTATCATGTACTAGCTTCCTCCTTCTGATGTATAGCTTATTTATGGCTGGGGTCCACCAGACAGGTCTCCTGCCTTTGGCGGAATGAGTCTTGGTTTTATTTGGGATAGCAGGATCCATGCATTCCTGTAGGTGTCCATAGAAAGCGTTTGTACAGGATTCTGCGGTTTGGGCCGTATTTTCTACTGGCCCGGGGGTTTTGAAGGATTCCACCTCGGTTTTGAGAAGTTCTTCACTGTGGTTTCCTTGGCTGGGGGTGGGGACAGGATATGGCTGTCCAGTAAGATTAATTTATGGTTAGATCTTACCAATGAGGGGTATACCTCTGGTATGGAACATAGAGTCCCCATGCTGGTGATGATCAGGTCCAATATGTTTTCCCCTCGTGTGAGTGGTGACCAGTTGTTCCATAGCATTTGAGTTTATAGCGAAGCAACGTGGCTTGTCGAGCATGTCATCCCAGGCTGACAGACACTGGATCCCCTTTGAATGACACCAATACTTTAGCCAATTGTTAAAATTGATCATTTTGTCTTTATACTGTGGCATCATTCTTGGTGAGGGTAAGATGCTACTCAAGGTCAGGGTCATACCGGCCTGGGCTACATGATCAGAGAGCTCCTCTATGTCTCTTTTCATGTAGTCCAGGAAGGTACGTCTCAGGTCATTCACACCAGCATGGACAATGACGGAGTCATATTTGTACTTGCTTTGGAGTGACCTGAGTGCTTGTGTTATGTGGCGGATCCTGGCACCAGATAGGCAGCTTACAGTGGCCTTCTCCTTGTTCAGCCTGGTGAGTGGGACGTCAGTGTGTCTGACAACAGAGTCACCTATTACAAGTGTATTAGGTGTGTTGTTTAGCCTTAAGGGCTGTGACTGTGTGGCACACTGACTTTGTGAACTATGTGATACGTGGGTATTGTTGTGAGGTAACGGTTGCTTGGATGTCTGCTTTGGAGGTCTCTGCTGCTTGGGCAGATTTTTATTTAGAGCATCCGAGTATGTTTTTGTGTGTTTGGTTTTCTGTTGCGACAGGTCTACGTGAAACTGGATTTGTGGTGTGTGTGGTTACCTTCTCCTCCTGACTGACTGCTCCAGTATTGGGTTGAGAGAGCTCAGCCTCCAGTTTGGCTATATAGTTGCATCTCTCACATATATTTGAGCTTGTTGGGAGGAGGAGAGGGTGGTCTGTGTACATAAAGCAGTTGTAACATTGCCTCAAGATTCCCAGATTCACCAGCTGGACCGGAGAGTAAACCCGAAACCGACTTTTGGACATGCCAGGATAGTATAAGGAACTACTTTTTGACTGATCAAATAGGACCAATAGTGATCCAAGTACTTAAAAGGAGTATAAGAGTGTGTAGTGCTTTAATTTATTAGTGCTTACTTATAAGATTACTTATACGAGCAACTGCAGGGCTTTAGAATGAAAAGAGTGCTTACTTTGAGATTTAGAACAGTTCTAAGGGAAAAAGTGAAGAGCAGACTTTGTGAAGCTGGGAATAGTTTAAACACGTTTAAGCGGAGCTGCCCGATGCTGCGCTATGCGCAAAATCGTGCAAAACCGCACAAATGTGGGTTCTAAAGCAGGGAAACTAAAAGAGATAGGAATTGACCCAAAGCGGCCAATAAGCTACTAGTTTCAGGGCTGAGACCACTCCTCCAGGACAGATAGGCTGTTCAAAGCTCCCCACTCTCACTGGTGAACAGAGAAGCTTCCTCCTATCCAAGTAAGGATATGGGCAACACAGGAAACTATACCACAGTCCTGAATTCAGCAAAACCTGAAATCTGGACTAAAAGACAATATTGTTTTGTTTTTTTTTTTTTTTTTTTTCAGGAAACAGCAGAAAAACACACAGAAAACACTGTAAATGTTATAAACAGGCTAGCTAAGGGTAAATCCTGGTCATCAGAGGAAACAGAAAATTCAGAATCCTGGTCAGAAGTATCATAAGCAAACTCAGTCCTAGGTCTCTCAGAGGGGGAAGGATGGCTTCCCCTGATTAAAGTAATAAGGTCTTCAGCCATTCTTTTCATTTATTTTTAGGCATAGAGGCCTGACCATGTGGTCTGGGCACCAGTTTTTTAGGCATGGTTCGAGTTTTAGGCCTTGAAAAAGAAGATGGCAGTGGTTTAATACGCAGGTCAGTAGGCCTGAATACACCCTCAGAAGCCGGTGCCTTCACAGTAGCTCCGGACACATCCAAGGTAGAGACATCCGCAGGTTCCACAGTTGAAGCATCTTGTGGCATACCAGACTTCGAATGGGTCTCAGTAGAGGCCTGCGAATCTGAAGTAGCGGGTATCAGGGGTTGCGAAAGTGCCTCACTGAGTACCAGCGAACTGGCAACTGGCTTAGGAGAAGCGTCGTTGGCAGCTTTGGACCTAGGCGGCATGTGTCTTGTCTTTATCTTTGCATTTTTTCAGAATGTCAGTAGTCGGATGGCTTAGCAAAGATATATCAGTATAATTGAACCGAGTACCAAAATATTTAGAAGTGAAAATACACAGTCGACAGATAGTTTGTGGTTTAAGTAAGGCACAAAACCGACAGCAAGGTACTTTTGCATAAAGTATAATAACGTTTGTCTACATATGTACTGATATTAACTATTTAATAAAAAACACGTCAAATTTATAGACTCATTTAATCCTGGTAATGTTATTAGAATTTATGCATTTAATTTATATGTGAAGTAATTATTGTATATTTTGTGTAATTTTTATATGTTATAAAACTTTTTTACAAGTTGAAATGAATTATTCAATGGATCATCATTGTTTAATTGTCTGATGTCATTTCCTGTAATTTTAGTTTAAAAGGGAGCATGGGCAAGAGTGTTTGTTTTTCTGATGAAGTTCACATATACTGATAGGTTTTTCCAGCTGAAAGATAGGGCGTCCACTTTCCATGCTCGTCTGTGATACGTCCTTGTGCAGAATCTTTTTAGTTGGTAATTGAGAGGGGAAGCAAATAGATCTATGTCCGGGCATCCCCATTTCCTTGATATCAAGCTGAAGACTTGTGGATCCAGCTTCCACTCATGGGGATCCATGAGGTTTCTGCTTAGTTCGTCTGCCAGAGTATTTTCCTTTCCTGGCAGGAATTGTGCCTGCAGATGTACTTGGTATGTCAAAGCTGTGCCCCACAAGGTCATGACTAGTCTGTAAAGGGGGTAAGAGTGTGTGCCCCCCTGCCTGTTTATATACCACATGACCGTGGTGTTGTCTGTCTATCAGTAGTTGTTTCGAATGAAGCAGGTCCTTGAAGGCTGTCAGGGCATTTTGAACAGCTAACATCTCTTTTTGATTGACATGTAGATGCATTTGGTTTGAGGACCATGTGGCCTGAATGCATCTTCCTGCCATGTGGGCTCCCCAGGCATAGTCTGATGCATCCGTTGTTAGTGTCTGCCTGGCTGGAGGTAATGTGAATGACTGTCCCTTGTTCTGGTGACAAGCCTTTGCCCACCATCGAAACTTCTGTTGCAGGCAGGGAATGAGAATAATGACTTATTTCCAGGCTGTGGCAATGTTGAGTCCAAACACTTTTTAGGTACCATTAAAGTTTCCTCATATGCAGTCTTGCATATGGAATTAGTAGGATGCAGGATACCATAAAGCGCAAAGCCTGCAAATTTTTTTCTTGCAGATAACTGGGCCTTTGTTGCCAACATTTTGAAATAGGTAGTCAGTTGCCTTTGTCTGGCATGAGATAAGCCATCTGGGCAGTTGTATTCAAGCTTGCACCCAGGAATGTTCATCTCTTGTGAGGGTACTAGTTTTGATTTCTTTTTGTTGACTGTGTACCCTAGGCATGTTAGAAGTCTTTTCACAAACGCCAGATGTTGAAGAACAATGTTCTTGTTCTCTGCTTGAATGAGACAGTCGTCCAAGTAAGGATATATTTGTATTCCTCTTTGTCTGCAGAATGCAATTACTGGTGCCAGGCACTTTGTAAAGACCCTGGGTGCAGTAGATAAGCCAAAGGGGAGTGCAGAGAATTGGTAATGCATTGAACCAGCCTTGAATCTTGGGTATCTTCTGCATGATTGTCTGATTGGAACATGCAGGTATGCTTCTTTTAGGTCTAAAGTCACAAGCCAAGCATTCTTGCCCAGCATGGGCAGAAGCTGCTGCAAAGTTAACATTTTGAATTTTGGAATATCCAGGAAAGTGTTCAGAATTGATAGGTCCAGTATCGGCCTCCAGGCCTTGTCCTTTCTGGGTACCAGGAACAGTCGAGTAAAATCCTTGTCCCTGCTCTTGCTCTGGTACTTGTTGAATGGCCTCCATGTCCATGAGGGATGAGACTTGTTTTTGTGCCTCTGCCCATTGATTTTTTCGCAGATCTGGCCAGCCATTTGCCTTTGACAGAGTATGGAAATGGAACTTGTAGATTTGTGACACTATGTTTAGAACCCACTTGTCCTGGGTTATGATGTGCCAATTTTGAGCAAAAAGTGCTAATTTTCCCCCTAAGGGTGCTGCCAGAAGATAAGTGCTTGGTGCAGGCAGGGGGAAGTCATTGGGTCTATTTTCTGTATGCTTGTGATCTATCTTCTCCAGCTTTGGAGGTAGAAGCACCGCATTGCTTGGGCCTATAAGAACCTGTACTATGGTTCTTCGCGTTTCACTGTTGCAGTCAGTACATTTGGGTAGAGTTCCAAAGCTATGATTGGGAGGCTGGAGCTAAACAGCATTAGGTGTGGCTATGAGGCCCTGCAGAATTGCAGTGACAAAGCTTGCCCTGGATTTAGAGTGGAGTGGCAGATGATAGTGCTTTGTAGAGGTGTGCACTGAACTCCAAGTAGCAGCCTCCAAAATGTCCTTGGTTGGTACTCCCCTGAGAAAGGCTGCTGAAGTGGCTGCAGCTCTGGTTGAATGTGGCCTAATGCTCTTAGGCACTGGCTTGCCATGGTGTAAATAGCAGAAACGAATGCAGTGGCCTATCCACTTTGAAAGTCTGCTTTGAGACAGCCTTTCCTTGTGATCCTGCAACATATGTCACTAGTAATTGCTCTCTCTTTCTGAAAACTTTGGTTCTGTCCAAGTAGAATCTAAACTGTCTGTGTACGTCCAAGGAATGCAGAATTCTCTCCCCCTTGTTCTGTGGATTTGGATAAAAAGTTGGCAGATGAATAGTTTGGTTAAGAGCCACAATGGACACCACTTTAGGCATAAATGTTGGGTTTGTCCTCAGGGAGACCATGTCTGGATAAAAAATGATAAAAAGGTTCCACAGCCATGAGTGCCTGCAGCTCTGAAACTCGTCTTGCATAAGTTATTGCTAGGAGCAGAGCTGTTTTCCAAGATAAAAACTTTATATCTGCAGTAGCAGCTGGCTCAAAAGGAGGCAGGGTGAGTTTTTCCAAGACATAGTTGAGGTCCCATGCAGGCATTGGTGATCTCCTTGGAGGCCTTACATTTTTGGCTCCTCTGAGGTACTGTTTTAATAAGGGATGAGAAAAGATTGGTGGCTCTGCACTGTAATGAGCCGAAATGGCAGAGGCATGAATTTTAATAGATGAGAAAGATAGGCCTTTGTCCAGCATCTAAGTTAAGTATTGCAAAATCAGAGGAATAATTGGCACAGCTGTATCTGTTCCTTGGTGCCTGGTTCCAAGCACAGAATCTCTTCCATTTTCCAGCATAAGATTTTCTAGTACTAGGTCTTCTGGCTTCTAAAATGACATCCATCACAGCTTTACTGAGAGGTGTGTTTTGTATAACTACATTATCCGCCATGCTGCCAGGTTTAAAGTCCTGAGTTGGCTGTGCAGTATGACTGTTTTGCTGTGACAGTAGATGAGGTACCTGAGGTAAGGTCCAAGCTGGGCATTGAGACAAGCTCCTTAGTAGTGGGTAGTAGTACTGGCGGGGCCAGTCTGGGGCAATCAGTATCATCTTTGTCTTCTCCTGTCTGACCTTTAGGAGTACCTTGGGGAGAAGAGGTAGCAGGGAAAAGACATATACTGATAGGGCGTCCACTTTCCATGCTTGTCTGTGATAAATCCTTGTGCAGAATCTTTTTAGTTGGTAGTTGTGAGGGGAGACAAATAGATCTATGTCCTGGCATCCCCATTTGCTTGTTATCAAGCTGAATATTTGTGGATCCAGCTGCCACTCGTGGGGATCCATGAGGTTTCTGCTTAGTCTGCCAGAGTATTTTTCCTTCCTGGCAGGAATTGTGCCTGCAGATGTACTTGGCAAGTCAATGCTGTGTCCCACAAAGTCATGGCTAGTCTGCACAGGGGGTAAGAATGTGTGCCCCCATGCTTGTTTATATACCACATGACCGTGGTGTTGTCTGTCTTCATCAGTAGTTGTCCTGGATGAAGTAGGTCCTTGAAGACTGTCAGGGCATTTTGAATAGCTAGCATCTCTTTTTGATTGATATGTAGATGCATTTGGTTTGGGTTCCATGTGCCCTGAACGCATCTTCTTGCCATGTGGGCCCCCCAGGCATAATCTGATGCATCCGTTAGTGTCTGCCTGGCTGGGGGTAATGTGAATGGCTGTCCCTTCTTTTGGTGACAAGCCTTTGCCCACCATCGAAACTCCTATTGCAGGCAGGGAATGAGAGTAATCATAGCTTACAGGATGTGGCAATGTTGAGCCCAAACACTTTTTAGGTACCATTGAAGTTTCCTCATATACAGTCTTGCATATGGTATTAGTAGGATGCAGGATGCCATGAAGCCCAAAGCCTGCATAATCTTTCTTGCAGATAACTGGGCCTTTGTTGCTAACATTTTGAAATAGTTAGTCAGTTGCCTTTGTTTGTCTGGCGTGAGATAAGCCATCTGGGCAATTGTATTTAAGCTTGCACCCAGGAATATTATCTCTTGAGAGGGTACTGGTTTTGATTTCTTTTCATTGACTTTGTACCCCAGGCATGTTAGAAGTCTTTTTACAAATGCCAGATGCTGTAGTAGAATGTCCTTGTACTCTGCTTAAATTAGACAGTAGTCCAAGTAAGGATATATTTGTATTCCTCTCTGTCTGCAAAATTAATTACTGGTGCCAGGCACTTTGTAAAGACCCTGGGCGCAGTAGATAAGCCAAAGGGCAGTGCAAAGAATTGGTTCATAGGTTCATACTAGGCTATCTGCCCTAGGGCATTTATAAGCCTAGCCAGAGTGTGTTTGGCTTTCGCCACCCATTTTAAATGAATTTTGCTATGCCTTTTTTTGAGGTTAGTATACTGTGCCTCTGTCTAACAGTGACACAGAAGTGATAGCCGGGGTAAACCTACGATCTCCCATCCACTCATCAAGATTCCTCTTGAAGAGAGTCAATGTGGGACTCTGCCTAACCTGGACTGGGATTTTATTCCAGAGTGAAGGGAGCCTCTGGGTTATGAATCTGTCCCTCCAGCATGTCCTATTTATTTCAGTGCTGAGGTTCAAGTCTCTCGAGCGCGTAGCTCGATGGGATTTGGATTTTCTGAGGTGCAGCATGTCCATTAATTCCGGGTTGGACATGGCTTTATACGTCAGGCACAGATCGCCTCTGAGCAGGCGGTATGCCACTGAGTAGAGATGGAGTTTCTTTAACCGGGCAGCATATGGCATCTGTTTGAGCCCTTTGATCCTCTTGGTTAGGTACTTTTGGGGTCTTTCCAGTTGCTGCAGGTGTCTGGTAAGGTACATCCCAAAAGGGGCATTGTACTCAATTATGGGCCTGATGAGGGATGAGTAAAGAGGCACGATGACCTCCCTGATCTAGATGTGAATCCCTTCATGATTAGGTGGGCTATATAAATTGTTTTTCTAACCACTTTGGCCACGTGGTTGTCAAATGAGAGATTGCTATCAACTTGGGTCCCCAGGTCCCTAATGACTTCTTCTGTACTTAATGGATTACCACCTATGTGGTAATTTGTGGGCACTTTGTTTTTGCCAAAGGGGATGACTATACACTTTTTGGCGTTTAGCTTGAGGCCATGGCTCTGGCACCACTTGTCTGTTTCTATGAGGCCCTTTTGGAGGATGCTTGTGTCGGCTGGAGAGTTGATTATGGCCCAGTTTGCAGTCATCTGAACTTGGTCAGCCACAGTCCTTCCGTGTTGGCCTGTACCGCCGAGAAATATATACCGAACAAGAGAGGTCCCAGGACTGAGCCTTGTGGGACGCCACTTGTAACTGGTTTGGAGTCTGACATGGCTCCAGCAATTCTAACCATGTGGGTTCTGTCCTTGAGCCAGTTTGCAACCCATCTAGTGACATAGGGGTTTATATTTAAGCTGGTGAGCTTATCTATAATGCCAGTGGGTATTGTATCGAAGGCTTTGCGAGGTCCAGGTAGGCTGTGTGGACCACCTTCCCCTCGTCAATGGCCTTGGTGACTGTTTCAAAGAAATCGACCAGGTTTAAGAGGCAGGATCTGCCCTTAACAAAGCCAAACTGGGTAGGATCCAGTGACTGTAGGTCCCCAATATCTTTATTTATGAGGTCCATGATGATCCTTTCCATAGCTTTGCAGACCAAGCTAGTCAGGCTTATGGGGCGATAGTTTCCAGGATCCATTGAGGCACCACCTTTGTGGAGAGGGACCACTGTTGCTATACGCCACTCTTTGGGTACATATCCTGTAGTAAGGCTAAGATTGAACAGTAGTTTTATGTTTGGGTTTAGCTCTTCTTGGAGTTCATGTAAAACGCAGCCCGGGACACCATCTGGTCCCATTGATGCTGTGTTTTTTGCTTTGGAGAGGGCGGCTCTTACCTGAGCATCTGAGATGTCAGGGGCAGCACTCTGTTGGGATAGATATTTGTCCTTTGGTGGGGAGAGGGAGAAGTTTGCACTGAACCTGTCAGCTAGGATGTTGGCAATGTCTGTGGGCTCGGTGTATTTTTGTCATTTTGGACTAATTCTGAGCATATCTGGGAATTACCACCCAGGTTCCTAACATAACTAAAGAAAGCCTTGTGATTATCCTTAGTGTCCTGTGCAATTTTTTCTCAAGCTGGCCTTAGACGATTTTATGAGTGCCCGTAGTTTTTGCTAATACTGATCAGAGATGCCTTCCCTTTTTGGGATTTTGCTCTATCATGTAGTAGCTTCCTCCTTCTATTGTATAGTTTGTTTATGGCTGGGGTCCACCAGACAGGACGTCTGCCTTTGGAGGATTGGGTCTTGGTTTTATTTGGGATTGCATGATCCATGCATTCCTGAAGGTGTTCATAGAATGCGTTTATAAAGGATTCTGCGGTCTGGGCGATTTTCCACAGGCCCGGGGGCTTTGAAGGATTTCGCCTCGGGTTTTGAGGCGTGTGAAATTTGCTTTAGAGAAGTTTTTCACTGTGGTTTTCTGGGCAGGGGGTGGGGTCTGGATGTGAATATCCAGTGAGATTAGTTTATGGTCTGATCTTACCAGTGAGGGATACACTTCTGGTCTGGAGCATAGTGTCCCCATGTTGGTGATGATCAGGTCCAGTATGTTTTCCCCTCTTGTGGGAGTGGTAACAAGTTGTTCCATAGCATTTGAGTTTATAAATTCTAGAAACCTTTGGGCTAGGGTGTTGGAGCTAGAGTAATGCTCCCAGTCTATGTTTGGGTAGTTGAAGTCGCCCAATATAATGGTGTTTGGAGAGACCTTCATATTTTCCAGTATTCTCAGGAAGGCCAAGTGGGGTTCCTGTGTTTGGGAGGGTGGTCTTTAGCAGGCTATAAACTGGAAAGCAGTTTTGCCCACTGTTAGTTGCACATGGATAGTCTCTGATGCTTCGTGCTGTGCCACCAACCTGGAGGTGTGGGTATCTTTGACGAATATTGATACTCCCCCTCCTTTTATGGTTCAGTCCAAGTTTTGGGGCCGAAAAGCATGGTATGAGGTATAACCTGGTAGTACTGGGGTGCTCTCGGGGGCCTTGAACCAGGTTTCTGTTACTGCACAGACATCGTTGTTCTCCATGCTAAGGAGAGTTTCGAGTGCATGCATCTTGAGGTTTACACTTCTGGCGTTGAGTAGCATTACTCTTAGTTTCTTATCCCTTGTGATACCTATGGAGGTGGGTTTGTCTTTTGAGCCTTGCCTAAAAAAGGCACTATGGGGGTAGCAAGAGCCTTTGCCAATATCCGAAAGCCCAGGGGTGACAGGTGCAAGCCGTCCCTAGCGAAGCATCGTGGCTTGTCGAGCATGTCATCCCAGGCTGACAGGCATTGATCCCCTTTGAATGACACCAACACTTAAGCCAATTGTTGAAATTGATCATCTTGTCTTCATATTGTGGCATCATTCTTGGTGTGGGTAAGATGCTACTCAAGGTCAGGGTCATACCGGCCTGGGCTACATGCTCAGAGAGCTCCTCTATGTCTCTTTTCATGTAGCCCAGGGAGGTACGTCTCAGATCATTCACACCAGCATGGACAATGACTGAGTCATATTTGTACTTGCCTTTGAGTGACCCGAGTGCTTGTGTTATGTGGCGGATCCTAGCGCCCGACAGGCAGCTCACAGTGACCTTCTCCTTGTTCAGCCTGGTGAGCGGGACGTCAGTGTGCCTGATGATAGAGTCACCTATTACAAGTGTATCAGGTGTGTTGTTTAGCCTTAAGGGCTGTGACTGTTCGGCACACTGGCTTTGTGAGCTATGTGTTGCACGTGTTTTGTTTTGGGGTAGCGGTTGCTTGGGTGTCTGCTTTGGAGGTCTCTGCTGCTTAGGCAGATTTTTATTTAGAGCCTCTGAGTATGTTTTTGTTTGTTTATGTGTTTGGTTTGTTGTCGTGGTAGGTCTATGTGAGACTGGAATTGTAGTGAGTGTGGTTTCCTTCTCCTCCTGACTGGTTACGCCAGTACTGAGTTGAGAGAGCTTAGCCTCCAGTTTGGCTATATGGTTGCATCTCTCACATGTGTTGGAATTTGTTGGGAGGAGGAGAGGGTTGTCTGTGTACATGAGGCAGTTGTAACATTGCCTCAAGATTCCCAGATTCACCAGCTGGACCGGAAAGGAGATTGACAACTGACCTTTGGACATGCTAGAATAGTATTGGGAATTCCTTTATAATTGAAAAAAAGGGCCAGTGGGGAACAAGGTACTCAAGGGGAGTTTGTGAGGGTGTAGTGCTTTTAATTTTTTAGAGCTGACTTATACAATTGCTTTAGTGAGCAAGTGCCAGGTAACTTAAATGCAATGTGTTACAGGTAACTTAAATGCAAAAACGACAAACAGCAACTTTCTTTCAAGTGAAACAAGGAAATAAGTACAGTAAGCAATGCAGATATCACTAGGGATATCTGCATTGGTAATGCATTGAGCCAGCTTTGAATCTGAGGTATCTTCTGCATATTTGTCTGATAGGGACATGCAGGTATGCCTCTTTTAGTTCTAAAGTCACAAGCCAAGCGTTCTTGTCCAGCATGGGCAGAAGCTGCTGTAAAGTCAACATTTTGAATTTTGGTATATCCAGGAATGTTTTCAGAATAGATAGGTCCAGTACTGGCCTCCAGGCCTTGCCCTTTCTGGGTACCAAGAACAGTCTTGAGTAAAATCCTTGTCCCCACTCTTGGTCTGGCACTTGTTGAATGGCCCCCATGTCCCTGAGAGATGAGATTTGTTTTTGTACCTCTGCCCACTGATTTTTTGGCAGATGTAGCCAGCCATTTGCCTTTGGCAGGGTATGGAAATGGAACTTGTACCCTTGTGACACAATATTTAGAACCCACTTGTCCTGGGTTATAATGTGCCAATTTTGAGAAAAAAGTGCTAATTTTTCCCCTAAGGGTGCTGCCAGGAAATAAGTGCTTGTTGCAGGTAGGGGGAAGTCATTAGGACTGTTTCCTGTAAGGTTGTGATTTGTCTTCTCCACTTTTGGAGGTAGAAGCACCCCATTGCTTTGACCTGTATGAACCTTGCGCCTGGGATCTGCCTCTAGGGCATCTGGATCTGCCCCTTTGAGGTCTGTCTGACACAGGAAAGGGCCAATTCTTTGTAGGCCAGTGTCTACTAAACCTAGGTGGCTGTACTTGTAAAAAATCTTTGACAGTTTGCATAGATTTAGCTTTGTTCTCCATTTTCTTTAACACCTCTTCTGCCATAACACCAAAGTATCATGCTGTAAAGGTGCATCTAATAATTTAACTTTGACATGATCAGGCAGATTTTGTTCCTTTAACCAAGCATACCTCCTAATTAGAGAACCCGTAACTACGGCCCTTCAGGAGGCCTCCAGAGAATCAAACCCACATTGCAAAGTATGTTTTCCAACTTGTTCAGCTGCATGCAATAAATCCTGCATTTCCTTGTTTTCTGCACATTCAGAATTTAACATTTTCTGTTTAAGCAATGCCATGACATGTTGCTGATATTTAAGCATATGAAACAGACAATTTAAGGCCCTTATAGCCAAGGTAGCAGATGTGTAAACCTTTTTTCCCCATCTATCCAGTGGCCTTGAATCTCTGTCAGAGGGGGGTAGGGTTTTTCGCAGCAGAAGCCTTAACCCCTTTATGACCCTGTGAAATAGTTTCTGGGTCAGCAGCAGGGTTTTTGAAAAGGGATTTATGAGAGTCAGGAACTCTGTAATATCTGTCAGGCTTAACAGGAGCAGGAGGTAAGGAGTCAGGGGTCAGACTAGACTCTGAAAACACATCATTTACAATGTCTAACACAGGTGGAATGGCTAGAGGCCTGTGTTGAGGTAGTAAAAGGATGTCCCTGAGCCTCTTTTTGATTCAGAAAAATCTTGGCTCTCTCAGTGGAAGTGCTCCCTCATGGTATGTAAGGTTTCCCCAAAAGAGTAGTCCTCTGGAGGAAAAGCTGAAAGAATAGATTCTTCAGCATCAGAATCCTCATAGGGGTGAACAGAACATTCCTGGTCAGAAGAGGAATCAGAAGAAATAGAAATCTGATCTGAAGATTCATAGTCTGTCTCTTGCCTAGGCCTCTTATCAGGAGGGGGATGGGAACCCTGATCAAGGTAATCAAGTCTTCGGCCATTTTGTGCATCTGTTTTTTGGGCATGGAGGCCTGTCCACGTGGCTCCTGAGTTTGTTTCTTTGTCTTGGAAGGTGCTTTAGTCTTTGCCTTTGAAGCTGAAGTCGGTTTAATGTATAGATGTTTAGGTCTGAATACACCCTCAGATGCCGGTGCCTGCTCAGCGGCTCCGGACCCATCTGAAGTAATAGTGTCCGAGGCTCCAATACCTTGAGTTTCCAATGGCGTAGCTGACTCCACGTGGGAGTCGGTAGCAGCCTGCGACTCTAAAGTAGCGGGCGTCAGGGGCTGCGAAACCGCCTCACTGAGAACCGGCGGCTGGCTTAGGAGAAGCTTCGTCGTCGGTTTTGGGCCTTGGTTGTCTATCTTTTTCTTTGCGTTTTCTGTGAACTCTGGTAGTCGGATGGCTATCTAACGACATTTCTGGATAATTAAACCTGCATCCAAAATAGTTTAATGCAAAATCATACTGACGCTTAATAGTGCGTTGATTAAATCTAGCACAAAACCGACAACCTGAAACATTATGGTCAGAGCCTAGGCAAGGAACACAGTAAGAATGAAAGTCCTTATGAGGTATTTGCTTTCCACAAGAAATACAATTATTAACTTTTTCTGACATTGGTCTGGAGCAAGAAAATAGTTTCCCCAATGGGGTACTTAGCTTTAATGAAGACTTTGGATCTGAAATTCGAACACGAAAATCTCAGGAGTCGGCCGACCGGCACTTGCGAACTGCTTCTGCTTTGGGCAGCGTGCAGCAAGAAAGACTGAAGAAAATGGCGTTGGCTGCTTCTTTTATACCCCTGATGACCTGACGTCAGGGAAGGGGTGACAGCAGCTGATGCAGGACCCAAGACTTTGGAATTCAGGCCGACTGAGGGCAGCCTGCCAGCAGGATTACCCAAAATGTAATCACTGCAACAGTGAAACACGAACATCATCTTATCTGATATGTCTTTGTGAGGGGATTAATACACTGGCACTTGTGGCAATGCTTAATGCCATGCCCTTCCACAAAACAATACAAAAAATGCCAGTAGTCTTAACTACTAATCTGTTAGAAAATGACTTACATTTAGGCACTGAAACCAGGATCATTTTTGCCACATAAAATGATTTTGTGTACATCATTTGCTAGCTGAGAAGAAACGCTAACACTAGCAATGACATTTTCTGATTCTGTCCTACATAAGGAGACATGTCAATGCGTTTAGGACCCTGACATAAAAGCATCCTTATAATGCCATAGAATTGTTTTTATCTCATTCACCAATACACTATCTGTAAACCACACCGCACTTTTTCCTAATGAGGAAGTTTTCCTTTGCACTTTGCAGATTAATTTCACTTTTAACTGGTGATGTCCCTTTCTTTACATCTGTGTGCCCCTTATTCCTTCCTGCTGCCTGCAAAAACACCTTTCTTACTTCTAGGACTACTCCATACCCCTAAATTTGTTTTTTGCAAGTGAAAATGTTTCAACAGTACAGATTTGAAACCTAACACCCCACCTACAAACACCTGACTTTTCTGATACGATACTGCTACTGAACACACCAGTTTAAGGGTGGGAGTAGTAATGCACCTTTACTCTCTTGTTTTGCAAGTGATAAGGTTTCAGTGAACTGTGTACAAAGCAATAAGATTCACAACAGCTGAATTTAAAACAGTAGGAACTCAGGATAATGGCATTCAAAAAATTAAACAGATGCCCAGTGCCTTCACCTTTACTAAAGCAGAATAGGTTATAAACTACACTTGTACCTTGAGCTCGGAGTTTGACTAGCTCTTCATTGAGGGAGTCCACAGATTCCTCTAACTGCCTTTTCTTCTGTTCAATGTTCTGCAGGTACTCTGTTAATGACTTTATCTTTGCTTCATGCTGTCAAATAAAACACATATGCAAGGATAATTCCTTAAATTATTATATTATCAGTGACAGATTCAATTACATTTTGAATTTGAGCTAATAATTCTGAACAGCTGATGTCATGAATCTGAGAGAGTGACTCACTGAATATAAAACTACAAAACACCTGTCACATGCCCTCTCATAACACCCTTCGCTAAACCTTCTAATTCCAGGGCATCGTAGAGCAGGTTTTACTTAAATTATTGTTACCAGGATAGCACACTCAACATAGCATGACAAAATACAAACTCAGCCCAGGTTACACTACAAATATTAGCATAAAAGTGTAACAAATGCAACAAAAATATAATCAGGTTATATTTAAGAATATTAAACAGACAGTGTTTTTTTGGTTTGGAAGGTTTAGCAAATTAAACATTGGCCTGAAAAGTACAACACACTGTCTGCACTGGTGGCACTGATTAACACAACTTGGTCTTAATCAGGGATGCTAGAAGTTCATGTAAGGTTTCACACTTCAAATGTGGAAAAGAGCAGAAATTAGTTAACCAACCAAATTTGCAGCAGCAACATGCTGGAAAGTACAGTTGTGTACACTTACCATAAATGTAGATGTTCAAGTGTATTCACTGTTGCAGTTATCACACTTGGGTTATCTGCCTGCAGGTAGCCCTCAGTCGGCCCGAATACCAGAGACTTTGTATTTCTGTGTCAGATGCTGTCGCTCCAGGAGTGACGTCAGGTCGTATAAAAACAGGCAGCAGATGCCATTACATCAGTTTTTCTTGCCCCAAATGTTAGGAGCCCCCCAAACAGGGAGCTAAGTTATGGTGGGGAAAAACACCACCAGTAAAAAGTAAATACCAATACACCTGAAAGGGGTGAGTAATAGCCATAAAGAGAAGAGAGAGAAAAAACAGGGCACTGGAGGGAGGGAAAAGTACAGTTGTGTACACTTACCATAAATGTAGATGTTCGAGTGTATTCAGTGTTGCAGTAATAACATATTGGTTATCCGGCTCCCGATAGCCCTTAGTCAGCTCGAATACCAGAGTCCTTGGTATATGACATCGGCTGCTGTCGGTTGTAAACTGATGTCAGAACGTCAGGTATAAAGGGAGGCGGCCGTCGCCACTTCCTCAGTTTTTCTTGCCTTAACTGTCAGGAGCCCCCAAAAAAAGGCCAAACCAGGAAGGAAAAACCCTGGAAAAAAGCCATCCAAAAATAACATAAGTAGTCTGTGCCTTAAGAAAAAAGGGGGAATGGAGGGTGGGAAAAGTACAGTTGTGTACACTTACCATAAATGTAGATCTTCGAGTGTATTCACTGTTGCAGTCGCTACATTTGAGTAATCTGCTGGCAGGTTGCCCTCAGTCGGCCTGATTAACAAAGTCTTGGGTCCTGCGTTGGTTGCTGTCCCTTCTTCCATGACGTCAGGGGTATAAAACATGCAGCAGACGCCATTACATCAGTTTTTCTTGCCCCAGATGTCAGGTGCCCCCCAAATGGGGAGGAAAAAAAAATATATAAGTGTATATAATTCAAAACACAAAACATATACCTCCAAAGAAAAGCAAATACACCAAAAAGGCTTTTAATCATAGTAAAAGAAAGGAGAAGTATAGTTAGAGAAAAACAGGGGGCTGGAGGGAGGGTAACCAGGACTGCAACAGTGAATACACTCTAACACCTACATTTATGGTAAGAGTACACAACTGTACTATGTTCTTTGTGTTAAACTGTTGCAGTCATTACATTTGGGTAGAATCCCAAAGATATGGTTGGGAGGATGGATTTAGACAGCATTAGGAGCAGGTATAAGGACCTGCAGGACAGCAGTGGCAAAGCCAGCTCTGGATTTAGAGAAGAGAGGTAAATAGTAATGTTTGGTGAACGTATGAACTGATGCTCCAGGTAGCAGCTTCTAGAATGTCTCTGGTAGGAACCCCTCTGAGAAAGGCTGTGGAAGTAGATGCAGCCCTGGTGGAATGAGATCTGATCCCCTTGGGGACAGGTTTACCATGGTGCATATAGCAGAAAAGTATAGTTGTGTGCCTACCATAAATGTAGATGTTCGAGTGTATTCACTGTTTGCAGTCATTACACTTGGGTTATCCTGCTGGCAGGCTACCCGCAGTCGGCCTGAATTCCAAGTCCTGGTCCGGCGTCGGTTGCTGTTGCCTCTTCCCTGAAGTCAGTACGCCAGGGGTATAAAAGATGCAGCCGACGCCATTTTCTTCAGTTTTTCTTGCCCCAGATGTCAGGTGCCCCCAAAAAGGAAGGCTAAAAATTCTGCTTATACAAACGCATGCAGTAACATAATCATTACCTTCATCTACAAGCAAATACACCACATAGGTTGCATAGAATAGAGAAGTACAGAAGTCCCGGCAATGAAAAGGGGGATGGAGAGTGGGTAACCTGGACTGCAACAGTGAATACACTCGGACATCTACATTTATGGTAGGTACACAACTGTACTATGTTCGTGTTTCACTGTTGCAGTCATTACACTTTGGTTGAAACCCAAAGCCGAGATTGGGAGGCTGGGCCTAAAAAGAATTAGGAGTGGCTGTGAGTGGCTGTGAGGCCCTGCAGAACTGCAGTGACAAAGCCTGCTCTGGATTTAGAGTAAAGAGGTAAGTGGTAGTGCTTTGCAAAAGTGTGCACTGAAGTCCAAGTTGCAGCCACCAAAATATCCTTGGTTGGTACTCCTCTGATGAAGACAGCTGAAGTAGCTGCTGCTCTGGTTGAATGTGGCCTAATGCCCTTAGGTACTGATTTGCCATGTTGTGCATAGCAGAAACGAATGCAGTGGCCTATCCATTTTGGAATAGTCTGCTTTGAAATTGCCTTTCCTTGTGATCCTGCAGCATATGCCACTAAAAGTTGCTCAGTCTTTCTGAAATCTTTAGTTTTGTCCAAATAGAAGCGTAACTGTCTGTGTATGTCCAAAGAATGCAGAAGTCTCTCCCCTTTATTCTGTGGGTTTTGATAAAAGATAGGCAAATGAATGGTTTGGTTAAGAGCCACGCTGGACACTACCTTAGGCATACATGTGGGGTTTGTCCTTAGAGAAATCCTGTCCGGATGGAAAATAATAAAAGGTTCTACAGCCATTAATGCCTGTAACTCAGACTCTTCTTGCTGAAGTTATTGCTAGGAGCAGAGCTGTTTTCCATGATAAGAATTTTATCTCAGCTGCACTGGCTGGCTCAAAAGGAGGCAGTGTGAGCTTTTCCAAGACAAAATTGAGGTCCCATACAGGTATTGGTGCTCTCCTTGTGGGTCTTATGTTTTTGGCCCCTTTGAGGTACTGCCTTAGCAGTGGATGTGAAAAAATAGGTGGGTCCGTATTGTAATGAGCTGAAATGGCAGAGGCATGGATCTTAATTGATGAGAAGGATAGGCCTTTGTCCAGCATCTGTTAGGTATTGTAAAATCTGAGGAATATTTGGTACAAGTGTGTCAATTCCTTGTGCCTGGTTCCACGCACAGAATCTTTTCCATTTTTCTGCATAAGATTTTCTGATGCTGGGTCTCCTGGCCTCCAAAAATAACATCCATAACCGCTTTAGAGAGAGGTGTGTTCTGAATGGTTACATTATCTGCCATGCAGCCAAATTTAGGGTTCTGAGTTGGCTGTGCAGGTTCTGATTGTTTTGTTGGGTCAGTAAATGAGGAATTTGAGGTAATGTCCAGGCTGGGCCTTGAGACAAGCTCTTTAGGATTGGGTACCAGTGCTGCCGTGGCCAATCCGGGGCAATCAGTATAATTTTTGGCTTCTCTTGTCTGACCTTTAGGAGTACCTTGGGGAGTACAGGCAGTGGAGGAAAGGCATATACTGTAAGGGTTTTCCAGCTGAATGACAGCGCATCCACTTTCCATGCTTGTTTGTGATAAGTCCTTGTTCAGAATCTCTGTAGTTGGCAGTTGTGAGGGGAGGCAAATAGATCTATGTCTGGGCATCCCCATTTCCTTGTTATCATGCTGAAGATTTGTGGATCTAGTTTTCACTCGTGAGGATCCATGAGGTTTCTGCTTAGTTCGTTTGCCAGAGCATTTGTCTTTCCTGGCAGGAATTGTGCTTGTAGCTGTACTTGATAAGTCAAAGCTTTGCTCCACCAAATCATGGCTTGTCTGCAGAGGGGGTAAGAATGTGTGCCTCCCTGCTTGTTTATGTACCACATGACTGTTGTATTGTCCGTCTTTATCAGCAGTTGTCCTGGATGAAGTAGATCCTTGAAGGCTGTCAGGGCATTCTGTACAGCTAGCATCTCTTTTTGATTGATATTAAGGTGCCTTTGGCTTGCAGGCCATGTGCCCTGAATACATTTTCCTGCCATGTGGGCCCCCCAGGCATAATCTGATGCATCTGTTGTTAGTGTCTGCCTGGCTGTGGGTAAAGTGAATGGCTGTCCCCTGTTGTGGTGACAGGCCTGTGCCCACCATCGAAACTCCTGTTGCAGGCAGGGAATGAGAGTAATTAATGTTTCCAGGCTGTGGCAATGTTGAGTCCAAACACTTTTTAGATACCACTGTAGCTTCCCTCATATGCAGTCTTGCATATGGAATTAGCAGAATGCAGGATGCCAAGTAGCCCAAAGCCTGCAGAATTTTTCTTGCAGATAACTGGGTCTTTGTTGCCATGCTTTTGAAGTAAGAAGTCAGTTGCCTTTGTTTGTCTGGCGTGAGATAAGCCATCTGGGAAGTTGTATTTAAGCTTGCACCCAGGAATATTATCTCTTGAGAGGGTACTAGTTTTGATTTATTTTCGTTTACTGTGTATCCTAGGCAAATTAGTAATCTTTTTACAAACGCCAGATGCTTTAGAAGAATGTCTTTGTTCTCTGCTTGAATAAGACAGTCGTCCAAGTAGGGATATATTTGAATTCCTCTTTGTCTGCAAAATGCAATTACTGGTGCCAGGCATTTTGTGAAGACCCTGGGCGCAGTAGATAAGCCAAAGGGCAGTGCAGAGAATTGGTAGTGCATTGAGCCAGCTATGAATATGAGGTATCTTCTGCAAGATCGTCTGATTGGGACATGCAGGTATGCCTCTTTGAGGTCCAAAGTTACAAGCCAAGCCTTCTTGCCCAGCATGGGCAGAAGCTGCTGCAGAGTCAACATTTTGAATTTTGGAATGTCCAGAAAAGTGTTTGGAATAGACAGGTCCAGAATTGGTCTCCAGGCTTTGTCCTTTCTGGGTACTAAGAAAAGTCTTGAGTATAATCCTTGTCCCTGCTCTCGTTGTGGTACTGGCTGAATAGCCCCTCATGTCCATGAGAGATGAAACTTGTTTTTGTGCCACTGCCCATTGATTGTGTGGCAGGTCTGGCATACCTTTTCCCTTTGCAGGGGTGTGAAAGTGGAACCTGTAGCCCTGAGAGACTATATTTAAGACCCATTTGTCCTGCGTGATCATGTGCCAACTTTGTGAAAAAAGTGCTAGCTTTCCCCCTAAGGGTGCTGCCAAAAGATAAGTGCTTGGGATTGGCAGAGGAAAGTCATTGGGACTGTTTCCTATATGGCTGTGATTTGTCTTATCCGCTTTTGGATGTAGTAGCACCCCAATTGTTTGGGCCTGTATGAGCCCTGGGGTTGTTGTCTGCCTCTAGAGCATCTGTATCTGCCTCTTTGTGGCCTGTCTGACACTGGAAAGGACCAATTCTTAGAAGGCCAGTTCCTGCTAAATCTGGGTGGTTGTACCTGTAAGAAATCCTTTACTGTCTGCATAGATTTCGCTTTATCCTCCATTTTCTTCAACAACTCTTCTGCCTTAACACCAAAGTATGCTGTAATGGAGTATCCAATAATTTTGCTTTAACATGGTCGGGCAGATTATGTTCCTTTAACCAAGCATGCCATTTAATAACAGAACCTGTAACAGCGGCCCTGCAAGAGGCCTCCAGTGAATCAAACCCACATTGCAAAGTATGTTTTCCCACTTGTTCAGCTGCATGCAATAAATCCTGCATTTCCTTGTTTTCAGAACATTCAGAATTTGTCAACATTTTCTGTTTTAGCAGTGACATTAAGTATTGCTGATATTTAAGCATATGAAACTGACAATTTAAAGCCCTTACAGCCAAGGTAGCAGAAGTGTAAACTTTTTTCCCCTATCTGTCCAGTGCCCTATAATCCCTATCCGAGGGAACAGGGTTTTTTTGCAGTAGAGGCCTTGACCCCTTTGGGACCCAGAGATATTGTTTCTGGGTCAGCAGCAGGGTTTTTATAAAGAAATTTATGAGAGTCTGGAACCCTGTAGTATCTGTCTGGCTTAACAGGTGCAGGAGGTAAAGAGTCAGGGGACAGGCCAGACTCTGAAAATACATCTACAATGTCTAGAACAGCTGGGATAGCAAGAGGTCTGTGCTGAGGTAGGAGAAGAAAGTCTCTGAGCCTATTCTTAGATTCTGAGTAATCTTGGCTCTCCCAGTGGAAATGCTCCCTCATGGTATGCAGGGTTTCCCCAAAAGAATAATCCTCAGGAGGAGAAGCTGAAGGAATAGACTCTTCAGCATCAGAATCCTCATAGGGAGGCAAAGAGTATCCTTGTTCTGAAGAGGAGTCAAGAGGAAATGGAAACCTGGTTAGAGGAATCATATTCTGTCTCTTGCCTAAGCCTCTTATCAGGAGGGGGATGGGAACCCCTGATCAAAGTAATTAGGTCTTCGGCCATCTTAAGCATCTGTTTCTTAGGCATGGAAGTCTGTCCAGGAGAATGCTGTACTTGTTTCTTTGTCTTTAAAGCTGTTTTAGTCTTTGCCTTGGAAGCTGAGGTTGGCTTAACATATAACTGTGTAGGTCTGAAAACGCCCTCAGAAGCCGATGCCTGCTCAGCGGCTCTGGAGCCATCTGAGGTAATAGTTTCCGAGTGTCCAATACCTTGAGTATCCAGAGGCCTAGCTGTCTCCACGTGGGAGTCGGTAGCAGCCTGTGGCTCTGAGGTAGTGGGCGTCAGGGACTGTGAAAGCACCTCACTGAAAACCGGCGACTGGCCTAGCGGAGGCCTCGTCATCAGTTTTGGACCTCGGATGAATGTCCTTTTCCTTGCGCTTTTTATAAACTCTGGTCGTCGGCTGTTCCGACGGCATTATATAATTAAATCTTCAGTCAAAGTAATGGAAAGCAAAATAGTACCGACACTTAATAGTGTGTTGGTTAAATCTAGCACAAAACCGACAGCTAGCAACGTCGTGGTCAGGGCCTAGGCAAGGAATACAGTAAGAATGAAAATCCTTATGAGGTATTTGCTTCCCACAAGAAATACAATTGTTAACTTTTTCTGACATCGGTCTGGAGCAAGAAAAAAGTTTCCCCAATGGGGTACTTAGCTTTATTGAAGACTTTGGATCTGAAATTCAATTTCGAAAATCTTAGGAGTCGGCCGACCGGCACTTGCGACCTGCTTTTGCTTCGGGCACCACGCGGCAAGAAAGACAGAAGAAAATGGCATCGGCTGCATCTTTTATACCTCTGGCGCACTGACGTCAGGGAAGAGGCGACAGCAACCGACGCTGGACCAGGTCTTTGGAATTCAGGCCGACTGCGGGTAGCCTGCCAGCAGGATAACCCAAGTGTAATGACTGCAACAGTGAAACACGATGAACATCTAATACAATGGCTTATCCATTTGGAAATAGTCTGCTTTGAAATAGCCTTTCCCTCTGCCCATGCAGCAAATGCCAATAGTTGTTCAGACTTTCTTAGAGATTTTGTCCTGTTTAAGTAGAATCTTAGTTGTCTGTGTACATCCAATGAATGCAGAATCCACTCACCCTTGTTCTGTGGATTGGGAAAGAAAGTTGTCAGATGAATGGTTTGATTGAGAGCCACACTGGATACCACCTTAGGCATAAAGGATGGATTGATCCAGAGAGCCACCCTGTCCGGATAAAAAATAATGAAACGCTCCACTGCCATAAGAGCCTGTAATTCTGAAATCCTTCTAGCTGAAGTGACTGCTAAAAGAAAAGCTGTTTTCCAAGAGAGAAATTTTAGGCCCGCAGTAGCAGCTGGCTCAAAAGGAGGTAGAATAAGTTTTTCCAAAACAAATTGAGGTCCCATGCAGAGGCCTTAAATTTTTGGCCCCTCTGAGATACTACTTTAGAAGAGGATGCTCTGTGTTGTAATGAGCTGAAATGGCAGATGAATGGATTTTTATGGAAGAAAAAGATAGGCCTTTGTGAAGCATCTCAGATAAGTATTGCAGAATCTGAGGAATATTGGGCATTGCTGTGTTTATTCCTTGTGCTTGGTTCCAGGCACAGATTTTTTTCCATTTGTCAGCATAAGATTTTCTAGTACTAGACCTTCTAGCCTCCAAAATTACATCTATCACACATTTGCTGATAGATGGCAAGGGTGAAATCAGCTGATTAGCCACGCTGCAAGATTCAAAGTTTGGAGCTGAGTGTGCAGAATTTGGTAGTTGCTCTGAGATAGTAGGTAAGGTGTCTGAGGTAGGTGCCACGGAGGAAGGCGTGACACATTGCGCAGGAGCGGGTAGCAGTGTTGGCGAGGCCAGTCTGGAGCTATCAGAATCATTTTTGGTTTGTCCTGTTTGACTTTTAGTAGGACTTTGGAGAGCAGAGGCAGAGGGGAAAAAGCATAGTGATAGGTTTTTCCAGATGAATGATAAAGCATCCACTTTCCAAGCTTTTTTGTGATGAATTCTTGTGCAGAATTTGTCCAACTGATAGTTCTGGGATGAGGCAAAAAGATCTAGGTCTGGGCTCCCCCATTTGCGTGTCAACATGCTGAAAAAAACTCGTGGTTCCAGTTTCCATTCGTGTGGTTCCATAAGATTTCTGCTTAGTTCGTCTACCAGAGTATTTAGCTTTCCTGGCAGGAATTGAGCTTGTAGATGTATTTGATAAGTCAAGGCCGTGTTCCACAATGCCATGGCTAGTCTGCAAAGGGGATAGGAATGTGTACCCCCCTGCTTGTTTATGTACCACATGACTGTGGCGTTGTTTGTCTTTATCAGTAGCTGCCCTGGATGAAGGTAGTCCTTGAAGGCTGTCAGAGCATTCTGTACAGCTATCATCTCTTTCTGATTGATATGTAGGTGCATTTGATTTGGGTTCCATTTGCCCTGAATGCATTTCCCTGCCAGATGCGCCCCCCAAGCATAGTCTAAGGCGTCTGTAGTTAGGGTTTGGGCGGCAGGGGGTGGAGTGAATGCCAGTCCCTTGTTTTGGTGGCAGGCCTCTGCCCACCATAGGAACTCTAGTTGCAGGCAAGGTATGATAGGAATCTTTGTTTCCAGGCTGTGACAATGTTGACTCCATAAACTTTTTAGGTACCATTGAAGTTTCCTCATATGCAGTCTTGCATATGGAATTAGAAGAATGCAGGAGGCCATGAATCCCAAGGCCTGCAGAATTTGTCTTGAAGATAGCTGGGTTTTTGTGGCCACCTGTTTGAAATAAGTCATCAATTGAATTTGCTTTTCTGGCGTAAGGTAAGTCATCTGGGCAGTTGCATTCAAGCTTGCACTCAGAAATGTAATTTTTTGAGAGGGTACCAGTTGTGATTTCTTTTCATTTATGGTGTACCCTAGACAAGTTAGAACCCTTTTTACAAACGCCAGATGCTTTAGAAGAGTGTCCTTGTTTTCTGCCTGAATTAGACAATCGTCCAGGTATGGATAAATCTGAATATTTCTTTGCCTGCAAAATGCAATTCCTTGTGCCAGGCACTTTGTGAAAACCCTGGGCGCAGTAGATAAGCCAAAGGGCAGCACAGAGAACTGGTAATGCAAGTAGCCTGCTTTGAAGTGGAGGTATCTTCTGCAAGATTCCATGACTGGGATATGCAGGTAAGCCTCTTTTAAGTCTAGAGTTACCAACAAGGCATCTTTGCCTAGCATAGGTAATAACTGTTGAAGAGTCAGCATTTTGAATTTTGGAATGTCCAGAAATGTATTTAGAATGGATAAGTCCAGAATTTGATGCCATGATTTGTCTTTTCTGGGTACCAGGAAAAGTCTGGAATAGAAACCATGTCCCTGATTCTTTTCTGGAACTGGTTGAATAGCCCCCATATTCATGAGGGACAGAACTTATTTCTGGGCCTCTGCCCACTGATTTGGAGGCAGACCTGGCCATCCATTTGGAATTGGCAATGTGTGGAAATGAAATCTGAATCCCTGGGATACTATATTTAAAATTCGTATACAACCCACTGTATCAATAAATCCAAGAAATCACAAGAACGCTCAGCAAAAAAAACACCTTTATAGCAAAACAAAGCTTTCAGGTATTACACCCTTTTTCAATGTTTAGTACAGGTATAATTTAAAAAACACATTTATATAGGAGCCATAGAGTCACATGACATACAGCCCAAATATCATGTGAACAAGTTAAAGAAATAATACATACTAATATACACATTAATATCCATGTTCAAGAATCACTCATACATATATATTTTTATAACAAATCTAAAAGCATGATACAATTATAATCTCATTTCAACTTAACACGCTGTATCTTAGTTAGTACGGGCTTAAGGGAGACAGCAGAGTTCAGACCTGGTTGATTATCCGCTGACATTCTGACAATCCATTCAAATTCCTTAACCTCTAACCAATTACCCATATCCCCTCCTCTAATGGATGAACAAACAGCATCAATCACTCTAAATTTAAACCTATGACATAAACCATACATATTGATATGCTTAAATAATGCGTTATTTTCACAAGCCCTTCTAATCTCAGACTTGTGTTCTATTATGCGTTCTTTTAATTTTCTAGTGGTTTTGCCAATATAATATGAGCTACACACAGTACAAGTCGCTAAATAAACCACATTACTAGTATTGCATGTGGCCGACACATCAAATGTATATTTTTTTTGTGTTATTGGATGCACAAAAATGCTATTGTCAGATGTCGTAGATAAAATGTCAATGCAACATGTACAATTACCACAACGAAGATACAGCGTGTTAAGTTGAAATGAAATTATAATTGTATCATGCTTTTAGATTTGTTATAAAAATATATATGTATGAGTGATTCTTGAACATGGATATTAATGTGTATATTAGTATGTATTATTTCTTTAACTTGTTCACATGATATCTGGTCATACTATATTTAAAACCCATTTGTCCTGGGTAATCAGTTGCCAGTTTTGTGCATGAAGTGCCAGTTTTCTGCCCAAAGGGGCGGCCAAAAGGTAAGTGCTTGGTGATTGCAGTGGAAAGTCATTGAGACTGTTTACCAATGGGAGGTGCCTTGTTGCTTCCAGATTTGGAGGTGGAGATACCCATTGCTTTGTTCTAAAAGTTCCTTGTGACTGAAACCAGGAGCCTTTGGAATGTCTGGATTTGACCTGAGTGGCTCTTGTGGGTGCTGGAAAGGACCAGTTCTTAGTAGGCCAGTGCCTACTTAATCTGGGTGGCTGCACTTGTATAGATTTAGCTTTATCTTCCATCTTTTTCAAAAATTCTTCAGCCTTATTACCAAAGAGACTGTCCTGTTGTAAAGGAGCATCCAACAATTTTGCTTCAACATGGTCAGGCAGATTTTGCTCCTTGAGCCTAGCATGCCTTCCTATCACAGATCCAGTTACAGCAGCCCTGCAAGAGGCCTCAAAGGAATCAAAACCACACTGCAAAGTATGTTTTCCAACTTGTTCAGCTGAATGTAATAAATCCTGCAACTCTATTTTCCACACAGTCAGAGATCAACATCATTTTCTGTTTAAGTAAACCCATGACATGCTGTTGATATTTAAGCATATGAAACTGACAGTTTAAAGCCCTGATTGCCAAGGTTGCAGACGTGTAAACCTTCTTACCCCATCTATCCAGCGCCCTGGAATCTCTGTCAGAAGGGGTAGGATTTTTAGCAGTAGAGGCCTTAACGCCCTTGGGACCCTGAGAAATGGTTTCAGGGTTAGCAGTAGGGTTTTGAAAAGGAATTTGCGGGAGTCAGGAACCCTGTAGTATCTGTCTGGCTTACTAGGAGCCGGAGGCAGGGAATCAGGAGTCATACTGGATTCTGAGAAAACATCAACAATGTCTAGAAGATTCCATTTATCTGCATAGGATTTCCTGGTGCTAGGCCTCCTGGCCTCATGAAGAACTTCAACCACCTGCTGGGAAAGATTTAAAATATTAGCCAGACAGTTAAATACAGAGTTTGAAGATGAGGATGAAGACACTTTCCCCCTTCCTGAACCAATAGATCTGGTACCAGAGGAAGATGCCAAGGCTGAGCTTGGGAAAAACTGCGAAGAAGGGGGATACCAATGCTGCCTGGGCCAATCTGGTGCTATAAGAATAGCCTTTGGTTTTTCATCCCTTATCTTTAGCAGCACTCTGGGAAGAAGAGGCAGATGGGATGAAGGAATAAATTGAGAGTTGTGTCCATGGGAAGGACAAAGCATCCACTCTCCATGCTTTGTCGTGAAACTCCCTGGTGCAGAAGGTTGGAAGGAGATGATTGGTGTGAGAGGAGAAAAGATCCACTTGAGGAGTGCCCCAATGCTGAGTGAAGCGATGGAAAATGATCTTGTTCAGTTGCCACTGGTGAGGATCACGAACATGTCTGCTCAATTGATCCGCTAAGGAGCATACCCTCCTAGAAGATACTGGGCTATGAGATCTATACCCATGGAAGCTGCTAAGGACCATAGTTTCATGCTGTGTCTGCAGAAAGGGTAAGAGTGAGTCCCCTCCTGCTTGTTGATGTACTACATGACTGTGTTGTTGTCTGTCCTGATCAGAAGAGTCCCAGGGTAGAGTAGGTCCTTAAAAGCCAGCAAGGCCTGCTGCACTGCCATCAATTCTTTTAAGTTTATGTGCAGATGAATCTGTTGGGTGCTCCAAGTCCCTTGTATGCCCCTGCCTTAGAGATGTGCCCGCCATGCATAATCTGAGGCAACTGTGGTGACTGTCTGGCTGGCAGGTGGAGGGCGGAAAGGCAGACCCTTGTTCGATGAACAGGCTTTTCACCCACCAGAGAAACTCCATTTGTAGACAGGGAATAAGGGGAAGAATCAAGTCTATGTCCTGTGTGTGTTGACACCAAAGGTTCTTGAGGTACTATTGACGTTTTCTCATATGCAGCCTTGCATATGGGATCATCAGGACACATGAAGCCATGAACCCCCAGTGCTTGCAGGAATTGCCTTGCAGAGAGGTGGGTCATGCTTGCCAAGTTGTTTGCCTTGAGGGAGGACTACCATCTGGGTGGCTGTATTCAGACTAGCTCCCAGGAAAACAATCCCCCTTGTAGGAATCAACTTTGACGACTTCTTGTTGAGAGTGTAACCCAAAGAAGTGAGAATGTTCTTCACGAAGTCCAAATCCTTTTTTAGCTGTTCTGGGGAGTTTGCTTGAATGAGAGAGTCATCCAAGTAAAGATAAATTTGAATGTTCCTCTGGCTGTAAAAACCAATGGCTGGCGCCAGGCACTTTGTGAAAACTCTGGGAGCAGTAGATAAGCCAAAGGGTAGCGCAGAGAATTGGAAGTGTTGCTCCCCAACCCTGAAATGAAGAAACTGCCTGCAAATTTCCCTTATTGGGATGTGCAAATAAGCATCCTTGAGATCCACAGTTACCAGTCATGAATCCTTGTCCAACATTTGGCAGTAACTGTTGAAGAGTGAGCATCTTACATTTGGGAATCACCAGAAAAGTGTTTAGAATAGACAGATCCAGAATAGGGCGCCAGGTGCTCCCTATTTTGGGTACCAGAAAAAGTCTTGAATAAAAACCAAGGCCTGCCTGATTTGCAGGAACTGGCTCTATAACCCCCCATTGTCAGTAAAGACGAAATTTGATTCTCTACCGCTACCCTGATAGTTCTGGTAATGTCTGGGTAACCTTGTAGAACAGGGAAGGTGTGAAAATAAAACTTGTAACCTTGGTTTACTATGCTGAATACCCATTTGTCATCTGTGATGGTTGACCATACACCCCTGCGAACCTGGCTAACCTTCCCCCCAAAGGAAATCCTGGGCCCGCACAGGTTGGCACAAGAAGGCCGAAGTCATTAAGAATGCTTGCTTTGGGAAGCTGGCTTAGAACTCCCTGATTTAGCAGAAGGTTGCCATTGTTTAGTCCTTTGAGGGGCAGAAGCATGCCTTCTGGAAGATCTGAAACCCCTAGGCCTAGAGCGACCCTGCTTTGCCAGGATCCGGGAAAGACCAGTTCTTGGAAGGATAATACCTGCTAAACCGAGGAGGCTGAACCTGAAGGAAATCTTTTACAGCTTGCATAGATTTTGCCTTATCCTCCAACTTTATCAGTACCTCCTCAGCTTTGTTACCAAAAAGGTTGTCTTTGTGCAAAGGAACATCCAGCAATTTAGATTTTACAGGTTCAGAAAGAGGCTGCTCCCTAAGCCAAGCATGCCTTCTAATAATGGAACCAGTGGCTGCTGCTCTGCAGGAAGCCTCCAAGGTGTCAAAACCACAATGAAGAGAATGCTTATTCACTAGAGTGGCAGAATTTGGTAAATCTTGTAAGTCTTTGTTCTCTGACATGGAAGGAATATCTCCAAGCTTAGCCTTAACAGCTTCCAAAGTATGCTGTTGACACTTAAGCATGTGAAAAAGACAATTCACAGATCTAATGGCAAGAGTTGTAGTGGTATACACCTTTTTACCCCACCTGTCCAAGGCCCTAGACTCCTTATCAAAAGGTACAGGGTTTTTAGCAATAGTAGCCTTAACACCCTTGGAACCTTGAGAAATAATCTCAGGTTCAGCAGTTGGGTTTGAAAAAGAAATTTATGAGAATCAGGAATCATATAATACCTATTAGGTTTTCTGGGAGCAGGAGGAACAGAATTAGGAGTTAAAGAATTTTCCATGAAAACATCATCCACAACTACCAAAACAGGAGGTATAGCCAGAGGTTCATGCTGTGGCAAACCTAAAAATTCCCAGATCCTCTTCTTAGACTGAGGGAAATCCTGACTTTCCCTTTTAAAGTGCTCCCTAAGAGTATTCAAAGTATCCCCAAAGGAAAAATCTTCTGGAGGGGAGGCAGAGGGGATAGAATCCTAAAAGCCAGAAAAAAGTTGAGAATTTCCTTCCTCACCAGCAGAAATACTGGAAACCTCAGAATCTGATTCAGACAAAACATCAGGAGACAATTCCCTAGCCTTCTTGGAAGGTGGGGGATGAGAGCTCTTAATAAGGGTAAGATCAGCACCAGCCATCTTTACCAACTGGGACTGAGGCACAGCAGAGGAGGCAGACGCCCGCTTGTGGGTAGATTTGCAGCTGAAAGGTTTACTAGTAATCTGGAGGGACTCGGGAGGCCTAGCAACTGCAGAAGTCTGAGCTAAGGTAGTCGGTCTGGCTCTGGTCTCATGGTGAAGAGAACAGGTGTCAGAAGCCGGTGCCTGCATAGCGGCTCCGGACCCATCTGGGGTGGCAACAGGCGGAGGGTCTAAAGACAAGATAGCAGCCTGCGGCATGGAGGACTCCGTTAAGGTTTCGGTAGAGATGTGTGGCTGAAAATCTGCGGACTGTAGAGGCTGCAAAAGTGCCTCACTAGCTACCGCTGGGCCAACGACCAATTTCACTGGCATGTCATCAGCAACTTTAACCCTAGGCCTGTCGCGGTCCTTGTGTTTCCTACGTATATCTGAAGTCGGAAAAGCAAAAGACGCCATACTGACAAACTAAGGCCAGACTCCGAAATGCTTATATAAAATCTTAGCTCTACGGCGTATGGTACGTTAGTTGAAGGAAGCACAGAGATCACAGTTAGGGACGTCGTGCTCAATGCCCAAACAAGTTATACAATAGGAATGAAAATCATGGTGCGGAATCTGTTTTCCACAGGCAAGATAGTTATTAACTTTATCTGACATGCGTTAAAGCAAGAAAAGAGGATCCCCAACAGGGTACTTATCTGAAGGCTTCTTCAACTTGGTAGTCGGAATGCAGAAAGAAGGTAAATGGCTGACCGGCACTAGTGCGAATTGCACCTGCTTCAGACTCCAGAGCAAGAAAGACTGAGAAAATGGCGTCGGCCGCCTCTTTACACCAGACGTTCTGACAGTTTACAACCAATGGCAGCCAACGTCATATATCAAGGAATATGGTATTCAGGTCGACTGAGGGCTACCGGGAGCCAGATAACCCATATGATAGGACCGCAACAGTGAATACTCTAGAGCATCTACATTTATGGTAAGTGTACACAACTATACTATATTCTTTGTGTTTCACTGTGGAAGTCATCACACTTGGGTGGATTCCCAAATATGAAGAAGGGTGGAGGTCATCAAGAAGAGTTAGAGCTGGCTAGTATGCCTTGCAGGACTGCTGTTGCCAAACCTGCCCTGGATTTGGAAAATATAGGCAGGTGGTAATGCTTGATGAAGGTGTGTAAACAACTCCTGACAGCAGTTTCCAGGATGTCCCTGGTAGGGACTCCACTGAGAAATGCTGTACAGGTAGATGTTGCCCTACTGGAATGTGTTCTGACTCCCTGAGGGGTTGGTTTCCCATGGTGCTTGTAGCAGAAATTGATGCAGTGTGCTATCCATTTGGAAATTAATTGTTTTGAAATGGCCTTGCCCTCTGCCCCTGTTGCAAAGCTGACTAGTAACTGGTCAGATTTTTTGAAGGGCTTAGCCCTATCAAGGTTGAATCTGAGCTTTCTGTGCACGTCCAAGGAGTGCAGGATCCTTTCCCCTTTATTTTGAGGATTTGGGAAGAAAGTTGGCAAATGGATGGATTGGTTGAGAGCCACACTGGACACCACTTCAGGCATAAAGGAAGGGTTAGTCCTGAGGGAAACCCTGTCAGCATGGAAAATAATGAAGGGTTCCACAGCCATAAGTGCTTGTAGCTCAGACACTCTTCTAGCTGAAGTGATGACCAGAAGCAAGGCTATTTTCCAAGACATGAATTTTAACTCAGCTGATGCAGCAGGTTCAAGGGGGGGGGGTGTGAGCTTTTCCAGTACAAAGTTAAGGTCCCAAGCAGGGATGGGTGCTCTCCTTGGTGGCCTTAAGTTGTTTGCCCCTCTCAGGAACTGTTTGATAAGAAAGTGCGAGAAGAGAGGTGGCTCAGAGTTGTAATGAGCCGAAATGTCTGAGGCATGTATCTTAATGGGGGAGAAGAAAGTGCAGTTATGTACACTTACCATAAATGTAGATGTTCCGAGTGTATTCACTGTTGCAGTTATTACATATGGGTTATCTGCCTGCAGGTAGCCCTCAGCTGGCCTGAATATCAAAGTCTTGGATTCCTGTGTTGGATGCGGTCTCTTCTTCCATGACGTCAGGTTGTCAGGGGTATAAAACATGCAGCCGACACCATTACATCAGTTTTTCTTGCCCCAGATGTCAGGTGCCCCCACAATGGGAAGAATTATATGACATGTTACATCTCCATCAAAAAACAAATACACCAAAAAGCTTAAAACAAGATGCAAAGGTAGAGAAAAGAGAAGTCAGGGGGGCTGGAGGGAGGGTAACCAGGACTGAAACAGTGAATACACTCGAACATCTACATTTATGGTACACAACTGTATTATGTTCTTTGTGTTTCACTGTTGCAGTTATTACATTTGGGTTGATTCCCAAAGCAAAGGAAGGGAGGAGGACATTAAAGAGCATTAGGGCCAGCTATTAAGCCCTGCAAGACTGCAGTGGCAAAACCAGCTCTGGATTTAGAAAAATGGGCATGTGGTTATGCTTGGTGAACAGAGCTCCAGGAAGCAGCTTCTAGGATGTCCCTGGTAGGGACTCCTCTGAGAAAGGCTGTAGTGGTAGATGCATGGTGGAATGTGATCTTATCCCCAGTGGGGTAGGTTTTCAATGGTGCTTATAGCAGAAATTAATGCAATAAGCTATCCATTTAGAAATGGTTTGCTTTGAAATGGCCTTCCCCTCTGCCCCTGCAGCAAAGCCAATTAGCAGCTGTTCAGATTTCCTGAGAGGCTTAGTCCTGTCCAAATAAAATCTAAGTTGTCTGTGCATGTCCATGTAGTGCAGTATTCGTTCTCCTTTGTTTTGTGGATTAGAGAAAAAAGTAGGCAAATGAATGGACTGATTTAGGGCCACACTAGACACCACCTTGGGCATAAAGGAAGGATTGGTCCAGAGGGAAAACCTGTCTGCATGGAATATAATGAAGGGCTCCACTGCCATGAGGGCCTGTAATTCAGACACACTTCTTGCTGAAGTGATGGCTAGAAGGAAGACTTGTTTTCCAAAAAAGGAATTTTAACTCTGCAGTTGCAGCTGGTTCAAACGGAGGGAGAGTGAGCTTTTCCAATACAAAGTTAAGGTCCCAGGCAGGAGTAGGGGCTTACCTGGGGGGGGGGGGGGTCTTACATTTTTTGCCCCTTTGAGGAATTGCTTTAGCAGGGGGTGAGAGAAGAGGGGAGGTTCAGTATTATAATGTACTGAAATGGCAGAGGCATGAATTGTAATTTACGAGTAGAATAGGCCCTTGTAGAGTATTTCTGTTCAGTACTGAAGAATATGAGGTAAGCTGGGCACCGTTGTGCCCATCCTCGGAGTCTGGCTCCAGGAACAGTATCGTCCACTTTTCAGCATAGGATTTTCTAGTACTAGGCCTCCTTGCTTCCAGAATGACATCTAGCACTTGCTTACTGAGGGATACTTTTGGACAGCTGAAGGAATTAGCCAGGCTGCAAGGTTCAGGGTTTGAAGCCGAGGGTGCAGAATCTGGCCCGTCTGCTGAGATAGCAGGGAAGGTGTCTGAGGTAGGTACCATGGCTCCAGCAGTACCACACTACACAAGAGGGGGTACCAGTGCTGGCAAGGCCAGTCTGGTGCAATCAGTATTGTCCTTGGCTTGTCCTGTTTGATCTTTAGCAGAACCTTCGAGAGGAGAGGGGGAAAGGCATAAACAGAGAGGCTTTCCCAGGTGAAGGACAGGGCACATCCACTTTCCAAGCTTGATTGTGGGGAGTCCTTGTGCAGAATTTGCCCAATTGGTAGTTCTGAGGGGAGGCAAACAGGTCTATCTCTGGAGTCCCCATTTGTTCCTCAAGAGATTAAATATTTTTGGTTCCAGTTTCCATTCGTATGGGTCCATGAGATTTCTGCTTAGGTCATCTGGCAGGAATTGAGCTTGTAGGTGCACTTAGTAGCTCAAGGCTGTGTTCCACAGAGCCATGGGCTAGTCTACAGAGAGGGTACGAGTGGGTTCCTCCCTGCTTGTTTATGTGTCACATAACTGTGGTGTTGTCTATCTTTTCAATAATTGCCCTGGAAGGATGTTGTCTTTGAAGGCTGTCAGGGAATTCTGTACAGCTAACATTTCTTTTTGGTTGATATGTAGGTGGCATCTGACTTGGGTTCTATTTGCCCTGAATGCACTTGCCCTGCCAAGTGAGCCCCCATGCAAAGTCTTATGCGTCTGTAGTCAGGATTTGGGCGGCAGGGGGTAGATTGAAAGGGAGCCGCTTGTTGAGGTGGCAGGCCTCTGCCCACCAAAGGAACTCTGTCTTTATACAAGGAATGATAGGAATCATTGATTCCAGGTCCTGAGAATGTTGACACCATAGGCTTTTTAGACACCATTGTAGTTTCCTCATATGCAGTCTTGCATATGGAATTA
Organism: Protopterus annectens; assembly: GCF_019279795.1. Classification (NCBI taxonomy): domain Eukaryota; kingdom Metazoa; phylum Chordata; order Ceratodontiformes; family Protopteridae; genus Protopterus; species Protopterus annectens. Next base: position 174,085,810 of record NC_056732.1, read on the forward strand.
GTAGAATGCAAGAGGCCATGAACCCCAGGGCTTGCAAAATTTTCCTTGCAGATAGCTAGGTCTTTGTGGCCAGTAGTTTGAAGTATGCTGTCAAATAAACTTGTTTCTCTGGTGTGAGGTAAGCCATCTGGGAAGTTGTGTTCAAGATTGCTTGCAGGAATACAATCTGTTGGCAGGGTACCAGATGAGATTTCTTTTCGTTTACGGTGTACCCCAGCAAAGTTAGAAGTTTCTTTACAAATGCCAGATGTTTTAATAGCATGCCCTGACTTTCTGCCTGAATTAGACAATTGTCCAGGTATGGGTATATTTGAATATTTCTTTGCCTGCAAAATGCAATGACTGGAGCTAGACACTGAATATTCCAAAAAAGCCAACAACTCGTTGGAATCCACACAGCAAAACACTTTAATAAAAAATCGCAAAAATATATAGAACGTGAGCGCTTTCACAGAGTCCTCTCTGCTTCCTCAGACATACTACAGTAACTGCTGCACTTGTTTAAAGAATGATACATCTACGTCAAATCCAATCAGTTGACAGTATCTTGAAAATAAAAATTAAAAAGACATACACTATATAAACAATCAAATCATATAAATAATGGACTAAAAATGTATGCAAAAAACTTTAAAAGCTTTCTCTATAGAGTTGGACAGTGTTAAAACTGTAGAATATATGTATAGATGTTAAAAGATGTGACCAAACATAATAATCAATGTTTCAAAGCCCTTTTCCTGAGAAAAAGTTTCAGTGAAACATTACTATTTAGTCCAGGTGGTCTGTCAGCCTGAAATCTAATTATCCATTCTTGTTCTGAGGCTTCGGTCTTATTGTTCATGTTCCCACCTCTTTTATTTTCTTGTATAATGTCTAACACTAGAAATGTGAAGGTGTGTGTGGCTCCCTCCTTTATAACATGCATTGCTAACGCACTGGTCTCTCTTTTATTTTTAATGTCTCTTACATGTACTAGGACTCTATCTTTGAGCAGCCGATTAGTTTTGCCTACGTAGTAGGCTGGGCATTTTGTACAGAGACCAAAATATATGACATTCATACTATGACAGTCTGTATAAAAGCGTGTATCAATGCTGAACTTTCTAGTCGGGTGTGTATACTGCCCCCCTCCAAATATGAAGGGGCAGGCTGTACACCTTCTAAACAGAAAGGTACCTAGCCTATCGGACCTTGCATAGTGGTCTCCATCTAACTTCTTGTAGCACAACTGTCTTTTTAATGACATGTTGTTTTTAAAGGAAAAAGATGGTGTAGCCCCTATAATACCTTCTAGTTCATCCACATTTAACAATATGCCCCAATTATTTTAATTATATCACAGACTGTACTGATATTACTTGCAAATGTTAATGGAATACATAGTACATCATTCTCTAGGTTCCTGTGGTACTGGTGGCATAGTTACTTTGGTTATCCTGGTTGATTCTCGTCCTGTCATAATAGGGCTTGTACCTCTCGCCTTTCTTATTCCAAGCCACTTTTATTTTGTTTGGCTATATCTCTGGCTTTAATATCCCCTTTCAATAAATTCATGTCATTAAAAAGACAGATGTGCTGCAAGAAGTTAGATGGAGACCACTATGCAAGGTCTGATAGGCTAGGTACCTTTCCGTGTAGAAGGTGTACAGCCTTGTCCCTTCATATTTGGAAGGGGGGGCAGTATACACACCCGACTAGAAAGTTCAGCATTGACACATGCTTTTATACAGACTGTCATAATAAGAATGTCGTATATTTTGGTCTCTGTACAAAATGCCCAGCCTACTACGTAGGCAAAACTAATCGGCTGCTCAAAGATAGAGTCCTAGAACATGTAAGGGACATTAAAAATAAAAAAAGAGGCAAGTGCGTTAGCGATGCATGTTATAAAGGAGGGAGCCACACACACACCTTCAAATTTCTAGTGTTACACATTATACAAGAAAATAAAAGAGGTGGGAACATGAACAATAAGACAGAATCCTCAGAACAAGAATGGATAGTTAGATTTCAGGCTGACAGACCACCTGGACTAAATAGTAAGGTTTCACTGAAACCTTTTCTCAGAAACAGGGCTTTGAAACATTGATTATTATGTTTGGTCACATCTTTTAACATCTATACATATATTCTACAGTTTTAACACTAACTCTATAGAGCAAGCTTTTACAGTTTTTTACATACATTTTTAGTCAATTATTCATATGATTTGATTGTTTACATAGTGTATGTCTTTTTAATTTTTATTTTCAAGATACTGTCAACTGATTGGATTTGACATAGATGTATCATTGTTTAAACAAGAGCAGCAGTTACTGTAGTATGTCTGAGGAAGCAGAGAGGACTCTGTGAAAGCGCTCACATGTTCTATATATTTTGACTATTTTTTATTAAAGTGTTGTTTTGCCGTTTGTATTCCAACGAGTTGTTGGCTTTTTTGGAACATTATACTTTTATCGTTGCTTACTTTATCCAGATTCAGGGGATTTGGGTTTGACACTTTGTGAATACCCTGGGCGCAGTAGATGAGCCAAAGGGCAGTGCAGAGAATGGATAGTGCATGGAGCCTGCTGTGAAGCGTAGGTATTTCCTGCAAGATTCCCTTATTGGAATGTGCAGGTATGCTTCCTTTAAATCCAGGGTTGCCAACCAGGCATTTTTGCCTAGCATGGGAAGCAGCTGATGAAGAGTTAGCATCTTGAATTTTGGGATGAACAAAAATGTGTTTAGGATAGACAGGTCCAGGATAGGACAGCAGGAATTGTCTTGTCTGGGTACCAGGAAAAGTCTCGAGTAAAAATCTTGTCCCCATTCTCCTTTTAGGACAGGCTGAATAGCCTTGATGCTTAAGAGAGAGAACTTGATTTTGAGCCTCTGCCCACTGATTTGGGGGTAGGTCTGGCCAACCATTTGGAGATGGTAAGGAGTGGAAGTGGAATCTGTATCCTTGGGAAACTATATTCAAAACCCATTTGTCCTGTGTAATGAGTTCCCAATTTTTGGCATGCAGGATGATCTTTCCCCCTAAAGGAACAGTCAGTTGGAGCAGGGCTTGGAAGGTTTAAAGTCAAGTCATTGAGACAGTTTCCCACAGGGGGAGTCTTACTACTCCCTGCTTTGGAAGTGGAAGCCCCCTCCTGCTTAGGCCTTTGAGTACCTTGGGACTGAAGCCTCGGTGTGCTGCTGATTCTGGGTTTGGACTGAGAAGGCCTAGAAGAGGCAGGAAAGGACCTATTCTTAGAGAGCCAATGCCTACTAAATCTGGGAAGCTGTACTTGCAGGAAATCTTTAATAGTTTGCATAGATTTAGCTTTTTCCTCCATCTTTTTAAGTGCTTCTGCTTTGTTGCCAAACAGGTGGTCTTGATTTAAGGGAGCATCCAGTAAGTTAGCTTTAACATGATCTGGCAAAGATTGCTCCTTAAACCAAGCATGCCTTTTCAGTACAGACCCAGTGACAGCAGCCAAGCAAGAAGCCTCTAATGAATCAAAATCACATTGCAAAGTATGTTTTCCAACTTGTTCAGCAGAATGCATTAAATCCTCTAATTCTTTATTTCAGCACAGTCAGGAATCAACATTATTTTCTGTTTAAGCAATCCAATAATATTCTGCTGATACTTTAACATATGAAACTGGCAGTTTAAGGCGCTAATGGCCAAAGTTGCAGAAGTGTATACCTTCTTATCCCATCTATCCAGCACCCTGGAATCTCTATTAGAGGGGGTAGGGTTTTTGGCAGTAGTAGCGTTAATGCCCTTAGGTCCCTGTGAAATGGTCTCAAGATCCGCAGTAGGATATTTAAATAGGAACTTGAGAGAGTCACGTACCCTATAATACCTATCAGATTTTTCTGGGAGCAGGAGGTAAAGTGTCAGGGGGCAGGCTAGATTCCGAGAAGGCATCATCTACAATGTCCAGTACAGGAGGAATAGCTAAAAGCCTGTATTGAGGCAGGAGTAAGAATTCCCTAAGCCTCTTTTTAGAGTCAGTGTAATCCTGGCTTTCCCAGCAGAAATACTCCCTCAGAGTATGCAAGGTTTCCCCAAAAGAGAAATCCTCTGGGAGGGGAATCAGAGGGAATGGAGTCCTCTGCATCAGAATCCTCATAGGTAGATGAGGGCAAATCCTGGTCATCAGAGAAAAAGTACAGTTTTGTACCTACCATAAATGTAGATGTCCGATAGGAATGCATCTGCGGTCCTTACAAATGGGTTGTCCTGTCGTCAGGCAGTCCTTCGGTCGGCCGGATTCCAAAGTCTGGGTCTGGCCTCGGCTGGTGTCGCACTTCACCCGACGTCACAGCTGCAGTTATTCGGGTATAAAGGCATCAGCCAACGCCATTTTCTTCAGTGTTTCTTGCCCCAGATGCCAGGTGCCCTCTAGGAAGGCTAAATTTGGATAAATGCCAATGATTCCAAATAGTAGAGAGCAAACAAAAAATAAGCATGTATGTACATATATATAAACAAATACACCATAATAGATTCCCCCAGCTAGCTACAAGATGGGCAAATACCCTAGGAGTACCACAGAGGGGAAGGAGGGTGGGTAATCCTGACTGCAGATGCATTCCTATCGGACATCTACATTTATGGTAGGTACAAAACTGTACTATGTCCTTCAAGGATGCATCTGCAGTCCTTACAAATGGGTAGAATACCATAGCCAAACTGGGGGAGGAGGAGAAATAAAATTATGGTGTAGTTAAGATCCCTTGCAAAACAGCAGTGGCAAAACCTGCTCGGGATCTAGAGTATAAAGGTAAATTATAATGCTTGGCAAATGTATGCACGGAGCTCCAAGTAGCAGCCTCTAAAATGTCTTTGGTAGCCACTCCCCATAGAAAAGCTGTGGTAGTGGCTGTAGCCCTTGTAGAGTGAGGCCTGATGTTTTCTGGAGTTTTCTTCCCATGGTAGGAGTAACAAAATCTAATGCAATTTCCTATCCACTTAGAGATTGTCTGTTTTGAAATTGCTTTTCCTTCCATTCCTGTTGCATATGCTACCAGTAGCTGGTCAGTTTTTCTATTGCCCTTGGTCCTGTCCAGGTAGTAGCGTAATTGTCTATGTACATCCAAGGTATGCAACAGTCTTTCTCCCTGTTCTGTGGGTTGGGGAAGAATGTAGGTAGGTGGATAGCCTGATTTAAAGATACTCTGGAGACCACCTTAGGCATAAAAGTAGGATTTGTTCTCATGGACACTCTATCTTGATGGAAGATCAGGAAGGGCTGTACTGCCATTAATGCCTGTAGCTCAGATACCCTTCTTGCTGAAGTGATTGCAAGCAGGAAAGCAGTTTTCCATGATAAGTATTGTAATTCTGCTGTTGCTGCTGGTTCGAAAGGAGGGAGTGTCAATTTTTCTAGCACAAAGTTCAAGTCCCATGCTGGCAATGGTGGCTTCCTAGGTGGTTTTACATTTTTAATTCCTCTCAGAAACTGCCTGAGCAGAGGATGTGAGAAGACTGGAGGATCCAAGTCATATTCAGCTGAAATAGCTGATGCATGAATCTTAATGGAAGAATAGGACAGGCCGTTGTGGAAGAGCTCTGCCAAGTATTCCAGGATGTTGGCTATGTTTACCAGTGACACATTTTCTCCTTTTGCAGTACTCCAAATGTGATATCTTTTCCATTTTGCTGAATAATTTTTTCTTGTTGAGGGTCTGCGAGCCTCCAAGATAATGTCTTTAACCCTTTGGGATAAATTTGGGTTAATTGGTCTTATGCAATGTTCCAGGCAGTCAGCTTCAGTGTTTTCAGGTTTGGATGCAGGGTGTTGTAGTTGTTCTGTGTTAACAGCAAGGGAACTAGGGGTAGGGGCCATATTTGTTCCCGAGACATGCTCCTCAGTAATGGGTACCAATGTTGTCTTGGCCAGTCTGGAGCTATCAGAATGATCCTTGGACGGACCTCTTTGATCTTCAATAGCACCTTGTGCATCAAAGGAAGTGGTGGGAATGCATATGCTGTCAGGTTTTTCCAACTGAAAGATAGGGAGTCCACTTTCCAAGCAAGTGGGTGGTACGTCCTTGTGCAGAATTTCTTCAGTTGGTGATTGCGTGGGGATGCAAATAAGTCTATTTCTGGGAGTCCCCATTTTCTTGTAATGGTTTTGAAGATGTCCGGATGCAGCATCCATTCATGGGCATCCGTGGTAGTTCTGCTTAGTATGTCTGCTAGAATGTTTTCTTTTCCTGGTACAAAAATTGCTTGTAACTGAATGTTGAAGCTCAGGGCCACATTCCAGAGGTCCATTGCCATCCGGCATAGAGGGTAAGAAAGTGTGCCTCCCTGTTTGTTGATGTACCACATAACTGTGGTGTTGTCTGTCCTTATCAACAGTTGACCTGGTTGAAGAAATGGTCTGAATGTCTGAATTGCCAGTTTTACTGCCAGCATTTCTTTTTGATTTATGTGTAGGTGCAGCTGGTCTTGAGTCCATAAACCTTGTATGCACTTGTCCAGCATGTGGGCCCCCCAACCGAGGTCTGAGGCGTCTGTTGTGATGGTTTGGCTTGGTTGAGTGCTGTGGAAGGGCAATCCTTTGTTTGATTGACAGGCCTGAGCCCACCATTGGAATTCTTGCTTCAGGCATGGGATTACTGGAATTTGGGTTTCTAGGCTGTTTTTGTGCTGAGACCATAAATTCCTTAGGTACCACTGTAACTTTCTCATATGCAGTCTGGCATGTGGAACCAATATTATGCAGGATGCCATGAAACCCAAGGCTGGCAGGACTTTTCTTGCTGTTAGATGGTTCTGCTTTGTTAATGCCAAGAAGTAGAGGGGGAGTTGTTCCTGCTTTTCTACTGTTAGGAATGCCATTTGTTTCGATGTGTCCAGCTCTGCACCCAAAAAGGTTATCCTTTGGGATGGTATCAGCCTTGACTTTTTTATACTGACTGTGTATCCCAGGGCTTGTAGTAGATAAATGACCCTTCTCAAGTCTTTTGCTAGCTTGTTTCTGTTGTCCGCTTGTATCAGGCAGTCGTCCAGGTAAGGGTAGATTTGGATTCCCTGAAGCCTGCAATGAGCAATTACTGATGCCAGGCATTTCGTGAACACTCTGGGCGCAGTAGATAAGCCAAAGGGCAATGCTGAGAATTGATAATGCTCTGATCCTGCAAGAAATCTGAGGTATCTTCTGCAATTTGGTCGTATGGGGACGTGCAGGTAATGCCTCCTTGAGATCTAGAGTTACCAGCCAAGACTCCTTGCCCAACATGGGAAGAAGCTGCTGTAGGGTCAGCATTTTGAATTTTGGAACAATGAGGAATGTGTTTAAAGCGGACAGGTCGAGAATAGGTCTCCATTTGTTTTCTTTTCTTGGTACCAGGAAGAGTCTGGAGTAAAATCCCTGTCCTTGCTCCATAGATGGTACCTTTTCTACAGCTCTCATCCTTAATAATTGAGTTATTTGTTTTAGAGCTTCTGCCTTTTGATTTGGAGGTAGGTTTGGCATTCCTCTCTTCCTTGGTAGAGTATGGAAGTGAAACCTGTAACCTTGGTCTATTGTCTGCAAAATCCACTTGTCTCTTGTGATGAAATGCCAGTTTACTGAAAATAAGGCTAGCTTCCCGCCTAAGGGTGCTTCTAATTGTTCCCTGGTAGGCGGTGCCAAGGCCAAGTCACTGTGATTGTCCTGTAGTAGTGGTAGTGGCTGTGTCTGTGGCTGTACCTCGCTGGTTGTTACCCTGCCACTGGCGTCCCCTGTAGGCACCCCTGGATTGACTTCTGCCTCTTGAACGCCTATTCCTGCCTCTCTGAGCTCTGGAGGAATCTGGAAAGGACCAATTCTTGGAGGGCCAATTCCTGCTAAACCTTGGAGGTTGGACCTGTAAGAAATCTTTCACTGTTTGGACAGATTTTGCCTTCTCTTCCATCTTCTTCAGCACCTGTTGTGCAGGAGAGCCAAACAAATTGATCTTGTCCATGGGAGCATCTAGTAGTTTTGATTTGACATGGTCTGGTAAGGCCTGCTCTTTTAACCATGCATGCCTTCTGATAACTGTGCCAGTCATGGCTGATCTAAAGGAAGCCTCCAGTGCATCATAGCCGCATTTTAAGGAATGGTTACTGACTTGCTGAATGTTATGTACCATTTCCTGAACAGATTTTTTGTCTAATGGTTCATCGGAAGACAGCTTTTTGGTTAACTGGTCTAGCATGAATTCTTGATACTGGATCATGTGGAATTGACAGTTCAAGGCCCTAGCTGAAAGAGTAGCAGAAGTGTAAACTTTTTTACCCCATCTCTGTAAGGACCTGGATTCCCTTTCAGAGGGGAGGGTTTTTTTGGCAGAGGTAGCTGCTACAGCCTTAGGGCCCTGGGAGATAGTCTCGGGATCTGCAAAAGGAGCCTTATACAAATGATAATGCGTGTCCGGGACCCTGTAGTACCTATCGGGCTTAGCAGGGGCCGGAGGTAGTGAATCAGGAGCAGTACAAGCATCATTAAATGCATCATCTACAACAGAGAGAACTGGAGGTATGGCTAAAGGCCTATGTTGAGGTAAATGCAGAAAAGTTCTAAGCCTTTTTCTAGAGTCTGAAAAATCCTGGCCCTGCCACTGAAATTGCTCCCTCATAGCATGCAAGGTTTCCCCAAAGGAAAATTCCTCAGGCGGAGAAGCAGAAGGAATGGACTCTTCAGCATCAGAGTCTTCATAAGGGGAGAAAGGACCATCTGGAGGGTTTGTATTATCTGAATCATCAGAGGAATCATCTGTAGAAACTGGCTCAGGGGGCTCTGCTCTAGGCCTCTTCTCTGGAGGTGGGTGAGAGGCCCTGTCTGGGTGAGGTTGGGATCCCCGGATTAAAGAAATGAGATCCTCTGCTAGACTAAGTATTTGTGAACTAGAGCTAGGCCTGTGAGAGGGGGTCTTAGCAGGCACAGATTTAGTAGTTTTAGCTGCTTTAGCCCTGGCAAAGGCCTTAATAGACATGGTTGCAGGTGGCCTAGCAGCTCCACGTGCAGGGGTTGAAATATCCAAGGGGATAGTGTCAGATAATTCCTGAGAAACTGCAAGAGCAGGTGGGATTTCAGAAGCCGATTCCACCAGGTTGGAAGAGGCCTCGGTAGGAGGTAAGTTTTCGGCTGAAGGAAGAACCGCTTGCTCGGTTTCAGTCGAAACCGAGACACTCGCGGTGGGCTTAACTGCGGTTTCAGCCGAAACCGCCGACCGTGAGTGTCGGTCCTTTTCCTTGCGCTTTTTAGATGTTTGCGTAGTCGGAGGATCCGATGGCATAATGTACGCAAAATCGGAGCCGAAAAACTCCTCAGCAAATTCCGACCGACGTCTAAGCGTCCGTCGGTTAAAAGAAGCACAGGCTAGACAAGCTGCTACGTCGTGGTCTGGGCCTAAACAAGGTAAGCAGTAAGAGTGGAAATCTTTATGAGGTATTTGTTTCCCACAAGTTAAACAGTTATTCACTTTTTCTGACATCGGCTGAGGCAAGAAAGAGTCCCCAACGGGGTACTTGGCTTTTTAGAAGTCTTCGGTAGCAGTAAAAGTATTCGGTAGTAGTAATCTCTGGTTCTGACCGACCGGCACTTGCGAACAGCTTCTGCTTCGGGCGCCACGTGGCAAGAAAGACTGAAGAAAATGGCGTCGGCTGATGCCTTTATACCCGAATAACTGCAGCTGTGACGTCGGGTGAAGTGCGACACCAGCCGAGGCCAGACCCAGACTTTGGAATCCGGACGACCGAAGGGCTGCCTGACGACAGGACAACCCATTTGTAAGGACTGCAGATGCATCCTTGAAGGACATCAAAAATTTCAGAGTCCTAATCAGAAAAATCAGAAGGAAAATCAGTCCTAGGTCTCTTAGAAGGTGAAGGGTGGCTTCCCCTGATTAGAGTAATAAGGTCTTCAGCCATTCTTATCATTTGCTTTTTAGGCATAGGGGCCTGACCATGGGGTCTGGAAGTCCGTTTTCTGGGCATGGATAGAGTTTTAGGCCTTGAAGAAGAAGATGGCGTCGGTATAATATGCAAGTCAGTAAGCCTGAATACACCCTCAGAAGCCGGTGCCTGCACAGTGGCTCCGGACCCATCCAAGGTAGAGACATCCGCAGGTTCCACAGTTGAAGAAGCATCTCGTGGCATTCCGGACTCCGAATGGGTCTCAGTAGAGGCCTGCGAATCTGATATCAGCGGCTGCAAAAGTGCCTCACTGAGTACCGGTGAACTGGAGACTAGCTTAGGAAAAGCATCGTCGGCAGATTTGGACCTATGGGGTCTGTCTCTGTCTTTATCTTTGCGTTTTTTTGGAATGTCGGTAGTCGGGTGGCTTATCGAAGCCATTTCTGGATAACTGAACCAAGTACCAAAGTATTTAGATCCAAAAATTAACCGATGACTAATAGTTCGAGGTTTGAATAAGGCACAAAACCAACAGCAAGGTATGTTGTGGTCTGGGCCTAAGCAAGGAATGCAGTACGAATGAAAATATTTATGAGGTATTTGTTTTCCACACGAAATACAATTGTTAACTTTTACTGACATCTGTTTAGAGCAAGAAAAAGGATCCCCCAATGAGGTACTTAGCTTAGTTGAAGACTTCGGATCTGAAACTCGAAAACGAAAATTCCAGGAGTCGAACGACCTGCACTTGCGAACTGCTTCTGCTTCGGTCACCACACGACAAGAAAGACTGATGGAATGGCATCGGCTGCATATTTTATACCAGACGACCTGACGTCATGGAAGAAGAGAGAGCATCCGACACAGGAATCAAAGACCGGCTGAGGGCTACCTGCAGGTAGATAACTCAAATGTAATGACTGCAACAGTGAAACAAGAAGAACATCAGGTCTTTGTGGAGTAGATCTGCTAAGTAAGCTAGGGTTAGAGGCAGGCAGGGTAGAGCTGTGTCCTCTCCTTTAGATTTAATCCAGGAGCAGATCCTTTTCCACTTATCAGCATAGGATTTTCTTGTACTGGGTCCTCTGGCTTCAAGAATGACATCCAGCACCTGCTTGCTTAGGATTTGCTGGGGGAGAAATCAAGGAATAAGTCAGGCTGCAAGATTTGGGGTTTGCAGTTGTGGATGCAAAATCTGTCCCGGTGTAGGTGCCAAGGTGGCACCGATGATGGGCTGCGCAGGAGTGGGTACCAGTGCTGGCGTGGCCAGTTCGGGGCAATTACAACTGTCCTTGGTCTGTCCTGTCTCATCTTGAGTAATACTAGAGAGAAGGAGCAGAGGGGGAAAGGCATAGATTGAGAGATTTACCCACTGAAAAGATAGGGCATCCACTTTCTAGGCCCTGCTATGAGGATTACTGGTGCAGAATTTGCTTAGCTGGTAGTTGTAGGGGGAGGCAGAGAGATCCACCGCTGAGGACCCCCATTTCTGAATCAGAAGGTTGAAGGTGCTGGGCTCTAATTGCCACTCGTGTGGTTCTAGGAGATTTCTGCTCAAGTCGTCTGCCAGTGAGTTTTGTTTGCCTGGCAGGAACTGAGCTTTCAGACGGACTTCCATGTCCAAGGCCGTGTGTCACAGGGCCATGGCTAACCTGCAGAGTGGGTAGGAGTGGGTTTCCCCCCTGCTTGTTGATGTACCACATAACTGTGGTGTTGTCTGCTATTAGCAGTTATCTTGGAAAGAGAAGGGATCTGAAAGCTGTCGGGGCATTCTGCACAGCCAGCATCTCTTTTTTGTTGATGTGCAGATGAATTTGACTTGGGCTCCAGTGGCCCTGAATGCTTTTGCCGTCCATGTGTGCTCCCCAGGCACAGTCTGAAGTGTCTGTGGTTAGGGTCTGGATGGCACAGAGTTGTGAAAAGGGCAGTCAATTGTTGCGGTTGCATGCTTCTGCCCCCCAAAGGAATTTTGTCCTTAGACAGGTTATGACAGGAAGGCAACAAAGACTTTTTAAGTACCATTGAAGTTTCCTCATATGCAGTCTTGCATATGGAATTAGCAGTATACATGAGGCCATGAACCCTAGGGCCTGCAGTATTTTTCTTGCAGATAGCTAGGTTCTGGTGGCAATTTGTTTGAAGTAGGCTGTCAGATAGACTTGTTTTTCTGAAGTGAGGAAGTCTGGAATGTTGTGTCCAAGCTTGCTCCCAGGAATACAATTTTTTGACTGGGTACCAGTTTTGATTCGTTTTCGTTGATGGTGCAACCCAAGGAAGTGAGAAGGTGTTTCACAAATGTCAGGTGCTGCAACAGCAATTCCTAACTGTCCGCCTGAATCAGGCAGTAGTCCAAGTACAGGTAAATTTGGATATTTCTCTGCCTGCAGTATGAAATGGCTGGAGCAAGGCATTTTGTGAAAACTCATAAGCATAAAGAAAGTGCAGAGAAAGTACAGTTGTGTACACTTACCATAAATGTAGATGTTTGTGTGTATTCACTGTTGCAGTCATTACATTTGGCTAATCTGCTGGCAGGTTGCCCTCAGTCGGCCTGAATAACAAAGTCTTGGGTCCTGCATCGGTTGCTGTCTCTTCTTCCATGATGTCAGGTCGTCAGGGGTATAAAACATGCAGCCGACGCCATTTTATTCAGTTTTTGTTGCCCCAGATGTCAGGTGCCCCCCAAATAGGGAGCAAAAAAAAATTATATATATATATATAAACAGAAATATATATGTAAATGCACTTTTAGCAAAATAAACTTTACCTTCATCTAAAACCAAATACACCACAAAGGCTTTAGGATATAGTGAAAGAAAGAGAAGTTATAGAAAAAGGGGGATGGCAGGTGGGTAACCTGGACTGCAACAGTGAATACACTCGAACATCTACATTTATGGTAAGTGCACACAACTGTACTATGTTTTTCGTGTTTCACTGTTGCAGTCATTACATCTGGGTAGAATCCCAAAGCTATGGATGGCAGGATGGAACTAAACAGCATTAGGAGTGGCTATAAGGCCCTGCAGAACTGCAGTGGCAAAGCCTGCCCTGGATTTGGAGAAGAGAGGCAAATGATAACGCTTTGTGAAGGTATGAACAGAACTCCAAGTAGAAGCTTCTAGAATATCTTTGGTTGGAACTCCTCTGCTCCTCTGAGAAAAGCTGCTGAGGTAGAGGCAGCCCTGGTGGAATGTGACCTGATCCCCTTGGGCACAGGTCTACCATGGTGCAAGTAGCAGAAACAAATGCATTGGCTTATCCACTTATAAAAAAGTCTGCTTTGGTATAGCCTTCCCCACTGACCCTGCAGCAAATGCCACCAGTAGTTGCTCAGATTTTCTTACAGATTTGGTCCTGTTTAAGTAGAATCTTAGCTGTCTGTGTACGTCCAATGAATGCAGAATCCGCTCCCCCTTGTTCTGGGGATTTGGGTAAAATGTTGGCAGGTGAATTGTTTGGTTAAGAGCCACACTGGATACCACCTTAGGCATAAAAGAAGGACTGGTCCTGAGGAACACCCTGTCCGGGTAAAACGTAATAAAAGGCTCCACAGCCATGACAGCCTGTAGTTCTGAAACAATTCTTGCTGAAGTGATTGCCAAGAGGAAACAGTTTTCCAAGATAAAAATTTTATATCCGCAGTAGCTGCTGGTTCAAAAGGAGGCAGGGTGAGTTTTTCCAGCACAAAATTGAGGTCCCATGCAGGAGTTGGTGATCTTCTGGGAGGCCTTAAAATTTTGGCCCCTCTAAGATGCTGTTTAAGCAGAGGATGAGAAAAGAGGGGAGGCTCCATGTTGTAATGAGCCGAGATGGCAGAGGCATGGATTTTTATTGAAGAAAAAGATAGGTCCTTGTCAAGCATCTCAGTCAAATATTGTAAAAACTGAGGGATACTGGGCTATGCTGTGTCTGTTCCTTGTGCTTGGTTTCAAGTACAGAATCTCTTCCATTTATCAGCATAAGAATTTCTAGTACTAGGCCTTCTGGCTTCCAAAATGACATCCATCACAGATTTACTGAGAGGTGTTGTTTGAATAATTAAATGATCAGCCATGCTGCAAGGTTCAGAGTTTGGAGCCGAGTGTGCAGAATTGATTGTTCTGCTGAGACAGTAGATGAGGTATTTGAGGCAAGTACCACGGAGGGAGTAGAGACATATTCCTTAAAATTGAGTACCAGCGCTGGCGAGGCCAGTCCAGAGCAACTAGGATCATTTTTGTTTTTTCCTGTCTGACCTTTAGTTAAACCTTGGGAAGAAGAGGCAGAGGAGGAAAGGCATAGACTGATAGGTTTTTCCAACTGAAGGATAGGGCATCCAATTTTCTATGCTTGTCTGTGATAAGTCCTTGTGCAGAATTTGACCAGTTGATAATTTTGGGGAGAGGCAAATAGATCTATGTCTGGACTCCCCAATTTCTCTGTTAACATGCTGAAGATTTGTGGATCCAGTTTCCACTTGTGTGGGTCCATAAGATTTCTGCTTAGGTCATCTGCCAGAGTATTTTGTTTTCCTGGCAGGAACTGAGCTTGAATATGTATTTGGTAAGTCAAAGATGTGTTCCACAATGCCATGGCTAGTCTGCAAAGGGGGAAGGAATGTGTACCCCCCAGTTGGTTTATGTACCACATAACCGTGGTGTTGTCCGTCTTTATCAGTAGCTGTCCTGGGTGAAGTAAGTCCATGAAGGCTGTCGGAGCATTCTGGAAAGCTAGCATCTCTATCTGGTTGATATGCAGATGCATTTGTTTTGGGCTCCATTTGCCCTGAATGCATCTCCCCACCAGGTGGGCCCCCCAAGCATAGTCTGATGTGTCTGTAGTTAGGGTTTTTAATAAAATGAGCGTACCTCCTAATGCTAAAGTAAAGCTATCAGTAACAAGTAAAAACAGTACTCAAAATGAAGCGTTGTACAATGATGGCCAATGAAGTACGATTCTCTTGAGAAATAAGTAGCATAATTAAATGATATAAAAAGTACAGTTTTGTACCTACCATAAATGTAGATGTTCGAGTGTATACCCTGCTGCAGTCATCACACTTGGGTTATCCTGCCGTCAGGCGGTCCCGCAGTCGGCCAGAATTCCAAAGTCTTGGTCCGGCGTCGGTTGCTGTCGCTTCTTCCCTGACATCAGAGCGCCAGGGGTATATCAGAGGCATCCAACGCCATTTTCTTCAGTTTTTTTCTTGCCCCAGATGTCAGGTGCCCCTAATAGGTAGGCAAAATATATGTATATATATATATATATATATATATATATATACATATATATATATATATATATATACATATATATATATATATATATATATATATAAACAAAACCCTTAGGCACCAGCAAATACACCACAGAGGTTGTATAGAATAGAGATAAGTTCAGCTGGTTTTAGAGGGGATGGAGGGAGGGCAACCTGGACTGCAGCAGGGAATACACTCTTAACATCCACATTTATGGTAGGTACAAAACTGTACTATGTTCATCGTGTTACCCTGCTGTAGTCATCACACTTGGGTAGAATCCCAAAGCTAAGGATGGGTGGAGGAGTCAAACAGGGTTAGAGGGGGCTAGAAGGCCCTGCAAAACTGCAGTGGCGAAGCCCGCCCTGGTCTTAGAGTAAAGTGGTAAGTGATAATGTTTGGTGAAGGTGTGTACTGAACTCCAAGTTGCAGCTTCCAGAATATCTTTGGTTGGTACCCCCCTGAGGAAGGCTGGGGATGTAGCTGCTGCCCTGGTAGAGTGGGGCCTTATGGTAGTAGGAACTGGTTTTCCATGGTGGGTGTAGCAAAAATGTATGCAATGTCCTATCCATTTGGAAATGGTTTGTTTTGAGATGGCCTTTCCTTGTGATGCTGTAGCATAGGATACAAGAAGCTGGTCAGATTTTCTGAAAACTTTTAGTTATGTACTTACCATAACTTTAGATGTTTGGGATCCATCTCGCCTACATTCTGTACTGATGGGCTCGGAGCCGATCCCTCGGCTCCGACTCGCTTATGCTATAGAGCGAAGCCTCTTATTGGCTGAGCTATTCTCTGTCCCAGGATGCACCACCACTAATCCCCCAGATCTTGTTTGTCCGCATTCATGCACACACACATAACTTGTTTATATAACATTGCCAGATGTTTCAAGATGAAACAATAGAATTCGGACCGTCCGGTCTCTTCTGATCTCCAAGGAAGGGGGAAGGAGGGTGGGTTATTGGGAATGTAGGCGAGATGGATCCCAAACATCTAAAGTTATGGTAAGTACATAACTAAAAGATGTTATGTGATCCTATCTCGCCTACATTCTGTACTGATGGGACAGCGTCCCTAGCACCTAAATCCTGGGTGGCTCACTGGAAAACACTCCTGAGCACTGTGGAACCAAATGAAGCTCGCCCCCGAGATGCCACATCCAATTTGTAGTGGGAAATGAAGGTGTGCGGGGAAGACCACGTAGCCGCAGCACAAATGTCACCAATGGCAAGCTTAGAATGGAATGCTATTGAAGTAGCCATAGCTCTTGTAGAGTGAGCTTTGACAGAGGTTGTAAGCTCTTTATTAGAAGAGGAATAAGCTTGACTAATACAGTCCCTGATCCATTTGGCAATAGTGACCTTTGTGACGGCTTTGCCCAATTTATTATCCGAAAAGGACACAAACAATTGATCTGTTTCCCTTGTTTGTTTGGTCCTATCCAAATAGAAACACAATTGCCTGTGGACATCTAATGTGTGGAAAATGTATTCCGCTTTGTTTGAGTACTTTGGAAAGAAAACTGGAAGTTCTAATGACTGTTGTAGACAAAAACTAGAACAAACTTTAGGGACAAATGATGGATTTGGCCTGAGAGATACTCTATCTTTGTGAAAAAACAGGTACGGAGGTTTTACAGACAAAGGTTGAAGCTCTGAAACCCTTCTGGCAGAAGTAATTGCGACCAGAAAGGCAGTTTTCCACGATAAAAATTTCAAATCACATGTTGCTGCCGGTTCGAAGGGGGAGGAAGTTAAGGCACGTAACACCACATCGAGATCCCATGGAGGAGCAGGATGAGAAATCGGAGGTCGTAAAAGCGCAGCACCTTTCATGAAGGTCTTACACAATCTGTTGCTCATTAAAGGTGGGTTTATAGATTCATGAAAATTGGAAATAGCTGCCAATTGAACCTTGATGGTAGAAACTGAAGAACCTTGATTGAATAGGGAAGTTAGAAATTTCAGGACTTCCGATACAGGAATAGTGATGGGATCCAGACCCCGGAGTTGAGCCCAAATAGCAAATCTCTTCCATTTGCTAGAATACAATTTCTTAGTGGCAGACTTGTGGGCGAAGATAAGATATGTATGACTTCGGGTCTAAGGTATGATTCCTGACTATAGTCGGAAGAGGAGGAGCCAAGCTGTTAATTTCAAGGTGTGGAGGGACTGGTGGAGTAGTCCCGACTGATGAACTAATAGGTCTGGGATCTGATCCAGGAACCATGGACCGTCCAGTGCATATTTCGAAGATAGGGGAACCATACCTGATGAGGCCAGTAAGGAGCAACTAAGATCATTTTGCTCCCCAAGTGAGACGCCTTTTGGATCACTCTGGGAAGGAGGGGAACTGGGGAAAAGCGTATAGCAAGCCGGTGGGCCACGGATGGGCTAGTGCGTCCATAGGGCTCTCCCGGAGCCGGAGTGAGGGAGAAGAACTTTTGCACGCATTCAGCGGGGTTGCGAAGAGGTCGCAACAAGGAATTCCCCATTTGCTGAAAATCTGAGTTGCAACCATTGTTCAGAGACCACTCGTGTGGAGAGAGGATAGTTCTGCTCAGTCTGTCGGCTATCACATTGGACTTGCCAGGGATATGAGTCGCCACTAGAAATCGTTATCGACACTGCCCATTCCCAAACTCTCATGGCCTCTCTGCAAAGGGGTAGGATCTGGTCCCTCCCTGCTTGTTCAGGTACCAGACTACTGACATGTTGTCTGAGTGAGCGGCAATCGCCCTGAGGGAGGTAATCGTGAAGGGCTCGTGGGACAGAAACACCGCCTCATTTCTAAAATGTTGATATGAAGGAGGCTCTTCTGCACGCCACTTGCCTTGGCCTGACCTGCCCAGGGAATGCTCCCCACCCCATCTGGGAGGCGTCCGTAGTCAAAGTGGCCACAGGAGGAGGTGGAACAAAGGGTCGTCCCTGATCCAGATTGGAGGGCACCAGCCACCAGCATAGGTCCCGTTTGCAGGTTTCCGTGATCCATATGAGGTGACTGAGAGGGAGATCCTGAAAGGACCACTGTGTTGAAAGAAGCCACTGGAGAATTCTCATGTGCAACCTTGCTACGGGAACTAGAAGAACCGTGGCGGACATAGATCCCAATAGCTGCAGGACCATTCTGGCAGGGGCTTTGGATCTGGGAAGTAAGGCTCGAACCTGAGCCTGTATGGTTTGTATCCTCTCTGTAGGAAGATAGACTCGCATTCGGTTTGAGTCTATTTCTACTCCGATAAATCTTATGCGTTGAGATGGCAGCAACACAGACTTTGGCCAATTGAAGGTGATTCCAAGGGAAGTGCCCAGTGATATTGTGGCTTGTAGGCTCTGCAATAGTAGATGCTTGGAGGTGGCAGTTAGGTGCCAGTCGTGCCAGTCGTCTAGATACGGAAACACCTGGAATCCTCGACTTCTCAGGTGAGCAGTCACGACCACCAAACATTTGGTGAACACCCTGGGGGCTGTGGTGAGACCAAAGGGCAGCGCGCGGAACTGAAAATGACTGTCTCCTAGGCTGAAGCGCAGATGTCTCCTGGACGCTTGATGTACCATGATATGGTAATAAGCGTCCTTGAGATCTATGGAACACATCCAAACACCTTTCTCCAGCAGTGGGAGAATGGATTGTAGGGTGACCATTCGGAACTTGGACTTTTTGACTGAACAATTTAGAACGCTGAAATCCAAAATGGGCCTCAAGTCCCCGGTCTTTTTTGGCACCAGAAAGAATCTTGAGTAAGTCCCTAATCCGATCTAGTCTGCGGGGACCGGTTGGATGACTCCTTTTTGAAGCAGCTTTGAGACTTCTAAGGCTGCAATTTCCCGTTGACTGGGTGGCAGGTCCGGGATTCTCTTGGACGGAGGTGGGGAGTGAGAAAAGGGAATGGCGTAACCTCCGGCGATAATTCGATACCTTCCCAGGCTTTTAGGTGCCTCGAAAAACGACCCCCGACTGGCTGCGGAGCTGCACAGTCGGGCAATCCCTCAGGGATTGTGAAAGGCTGAAGAGCCACGAAAGGACTAGCGGTCTCCAGTGTTGCGGGGGCCTCTGCCACCTCTGGGATGGTGCCTTCCAGAAGAATTTCCCCCTCCTCTGCCTCTAGAAGGGGGATCGTCCTGCTGTGAGGGATAAGACTTCTGAGATCTATGGAACCACATTTTCCCTCCTCTTTTAGCCTTGGGGTAAGGCCGAAAGGGAGTGGAAAATCGTGCCCCTACGGCAGTCAAAGTCTTACCTTCTTGCTCGCAGCGGGTCATGTGTCCTTTACCTTGGGTCCAAACAAAGAGGACCCATCAAATGGAGTGTCGGCAAAGGAAGACTTGAAGGCTTCCGCAAAATGACACAGGCAGAGCCAGGCTTGCCTCCGTAGAGCAATACCTGTACCTGCCGCTCTACTCGCCCCCTCGGCCGCATAAGAAATGAGCCTCATGGACGAGTTTGATACGGATGACAGCGTAGCCAACTGAAAGACAACCGTCTGGGCCAGCTGCTCAGGTAGGTTACCCAAGAAGGTATCTGAAAGCTCCTTGATCAGATCCCTCTGAAACCTGGTGAAGTGCGTTAAATAGTTCAGGGATCTTAAGGTAAAGGCCGCTGAACTGAGGGTGCGCTTACCGTACCGATCCATGCTCCTAGACTCCTTATTAGGAGGATGGACAGACGTCGAAGCCTCTGCTACATCTTGTTGGGTAGCAGATGCCACCACCAAGGCATCTACAGCCACACCTTTCGTCAAAAACTCCTTTTCTGGGGGTGCTGACAGGAACTTATTTGGGCGAGCAGGCACCGGTTCCACAGAGTCTGGGTGTTCCCACGCCCTTCGACAGATCAAATCTAGGAGCTCATCGAAGGGCAGAGACACCCAGGAGGCGGAGGGCTGAGCCCCGAAGACCTTAAGGAACACCGACTCTTCAGCAGAAGGGGGTTTGGAATGCCAGCCGCCTCGTTGTTTGAGGGCTTCCAGGATGTCTGCAAAGGAGACATCATCTGAGGATGACTTAGGGGACCCCTCTGCATCATCAAGATCAGTGTCTGACGTGAGAGACTCATTGGGGGAGTCAACGTGCTTCCTCTTGCACAATCTTTTCCTTGGGGGTTCCTCCGAAGAAGCTTCAGAGGGACCTCCAGGAGGGGGGGAACCCCCAGTGGGGGTGACCTCAGGCCCCGGGGCTCCGCTAAGGACAGGGGGACTGCCAAAGACCCAGTCTCCGTATGCAGGGAAGGTGCTGGAGAGACCGTGGAGGTAGCCAAAGAAGATTTGGCTAACGCACTCCTCATGGCCCTGAAGGCCGGACCACCAGAATCCTGGGAAGGTCCAACCCCCGTGGCCACAACAGTAGACGGTACCCCCGCAGCCGACGCACCGAGAGGAAGGCTTGGGACCGAAAACATCAGTCCCGAAGCGTCCCCCCCGGGGCCGACAGAGGAGGTCCGCGTACCGAACTCCGACTCGAGAGCCGGGGTTGGAGTAAGGGTCGGGGCCGACCCGAAAACCTCCATCGGCTCCACCAGCACCGGCTCCAACGGTGCCGAGGCTGTTGGAGGAGGAACCATAACTACGGGGTGGAGCCGAAACTAATTTTTGGAACACAGGAGACTGGAAAAGTCTTAGGAGCACCCTGTCGATGTCCGAATCAGACATCTTGGAGGATCTAGATGAAACCGATCGGGTCCGAACCGACTTCTCCATCGGCTCCAAAGGACTGGGGGACCGGCTCCGAATGGACTCGACCAATATCGGTTCCGAGGGAGATCCCAAAACAATTTCCCTCAGTGCCAAGGAGGGCTTCGGCGCCTAAGGGGAAGAGTCTGAGCCGGCAACCCTCATCGGCTCCAAAATCAGTGGAGCCGATGAAGGTGACCCGCCTCTCGACGCCCCAGTCCTCGGCTCCGAAACCAGAGGAGTCGAGACTGGAGGCATCGAGGCAGACCGTTCCGCCCTCGGCTCCGAAGTCCGTGGAGCCGATGGAGAAGCCTGCCTAGGTTTCTTAGCAGTCGGTTCCGACAGGCTGGTCGGAGCCAACGCTTTCTTCTTCTTGGTAGGAGAGGAAGAGGAAGACAAGGCCTCCTTGAAGGAGGGTTTAATCAGCCCTTTCAGTATTAATTTATTCTTCCTCTCTTGGAGGACTCTAGATGAAAAGGCGTGACACATGCTACAGGACTCCTGTAGGTGCTTGGCGCCTAAACAATATACGCACAAGGAGTGGTCATCGGTTATAGACATCTTATAACCGCACCTCCTGCACTTTTTGAACCTTGAGGGTCTATGTTCTTTTGACATAATGCCTATCAAAAAACACTAAAACAGTGGACCGAAGCACTATCTTGTCAGACAAATACTTTACACAATCGAAAAAATTTTACTTAAAACTTTTTTTTTTTTTTTTAAACGATACAATGACAGAAAACACTAAAAGGGAGGGCCAAGACCCTCTAACTTAAACAGGTACTTGACCTCCTAGAGAAAAAATAAAAGAAAAGTACAGTTTTGTACCTACCATAAATGTAGATGTCCGAACAGGATAGCATGTGCAGTCATAACAAATGGGTTGTCCTGTCGTCAGGCAGCCCTTCGGTCGGCCGGATTCCAAAGTCTGGGTCTGGCCTCGGCTGGTGTCGCACTTCACCCGACGTCATCTCTCCTGGTCTTCGGGTATAAAGGCATCAGCCGACGCCATTTTCCTCAGTGTTTCTTGCCCCAGATGCCAGTTGCCCTCTTGGAAAACTAAATTTTGGATAAATGCCAATGTTTCCAAAAAAAATAATAGGCAAACATAAAAAATACAAATAAAACGAAAAAACAGTCCGTAGAGCAAAACAATGGTGAGGTCTCCAAAAAATTCCAAAACTCTATCTTTGTTGTCAAGATAGCAAAAAAGTTGCCAAATCCTTCAAATTGGTAGAAAACAGGTTTATTCAAACAAAATATAAAGATGGTAAGCGCTTTCGCTGTTGTAGCTTCTTCAGACCAAAATACAATTAATTGAGTGTTACAATCATATTTATCCAGAAAAAGGCGCCAAACCTAATGGGATTTAAAGAAACATAACCTAACA